>NC_083697.1:64822500-65122500 GCF_033118175.1 Dama dama
CTCAGAGAAGAGCCCAGTCTGGTATTTGGTGGACTCCTACTAGATTTAAACAGGCGCTTTTCCTTGGAATTCTGGTTATTTGTGATCCCAGGGTGACCGGGAGCAGGATTTTTTATCAGGACTTTGCTGGACCGGCACACGTGCTTTTAAAGGGCGTTCAGCATAATCAGTGTCACTCCCATTGCGCTTCTATTCCTCCAGCCTCTCTCTGACCACGTTCCATCTTCCTCAGCGAAGCATTCATTTGCTTTAGCTCCACCTAGTCTAATTGACAGGATCTATTGTTGCTGCCTACAACTTTTGTTCCTCTGGTCTTTATCCCCCAAAATAGGAATGCCATGCCCATCTTTTCTTTCTTTTTTTAAAGACGTCTTGGGCTGGTTCCACACAGGGCAGCATTCTACATAAAAGGCAATGATAAGCCCAGGACATAGAAACTTACACATCCCAGAAGTCCTACTGGAGCTGGACACCAACTAGAAAAAAGGGTTCCCCATCGGAGTCCTGGCAAAGGTAAATAAAACACATCTATGAGCATGCAGAGTAGAGTGATCTTGTTGGATTTTGCGAAGGGAAAAAAGAACATATTTAAGTAAGGCCCTAACTGTTGCTTTGGACTTCCTGGTGGCTTAGATGGTGAAGAATCTGCCTGAAATGCAGGAGACCCAGGTTTGATCCCTGGGTTGGGAAAATCCCCTGGAGAAGAGAATGGCTTTAGCCACTTGAGATAAATTTTGAGAACTTGAACCAAATCTGGAGGAGGAACTATATTGGGGAAGGGGATTCTGCCTCCAATGTCAACCCTGAAAGGAAGCAATGATCCTCCCCAGGTGAGTGGCCAGGATATCTCAATGATTTCCCTCTTACTATCCAGAATTGTCTTAGCAGTTCTAACCTGGGCTTCCAGTCCCAACCTCTAGGCCATGGTTCTCATCCCATAGCCCATGAGATACAGTGCTTATTGCATTCGGGTTTGAGGGGTGAGGAGAAGACTCAGTGAATGGTCACTGGAAGGTAATGAAAAGGGACCTTTGTATTTAAAGATTATATAGAGAATCTCCACTTCTGAAGATGACTTGATATTAGTGAAACATGTCATTTTCTCATTGGTAAGTCTGGAGCTGAGGAATATCCATTAACTTGACCAGTAAAGTGTGTGAGTTAATGGATTCTACTGTGCTGTGCTTAGTCATGTCTGACTCTTTGCAACCTCAGGGACTGTAGCCTGCCAGGCTCCTCTGTCCATGGGGATTCTCCAGGCAAGAATACTGCAGTGGGTTGCCATACCCTTCTCCAGAGGGTCTTCCCAACCCAGGGATCAAACCCAGGTCTCCCACATTGCAGGTGGATTCTTTACCGTCTGAGCCACCAGTGAAGCCCAAGGAAACTGGAGTGGATAGCCTTTCCCTTCTCCAGGGGATCTTCTTGACCCAGAAATTGAACTGGGGTCACCTGCATTGCAGGCAGATTCTTTACCAGCTGAGCTATGAGGGAAGCCACCATGGATTCTACTAGACATTCTAGTTTAGACTTATGTTTTATTCTACACCCTTATTAAGTACAAAAAGGTGGGGGAATTGCCTGGCTTTCCAGTGGTTAGGGTTCCACACTGTCACAGCCAAAGTCCTGGGTTCAATCCCTGTTCAGGAAATTAAGACCCAACCAGCTGTGCTGCACGGCACCCCCCCGAAAAAGTGCAAAATATTAATCAAATTTTAATATTTTCTCAGCATCAGAGCACATAGCTCCGTCCAATGGTGATTATCACCAAGGACGTCTTATCTGAGAGCTGCCTATCATGACAATTAACTTTGTTGCTCAGCTTCCACAGAGAGGCAGTTCAGTCAAGCAGTGCTCCATGGGTCAGTTCTTCTTTTGTGTTCACCCTAGGAGGGTGCTTCATGCTGGCCTGCTTCCACCGTGTCTGAAGAAGTGAGCCAGTGTAATATGCACAGGGATCCCTCTCTAGTTTGACTTCTCCTCAAGTAGCTTGTCTCCTACACTCTACATTTTCCCAACAGTCCGTCTCTTTGACTGTCTTCCGTGTTTTATTTTAAAGTCTAGTTTTTTGGTGACTGGTGCCCGGTGGTAACTGCAGACTCACTTCTGGAGACTGATGATATTTCCACGTGGCAGCAGAAAGAGCACCGATCCTGGAGACGGAGGGCTCAGCTTTGAGCTCCAGCCTCACGCATCCTCACCGTGGGCAGAGAAGAGAAAGAAATCTGGGCAACATTCTGATTTCATTAGGCCGGTTTGGAATCTGAACCCCAGTACTTTTTACAACTCACTTGGGCGTTCTTACGTGTGTCAAAGATTAAAAGACCCTGCTTGCACCTTAAACTTACACGATGTTATATGTCAATTACACCTAAATAAAGATGGGGGGTGAAGAGTGGAGAACCTCAGCTCCGTACTGAGGCATTGACGGCGCACTTGGGAGTCCGGGAGACGACAAGGCCGGGACCCCAAGGCTGGGAGAGCCAGTCCTGGGGCGTCTGACGTGGGCTCTTACTTTCTTATATTCTTTAAGGAAAAAATATCCTCCTTACGATACTGCTCGTGTTCATCAAGAATAGTGCCTAGGAGCATGCTCTAGAAGCAGAGAAGACATACCTGAGCTCAAGCCCAGGTTCTAACATGGCAGCTCTGTGGCCTTGGACGCGTCCCTTTATTTCTCTTGGACCTCACTTTTTCAAAATCTGGCAATGTGGAAGATGCCAGTCTCCAGTGCACAAGTTGGTTGGAAGACCAAACTAGAATAAGTACACTGCCAATTATCATGTGCTTGCTCTGATGCTCAGGCAACATGCAACGGCTTCATGTGAATACCTCATTTGACTTGCAAAATTTCATCTGAGGAAGGTCTTCTGGGGAGACAGTGCGCTGAAAAGGTGCTTTGTAATTGGGAAGGCTTTATGAATGCATGAGATGCTCACGCTTCACATGGTAGAAAGACAGGTAGATCTAGTTTGACTTTATTTCTTCTTTATGTCTTAAATTATTTGCCCTTCATAGCCTTCCAGAACTCTCTGACATATATATTATCCGAAGCTACATAACTGAAAAGCAAAGACACTAGAATTCACGTTAGACTCTTTTAACACTGAGATCATTGACCTTTCTACTCTACTCAACCAGTTCCTGTTTAATTGAAAGTATAGCACATTTGAACCCAACTGTTAGTTCTCCGATACACAAAGTGGGATCAGTGGACTTAAAGCATCAGCTTCATCCAATTCTAAAAAAAAGCTCAAAGCTTAAAATGTTTAGTTTCATTATGTCCCTTACTAGAGTTTCTGTATTCTGGCAGTGGGGCAAGTTTCTTCTAGGCCTAAATATCAATTCTGGGCATGTGAAGTATGACCACTGATTCGGATGTGAAGTCCTTCAGGTTTGCCAAAATGTGCACTAGTAATCCTTACGTATGTACTTGCTGAGAAGCTTACAGCTGTTCTCCTTCTATCAGTCAGCTCAGGCACTCAATCGTGTCCGACTCTTTGCGACCCCATGAATCGCAGCACGCCAGGCCTCCCTGTCCATCACCAACCCCCAGAGTTTACTCAAACTCATGTCCGTCAAGTCGGTAATGCCATCCAACCATCTCATCCTCTGTCATCCCCTTCTCCTCCTGCCCTCAATCTTTCCCAGCATCAGGGTCTTTTCAAATGAGTCAACTCTTCGCATGAGGTGGCCAAAGTATTGGAGTTTCAGCTTCAGCATCAGTCCTTCCAATGAACACCCAGGACTGATCTCCTTTAGGATGGACTGGTTGGATCTCCTTGCAGTCCAAGGGACTCTCAAGAGTCTTCTCCAACACCACAGTTCAAAAGCATCAATTCTTCAATGCTCAGCTTTCTTCACAGTCCAACTCTCACATCCATACACGACCACTGGAAAAACCATAGCCTTGATGAGACAGACCTTTGTTGGCAAAGTAATGTCTCTGCTTTTTAATATGCTATCTAGGTTGGTCATAACTTTCCTTCCAAGGAGTAAGCGTCTTTTAATTTCATGGCTGCTGTCACCATCTGTAGTGATTTTGGAGCCCAAGAAAATAAAGTCAGTCACTGTTTCCATTGTTTCTCCATCTACTTGCCATGAAGTGATGGGACCGGATGCCATGAGCTTAGTTTTCTGAATGCTGAGCTTTAAGCCAACTTTTTCAACTTTCTCTCCTTCTGTAGGCACTGTTTTTCTTACCACACTGGAGAGAAGGCAGGAGATGTAAGACACTCTCTGATGAACATTATATACTGTGTGCTGCGCTGCGCTTAGTCACCCAGTCCTGTCTGAGTCTTTGCAACCCCGTGGACTGTGGCCCTCCAGGCTCCTCTGTCCACGGGGATTCTCCAGGCAAGAATACTGGAGTGGGTTGCCATGCCCTCTTCCAGAGGTTCTTCCTGACCCAGGGATCAAACCCAGGTCTCTGGCATTGCAGGCAGATTCTTTACCATCCGAGCCACCAGGGAAACCCAGGAAAACTGGAGTGCGGAGCCTATCCCATCTTCAGGGGATCTTCTCCACCCAGGAATCAAACCGGGGTTTCCTGCATTGAAGGCAAATTCTTTACCAGCTGAGCTACCAGGGGAGTCCCAGGATATACTATCACTAGTACTTGAAGTCTGCTTGTCCCACTAATCGCCACTGGTTCTGTTGCATCTAAATCCTGTTCTGCACAGTGAATTCTGCTTTGGTCCATTGCACTCCATAGGGTATGCTAGATTTGAGACTGGATTGTAGATTAGTACCTCCTCTTGCTTTCTTGTCTCTTGATCGGCCATTTACCAGAGGGTTACAACAATGATCAATTCTGCTATGTGACTGTAGGTCTAGTAAAGGATTTATTGAAACTGAAACTAACTTAAGATGTGCTTTTTTTTTTTAAATTACAGATCTTATTGTCCCTCTCTTTGGTTTTAATGAGTGGACTGCCCCCTGGTGGACAAGAACTGTCAGCGCACATGAAATCTAGTGCTTTTGCTGTTTACGATCTGACCTGTTTTCTTCCGTGCCTAGGTCAGCCGCTCAGCTGTGTCCCGGTCTTTGCGACCTCGGGGGCTGTATCCCACTGGGCTCCTCTGTCCATGTAATTTTCCAGGCAAGAATACTGGAGTGGGATGCCATTTCCTACTTCAGGGGGTCTTCCAAATCCAGGATCGAATTCACCTCTCTGGTGTTTTCTGCCTTGGCAGGCAGATTCTTTACCCCCATCTGGGCAGTCTGAACTACTTTCCTTCAGGTAGTATGAATTATATTTACATGAACAGTTAGAACTAAATCCATAATGTGTCAAACTCAGTGATGTACAGAACTCTAAGATTTCCCCAGGTATTTTTGAAATGGCCTCAGAAAGTACAAGGACAGGATTTTCTTAATCTCTGTGCAGTAAATTTCCATTTTCCTGGAGTGACTGAGAACTTGTGAATTCTAATTAGTAGGTTAGTTCGCTGTCAGTGATACAGCTTACAAAGATTAATCACTTGCAAAAAAATTAGTTCACAGTATGTAATGGAATACACAGATTCCTAAATGTCAATTAATGTAGTAGTCAATAATAATACCTAATAATTGGGGCTTCCCTGATAGCTCAGTTGGTAAAGAATCTGCCGGCAATGCGGGACACCTGGGTTCGATCCCTGGGTTGGGATGATCCCCTGGAGAAGCGGAAGGCCACCCACCCCAGTGTTCTGGCCTGGAGAGTTCCATGGACTGTATGTCCAGGGGGTCACAAAAAGTTGGACTCGACTGAGTGACTTTCACTTATATACTTTATACCAAGTGCTTAAGGTATTTTAAAATTCTTTTAGTTTCCCCCTTTCCTATGACACAGGTATGGTGCTGTCCCTCTTGTGCAAGTGAGGAGGCGGAACCGCCACACAGCCAGGAAGTGACGGGGCTGGCACGTGAAGCCGCCGTCCGGCCCTTAGCCCACACGGCCTCGCTGAAGACGAAGCCGCCGCAGTGTCGCAGGGTCTCTCCTGGGCGGGCCGCTCATCACGCCGAGTCGGCGCCGAGGACGTCGCAGGAGGTTAAAGTTCACAGTGGCTGACCTTTCCCCTCCCGCTTCCGGTACGTTCCGCTAGGCTTCCCGCTGACACTACGTACTAGGGTCTGCAATAAATATCCTTGTCACGAGCTTATATTTCTCAAAGTCTTTTTGCAGAAGTTGCAGCCCTCAAACTATTTGTCATTCATTTCCTTCTCACGAAACCACGGTGGCTCCTATATAATCAAAATCTGTTTATGTGACCAATTCAAAATAACGCACTCCTCAGACACGCTAGGATCACACGTACCACACCCAGACTCAAACAGGGCTTAGCCAAGTGGGTAGGAGTGGGTTCATCCTCTCTGGGCAATTTCTCTTGCTCGAGTCGGATGAACCCACGTTTCCCCACATCGCATCTTAGAGGGGATTTTCTGACACCAGACTTCATGACGGTCACGACAAGACGTGTTGAGAACTGCTGAGCTCTGCAGTGAGACCTGTCCGGCTCTAACACGCGGTGGCTTCCCCCTCCCGAGGGCGCCCGTGGAGCGTGCCGTCCCGAAGCGCCCCTTTCCTGGGTGGCTTGTGTTATTCCTGTCAAAACACTGCTTGTTGTTTCAGACAGCTATGGACTTGCTTATCGACTCAGAGCTCGGCAGGCGGGGGCTGCGGCTCCCCAACTCTGCCACCCAACGGCTTCGTGCTTGGCCTTGATCTGCAAAGGGGTTCGAAATCCCTTTTGGCAGCAAAGGCCGCTTCCTGTTCGGAGAACCAACAACATCTCTCCGGTTGCCCAGAAGCACGGCCTTAGCGTTTCCCAGGCCACTCCGTTTCATCACGTTGCGGCTGACGCTCTGGGGCGGTTTCTCAGGATGCAACAGGCTTGGTGTGCTGGCTCGGTTGTGTCCGACTCTTTGCGACCCCATGGACTGCACTGCCTGCCAGCCTCCTCTGTCCGTGGAATTTTCCCGGAAAGCATACTGGAGTGGGCTGTCATTTCCTCCTGTAAGGGGTCTTCCTGACCCGGAGATCGAGCTCGAGTCTGCTGCATCTCCTGCACTGGCAGGCAGATTCTTTTTTGTTTTTTCTCAGGCTGATTCTTTACCGCCGAGCCGCCAATGATATGCTGGCTGTTGCGCATGCCCTGGAGAACGCCACAAACCAAGTCTGACTTTATACAAAGGCTGTTTTCCTGGGAATCAATCAGGCTCCTGGAAACCCCTCGGGACTCTGAATATGATCATACACTCCAAGGATATATTTGAAGATACAAGTAGGAGGAGGTGATCTCAGCAGCCTAAGCAGAATAACACGGTTTCAAAATACAGTCTAACATATCTAGTAACACAGGCACGTTATTTTGTCTCTAAATTAAATATGGATGGGGCCAGAAAACATTCTGCTTATCTCTGCTTCGGATAAAGTTCATTTTATAGGGTATTTGGTTGGGTTTTATTAATAGTAAATCTAGAAATGGCAAAACTGTGTGGTTTTTCAATACCACTATAAGATTATACATTTTATGCACATACAGAAATGAAATTCTTATCATCTCAAGCCCGAAGTATTGAGGTAGTTACTATTGGCTTTAATTGTTTCCTTTTCTTCCCCTTAAAAAAAAAAAAAGTACATCTGCATTCATGCAGAAGCACATGCAGAGTTGAAATCAGACTGTCTGGGTGTTTGGGACACAAAAGGAACCTTTGAAAACTCTGGTTTGAGCACATGAGTGTCAAGGACCCCCACAACAGAACCAATCTGAAATGTGGTACAGTATTCCCATTCAGAGAGCATCAATGTGCCTCTTTAAGGGTTTTTCAGGATCCCAGGAAATTGTGATTACATGGCATTAGCTTTTCATTTTCTAAAGAATGGGTGAAAAGCATGAAAGTCCTCTTAACAATGTGAAGAAAAGTATTTTTGGTTCTGGTAAACTTCTGCTGTTCTCTGATAAAAAAAACTACACAGA
This sequence comes from Dama dama, assembly GCF_033118175.1. Lineage (NCBI taxonomy): Eukaryota > Metazoa > Chordata > Mammalia > Artiodactyla > Cervidae > Dama > Dama dama. The sequence goes on from NC_083697.1 coordinate 64,830,462, forward strand.
AATGCCTTTAGGATGCCACACAATCCTACATACAATTGTAGCTCAGTAGCGGGTGCTGGAGGGACCACCACCTCATCCAGCCTGAAAAAGACTCCCGAATGCCCATTGTTCTCCCCAAACAGTCACTTAGTCAAGGGTGGTATTCATTCCGGCGATATCATGAATTTATTTGTCTCTATTAGATGTTCTCATTTTTCCATGGATTGGTGGAAGAAAATAAATCCAAGTAAGTCACTGTAGGTTTTGGTAGCAATTTACCTCATCTGGTTGATTCTACTTGCTACATAGAGGAGGAAATTATTCAATACTCCATTATGTGTACAAATTGTGGAAATAGTATTGACTTGGCTGCATCATGTACGTACTAGTGGTATTTACTGAATATCAACAAAAAACACCAAGAATAGGTTCAGATCATCAGGGGGTTCTAAGCATATTTATAGGAACCCAAAGATTCCTTCAAGATCTTGGTAAGAAACCAGTGTTGAAATCCTAGAATATCTTAGGGCAATATAAGAATTGGGGCTGGACTTCCCAGGTGGTACAGCGGTAAAGAATCTGCCTGCCAATGCAGGAAATGCAAGAGATTTTGAGGTTAATCCCTGGGTGGGAAGATCCCCTGGAGGGGGAAATGGCAACTCACTCCAGTACTCCTGCCTGGGAAATTCCACGGACAGAGGAGCCTGGCAGGCTACAGTCCATAGGGTTGCAAAGAGTCAGACGGGACTGAGTGTGCACGCACACACACATACACACACACACATACACATACACACACACACATACACACACACACACAGACACACGCACACATACACACACACACACATACACACAGACAGACACACACGCAAATGCACACACACACAGACACACACACACAGACGCACACACACACACATACACACACATACACACACACAAATACATACACATACAGACACAGAGACACACATGCACACACAAATACACACACACACATACACATACACACATACACGTACACGCACATACAGACACACAGACACACACATGCACAGACACACACGTGCATACACACACATACACACACGCACACAGACACACACATACACACAGAGACACACACAAATACATACACACACGCACAAATACATACACACATACACACACATGTGCACGCATACACACATGCACATGCACACAAACACATACACAAGTACATACACACATGCACACACACACAAGTACATACACACATGCACATACACACTCATACACAAACACACACATACACACATGCACACAAGTACATACACATACACAGATATACACACATGCACACACACACATACATACACACATACACACAAATACACACACACTCATACACACACAAACACACACACATACACACACAAGTTCATACACACATACACACATGCACATACACGCACGTAGATTGGGGCTACCACCATCACACCATTATCAATGTAATGTATTGTCAGATCACCAAATGATAGTCTTATCAGAGAACTCAAAGTCTCTAAACTCATGCTTTTTGAATTTCAACATGTGTAACGATTGCTTAGATGGTTCCTTATTAAAGATTCAGATTCACAGGCCCCTTGCAAAGATCATGATTCATTATGTAAGGTGTGGAGCCCGGGAGTCAGCATTCAAATAACATCCCAGATGATTCCGATGCAGTGACCTATGGTGGGCTCAAAGAAACAGAACTCAGCCCTTTTACTCCACCTCTAATATTCACCTAATCTGTTGTCCCCGCCTGTCCAAATGCTGGTGCTCATCTTGTGCTTGTCTCGGTTTGGATAAATCATTATTTCCTTTCCACACAGTAGTAAATGGCCCCTGCATCGTCACCTTGTGGGGGAAGCTACAGAAATATTTACCTTATGGAGAAACTACCCCAGACACTCATCTCTTGAACAAAGTCAAGTTAGAATGGGCTTGCCTAGGTCTGGACATCTGTTTATTTTTCGATATTTCTTTACATGTTTTTATATATTTATTTGGCTGCACTGGGTCTTACTTGTGGCATGTGGGATCTTTAGTTGCATCATGCAAGCTCTCAGTTGCAGCAGATGAGATCTAATTCCACGACCAGGGACCAAACGCTTACCCACTGCTTTGGGAACATGGAGTCTTAGCCCCTGGACCACCAGGGAAGTCCCTATTTTTCGATATTGAAGAAAAAGTTATATGCCTTTTTCCCTGCCTCCTCACCTATGTTGTATACCCTTGCTGCTGAAAGTGTGATCCATGGACCAGCAGCAACTGGGAGTTCATTAGAAATGCAGCGTCTCAGGCCTCGTCCACACCTCCTGAATCAGACTCTGCACTTGATCAAGATCCTGGGTGATCCCTGTGTGTGTGAAAGATGTGTATGATCAACAGCTTTTTTCGGAAAAGAATAAATGGGTGAGTATGGGTTTCTTGACAGCACAATTAAACATGCCCTAGGTAATATCTCATCACAATAGGATCAAAGAAGTTCTGTGGACTAGGTGGACAACTTTTTTCCTTCCAAGATCACCTGTTTAACCTAACCCTTCAACTTTAAAAAAAAAATGTTTATTTATTCATTTATTTATTTGGCTGCCTGGAGTCTTAGTTGTGGCACATGGGACCTTCTTTGCGGTTACACAGACCTTTCATTGTGGCCTGAGGACTCTCAAGTTGCACTGTGCCAGCTCTGGGGCTTCAGCAGTTGAAGCCCATGGGCTTAGCTGCCCCTTGGCATGTGGGATCTTAGTTCCTAGGGATCCAACCCTGTGTCCCCTGCTTTGGAAGGTGGATTCTTAACCAGTGGATCCCCAGGGAAGTCCCAGCACCCCCCAGCTGTTTCACCCTTGAAGCCTGAGACAGTCCTATGACCTGGATTGCTTCAGGATTCTCACTGCTGGGACAAGATTTTACTGCATGTGCCACCCCCCAAGTCCCTCTAGATGCCCGATCTCTCTTCAGCAGACTTGACCTGGCTCTCTTGCAAGCTGGGCTCTGGGAAAGAGTCTGGAAAGAGTGCAAAAGAGAACCAGGAAGGCCTCTATCTTCTAGAAGTAGTGGTGATTTAGTTGCTAAGTCATGTCCAACTCTTTGCGACCCCATGGACTGTAGCCCACAAGGTTCCTCTGTCCATGGGATGTTCCAGGCAAGAAAACTGGAGTGGATTGCCATTTCCTTCTCCAAGGGATCTTCCCCACCCAGCGATTGAACCTGGGTCTCCTACATTGCAGGCAGATTCTTTTATCAACTGAGCCACCAAGGAAGGCCTCTAGAAGACTGTGATAATAATAGCTAATAGTAATACCAGGACGGGGACTTCCCTGGGAGTCCAGTGGTTAAGATTCCATGCTTTCACTGCCAGTGGTGGGGGCGGGGGGAGGTGATCCCTGGTCGGGGAACTAAGATCCCACAAGCATCACAGTGCAACAAAAAAAATAAATATATTAAATAAGGTGCAGAGCGTTCCAGTCCCTGTTGTCGGCTCCTCACAAGCATTAGCACAGCCCCACGAGGTATGTGAGAAGTCACTTGCTAAACGTGGCACACCCAGGGAGGGCCAGAGGACTGGCTGCCGAGCCTGTGTGGGGGCCCACAGGAGGACAAGGCAGCAAAACTGAGGGGTGATGGCCGGGGAAGAAGGGGCAGGCTGAGCTCCACAAGGCCACCTCTTCATAATGAAATCGACAGTGGCCCAGACTCATTAAAGTGTGAAGCAGACACAGCATCAGCCTCCGAGCTCCCACCCTACGTCCCCTTGACTCCTGCACTAATTCCTCCTCAAAGGAGCTTCTGGAGTCTCTGCTGAAGGGTGGGTGCGTTTCCAAACCACGACCCTGCAAGGTGGGTAAGCGCCCTGGAAGGGAAGCAGAGTCCTGTGGGAACATGACTATTCACGTCCTACTATTCATGCGGGAACATTATGACGACAGAGTAGTAATTCCTGTGAGGGATCAGGCTGCAATGGAACTCCTTTGCAAACTACATTCCTAGGCTTCCTGGAGGAAGCAGCATTTGAGTTAGACCTCGCTGGTCATGCAGTCTTCCCTGGTGATTCCGATGGTCAAGTGTCGGCCTGCAATGCAAGAGACCTGGGTTCAATCCCTGGGTCAGAAAGATCCCCTGGAGTAGGACTTGGCAACCCACTCCAGTATTCTTGCGTGGAGAATCCCATGGACAGAGGAGCTTGGTGGGCTACAGTCCATGGGGTCACAAAGAGTTGGACACGACTGAGCTACTTTCAATTTCACACGTGAGTCATGCAGGCTAAGCGGCAGAAGGCCTTCCAGCTCAGATCACCGCGTGGGACGGGACAACTCTAAGTACTGTCTTAGGAATGAGCTGTGTTTACCTGCTTGGAGGGGCGGGTGAGGGGAGCCGTGGGAAGGGTCTCCCTCTCCTGGAGCCCATTCTGAGTTCGCATGCTTGTTCCTCAGGGCCTGGTGACTCCATCTTCAGTTTCGCCAGAAAGGGAGGTATTTGCTATTGCATCAGAACCCCCTTCCTCGGTGAGAGAGAGGCTTCTCCTACCTTTTGAGGCACAGTCTACCCAGGAACCTGAAAATATCCGTTCCTCGCTTCCCTTGCAGCTCAGGCCAGGCCTTCAGTGGTGTTCCTGTCCAAAAAAAAAAAACAGTGCTGGAAGATGCAGACTCTGAGGAAAACCCTGCAGAAGAGTGGGAGCAGAGTTAGCAGACAAACGCGGCATGAAGGGCTGTCTGTGGTTTTAGCCCAAGCGTTCCGTGTTCTGCTCCGGGTATGGAGGTGGTTCAAGTTACCTTGTAGTATTTGAACCCAGCGCGGCATCGGTGGTGGCTTCTTGGGGCCAATCCAGAGCACGACCTGGGGCATTGTTCCAGCTGTGTAGTCTCTAGGCTAAGTTCTTCAACTGAACTGTTCAATATCCTTTAATACGTTCCTTTTCTTCTTAAAACAGCCGGATTTGAATCTTCTTGCCTGAAACCAAGAATCAGGACACTTATGGGGTGCTGGAGAGTGGAGGGCTTGCCTACAAGAATTTCAGAATGGATTCCTTGCTTTTATGGAAAGACCAAACGGTTTTTGCATAGGTAATTGCAAATTCAGTTATTGTCTTGATTTCCTGAGCTATTTGACAATTGTCTTTGGACCTGATTCTGCAGATTGTGGGGCGCGATGACTGAAGATGGGAGCCAATCAGCAGAGCTGTGAAAGGAAATGCAAGAAAAATGAGGTCCTTGTGCTGCGCTCAGTCGCTCCATAGTGTCCAGTGTTTGCGGCCCCAGGGACTGCAGCCCGCCAGGCTCCTCTATCCGTGGGGATTCTCCAGGCAAGAGTACTGGAGTGGGCTGCCATGCCCTCCTCCGGGATATCCTTGTGAGAATGACTCAAATCCAGTGTTTTTTCCCCAGTAGGCCTTTAGTGGAACTGTCAAAAGTAGACAAAGGGCCCATACCTTTTTGTTCTGTTATTAGAAAATTGATTATTCAATCTCTATTCATATAGTCCTTTTTTGTACTCTGAAAGTTATCTTCTCTACATTAGTAGAATGGCATAGAATGTTGTGAACAAGAGAGGCCCAAAACAAAAAACAGTGTTCACATTTGCTGCAAGTGGAAAGAACTTCTGTGTGGCAAAAAAGAACTGTCAAGAACAGCTGTGGGGATTACCCTGGTGCCCAGTGGTTAAGATTCCATATGAGCTTCCACTGCAGGAGGCAGAGGTTCAATCCCTGGTCAGGGAACTAAGATCCCTCATACTGTGAGGCCAAAAAAAAAAAAAAAAAAATCAAATTACAAAAAAAAGAACAACCTTGGCTGTTTCTTTTAAGCTAAGCTTTCAACAAAACTGCACTATTGATAAATACCACTCTGTTATTGTCACAATGATCCCAGAAGGAGTAGACTTTAAAATATGACCTTAAATTTATAAATTTGTTGAAACCATCAAATTTACTTGCTCATATGATGCAATACATTATTTCGGTTGCATAGGTCTTCAAGCAATTTGGTAGAGCACATCATGGAGCAATATACCTTTTTTTTTTTGTCTGCTCTACTAAAATGGTAGCTCCATGAAAAGAGGGTCTTCAATTGCTTGTGTCCTCAGAACATAATAGATGCTGGGTCAAACTTGTTTAGCAGAAAGATTGTACTGCCTTGGAGTTTGTGAAGAACAGAGAGCGTGTGTGTGTGTATTGTACATTGTTGATTATTCTGATCGTATCTTTGCAGCATACTCTTAACAGTAAGTATTTTTAGAAGGCAAAAATGTTACCCGATAGTCACTGCCCCCATCCATTTCCAGGCAAACGAGTGCTAACCAGTAAGTCAGACCTTATTTAGGTATTTAGTCAAACCTTATTTAGGTCTTACTCATTCTATATGTCACTTCTCCATTTGTCGGTGTTGAGCTGCTCGATCATGTGCAACTCTTTATGACCCCATGGACTGTAGCCCACCAGGCTTCTCTGTCAATGGGATACACCAGGCAAGAATACTGGAGTGGGTTGCCACTTCCTTCTTCAGGGGACCTTCCTGACCCAGGAATGGAACCCAAATCTGCAAGTCTCCTGCATTGGAGGTGGATTCTTTACCGCCAAGTCACCAGGGCTTCCCACTTCTCCCTTCAGGACTCCAGTTTTCCACATTGAACAGAGAGGTTATTTACACACAAAAGAACCTGACTTGGGCATTCTCGGATTTTTTTCTATAAAAGTCCATAGAAGGTATGTTCTATTTTGTAATGTAATAGGATTAAAGAAACATTCTACCTTCAAAAATGATTCGAGCAAAGTGTAAGTCTCTAGAAACCACTGTGAATCTCTGAGATTCTCCCTGTAATTGAAGCAAGCAGTACTTCAAAGTTAACTCTTAGACTTTTCAGCATGAATAGCTTCTATCTAAATTGGCAATTTACTTGTGAGTCTGCGATCCTCTACCTACTTTGCATAATTAATATTGTAAGCAATATTAATAGTGTTCTTTGATATTACAGTTGGAGATGAAAATTTCATTTTTAATGCATCCCACAAATAATTTGATAGTTGATTCTGTAAGTGTCATTTTTAATGTTCTTACAGCTTTTTTCCCAACAAGTGCTCTGGCAATAAGCCACACTATACAGCAAATGCTTTATTTTCTTGGATTAAATAACACAACCTAATTACCTTCATCTTTGTTTGATTTTTACTTGTTGTGACTCATTTTGCCAGCTCTGAGTTTTAAAAATAAAGAGTAAACTTCTGATCACATTTGTTTTTTCACCATATTTAAAAACAAGAAAAATAAGGTAAATACAAACTTAAAATAAGAATATAAAGTGCTCTAGGTAGCTGATTACAACCCAATTCCAGAGGATAGACAACTGTATTAGTTTCATAAGGCTGCCATAACAAAGTATTACAAACCAGTATTACAAAGCTTAAAACAATGGAGACTCATTGTCTCCTTGCTCTGAAAGCTAGCAGTCTGAAACTAAAGCAGGGCCACGCTCCCTCTGAAACCTGCAGGAGAATTCTTCTTTACCTCTTCCTAGTTTCTAGTGGTTTGTCAGATCGTTGGTGTTTCTTGTCTTAGATCCATCACCCCCATCTTCTGTCTTCACATGGCCATCTTCTTAAAGGACACCAGTCATATTGAATTAGTATGATCTTATTTAACTGAAGTATGACCTCACTGAACTCATTACACCTGCACTGACCCTATTTCCATTCTGAAATACTAGGGATCAGGATATCAGTGAATCTTTTTTTGGCTGGTGAGAGAGCACAATTCAACCTATAACAATTATTTTGTTATTAAAAACTGACAATTATTTGTATAGTACAATCAATGCCAGCTGCATCATTTTAAGTATTCCTTAGAAGAAACCTTCGGTCTAGCAATTTGAGACAAAAGCTTGAATGTGGTTCAGCAGCACCCCAAGAAGAGGCAATATCATGTCAGTCCAGATGGAGCAGGAAGAGTGAAGGTTTAGGCAGCCAGTGGGTCATTTTTCTCCTGTTTGTTCGTGACCCTGTCATCATCTGCAAATATTTGGAAGAAAGAAAAATGTGGTACGTGTGGGTTTCCCAACTGCTATGGATGGAATTATGTCCCACCCAAAATCCACCAGTTGAAGCCCTAATTGAGCCCCCATGTGGTAGTATTTGGAGATGGGGCTTTGGGGAGGTAATTAGGCTTAGATGAGGTCTTGACACCTCCTCATCTCTTAGCTATGCTGTCCTGTAGTAAAATTCCATATCCAAGAATCAAACCACTAATCTCTAAATAATAGCACTTTCCTAGGAACATGGTTCTTTTTGGAAATGATACAAATACATGTAATGTTTTTAGCTAATTCATACCAGAATATTTATAGTTACCAAAAAGAACCGAATTATCGAGGAAATGCATTCTTGCATCCAAAGTGCACAAACTCCTACTTACCCCCAGAAATCATAATTCAAACAAAACTCTGAAGCAGATCCAATTCATGTGTAGTGAATTTCCTTGTAGCTTCCTTATATTATTGTTTAGGCTTTGACATGTTGTGTAGAGTAGAACACACCTGTTTGACTCTTTTTTTTTTAAGGGGAGGGGTGGGCTTCCCCGGTGGCTCAGTGATAAAGGATCCAATTGCCAGAGCAGGAGATATGGGAGGACCCCACATGCCCAGGAGCAACTGGGACTGTGCACCCCTTGAACCTGAGCTCTACCGCCTGAGAAGCGCAACGACTAAAGCTCCCCCCCTGGAGCCCAGCTCCACAGCGAGAGAGGCCACTGAAATGAGAAGCCCAAACACCAGAACTAGAGAAGAAGCCGGCGTAGCAACGAAGACTCAGTGCGGCCAAAAAAGAGCAGATAAGAGAGCAGTCGGGAGTTCTGCGGCGCTCCAATGGTGAGGACTCCGCCCTTTGGCCATGACCTCATGGGTGCCTCCTTGCTCGTGGAGCTCAGACCCCATGAGTCAGGGGGTGCAGCCAGAAGAGAAAACGTAAATCAAAGCTGAGACGAGATACCGCTTCATGTCCATTAGGTCATTAAAAACAGCAGCAACAAAATAAACTACAAGTGTTGGCAAGGCTAGGGAGAAACTGGGACCCATGTGCGTTGCTGGCAGGAAGGTACCATCAAATGGTGAGGCCGCTATGGAAAGAGCTTGATTGTTCCTCAAAAAGGTAAACACAGATTTACCACATATTCCAACAATTTGATTTCTGGGTGTACATCTGAAAGAATGAAAAGCAGGGACTCAAACAGATATCTGTACACCGTTATTCATGGCGGCCTCATTCACTGTAGCCCGAAGATTAACACAGCCCTAATGTTTTTTGATGGGTGAATACCTACAATGTGATATATAAAGGGAGGGAGGGAATGGGGGTGAAAAAATGTGATATATACATACAATGCAATAGGTAGCCTTAAAAAGGATTGAGATTTTTAAAAAAAAAGGAATGAAGTTCTGATGCATACAACATGGATGAACCTTGACGCATTATACTAAATGAAATAAACCAGACACAAAAGGACAGATAGTGTGTGGTTTACTTTATTTTTTATTGATTTTTGTTGGAGTTTAATCACTTTACAATGTTATGCTAGTTTCTGCTGCACATCAAAGGGAGTCATTTACACATATTCGTATGTCCACTCTTTTTACGTTTTCCTTCCCACTGAGGTCCCCACAGAGCATTTGCGTAGAGCTCCTTGTGCTAATCGTGAGGTTCTCATCAGTTATCTATTTAATGTAAGCACTGTATTTACGTCAATCCCGGTCTCCTAATTCATCCCACCTCCCTCCCCTTCTTAGTAACCATACGTATTTGTTTTCTACATCTGTGACTCTACTTTTGCTTTGCAAATAAGTTCGTCTGCACCATTTTCTAGATTCTACATGCAAGCAGGGTTACGCAGTGTTTGTCTCTCTCTTACTTCGTTCTGTATGACAATCTCTTGGCCCAGCTGTGTTGCTGCAAATAGCATGATTTCATTCTTTTTTATGGCCGAGCAATAGTCAAATGTGTATATGTACCACATCTTCTCTACCCATTCCTTTGTCAGTGGACATTTAGGTTGCCTCCGTGTCCTGGCTGTTGTAAACAGTGCTGCAATGAACATCAGAGTGTGTGCATCCTTTGAATTATGGTTTTCTCTGAATATATGCCCAGGAGTGGGATTGCTGGGTCATACGGTAGCTCTATTTTTAGCTTTTAGGTAATCTCTGTATTGTTCTCCATAGTGGCTGTATCAGTAGGATTCCTTTTATATAAGGTACATGTGTGTGCGCTCAAAAGAGTCTGACTCTTTGTGACCCCGTGGACTGTAGCCCACCAAGCTCCTCTGTCCATAGGATTTTCCTGGCAAGAATACTGCAGTGGGGTGCCATTTCCTCCTTCAGGGGATCTTACCAGCCCGGGGATTGAACCCAGGTCTCCTGCATCTTCTCCTCTTAACTGCTGAGCCACCGGGGAAGCCCCATGTAAGACACATAGAACAGTCAAAAGCATAGAGACAGAAAGGCGAATGATGGTTGCCAGTGGCTGAAGAGGGGTGATAAGGAGTTGTTTAGTGGGTACAGAGTTTCAGTTTGGGAAGGTGAAGAATTTTTGGAGATGGATGGTGGTAATGGTTATACAACAATGTGAAATGTATTTAATGCCACTGAAATGTATACTTTTAAATGGTAAATTTTATGTCATCTTTTTTTAACACAAAAACATTTTTTTGTTAGGAAGAATCATGGAGACAGGAACTTGGATACAGTCTCTCTGACTCATACCCTTCACCTTCAGGGGGAGAGTTCACTTGAGCAAATCCTTAAAATCAAGGATTTTTCTGGTTCATGAAAATTTGCCAGATGAGGATCTGTTGCCTTTGTTAACCCAGGATATTCTTCTAGAGAGCTAACTTAAATCTTTACAAACCGTTTCCTTTATTTCTTCTTTCCTTTTCCTTCCTTTCAAAAAGTGTTACTGAGGACCTCTGCTGTGTAGGGCGCTGTTTGGGAGAGATCACGGAGGCAAAAACGACCGTATAGGTAGCAAATACACACACTCTGGGTTTCAATGCCAGTTTTACCACCCACCGTCATTATCTAATGGGCACGTTACTATGGATACCTCAGTTCCCACCCCCTGGAGAAGGGAATGGCAATCCACTTCAGTATTCTTGCCTGGAAAATCCCATGGACAGAGGAGCCTGACAGGCTACAGTCCATAGGATTATAGAGTGTCAGACATGACTGAGCGACTAACAATTTCAGTTCCCACATCTGTAAAGTGGGCACAATAATGGTGCCCATTTCACAGGGTTTGTGCTGAATAACTTTTTCTTTGTCCCCCCAGACCCACCCTCTACCCTTCTCTGCTCAGTTCCTGGACGTGGGAGTCTGACTACAGGAACTGCATCAACGATCACCCTCGCTCCCTAGCTTCAGTTTAGATTTGAGCAATCCGAAACCCTGGTAGGAGATCAGTGGGAGGTAGGAATGAGTTTTGTTGTTTTTTTTTTTAATCCCTGACTTTCTCCCTGTGGGGTTGCTGCAGAATGGCTTCCTCTTAGACCAAAAGTTACAGCTGCTGCTAAGACAGTCTCTCCACATGGCTTTCTTTTCCTGAGCTTCCATAAACATTCCCTCCCTTTATAATGTCAAGCCCAGCAGTAGGAGTGGTCATGTTCATATTAACTAGCTGCCACAGAGGACATGAGTGCCAAGAAAGGGGCAGTGTCTTCTGAAGAACTCAGCAGTGTTCTGACTCTTCATCATTAGCAGCCATATCCCAGAGGGCACGGAATATACCATGACAAGTGGTTTGAAGATGACCCAGCCAGCCCTAGAATGAAAGCCACAAGAGGACAGGGCCCTCATCTCTTTAATTAACATTAACTATTCTCTCTCCAATGTCTGAAGTACCTAGTTACTGACCCTTCAGTATTTAATGAATAAATGAACGAATATTGTAAAAACAGCTCTGAATAAAATAGAAGGGACTGGTGCTTAACACTGACTTCCATTCTATTTTTGTATTAAGTGTTTGCTGCCTACATTTACAAGCTGTTCTTACTAAGCTTATGGTCAGTGATCGCTATATGTCTATTGTTACACTGATGGCAAGGAGGAGAATTTCTTATTGTCTTGAAAACTGTAGATGAATCCGTGAACAAATAATTTGCATTGAGTTTTAAAGGTTTTTTTTAAAAGTTCTGTTGGAGAACTTTTTAAATAAAAAAATCTAAATTTTATATTTTGAAAATGTTAACTACTGAATTTTGTTCTTCATAAACTTTTATTAATTATTTAATAATAAACAGTAATAAAAGAGTGATAGAAAGTGAATAAATATCTTTTCAGCCACCTAAACAGTCAAATTCCTATTACAGCTGTAAAGATAACAAATATACTAATAATACCTAAACTATGGAATATACCTAACTGGTGAAAGACTATGTAGCCAATAAAACTTAAGTAACAATGACATGGACTGCTTATTGTATTATGAGAAAAGAGTAATATAAAAATTTTTTATATGGATGAATTTTACAATGTAAGAAAAAACTCCAACAAAAAACTTAGGCATTAATGAAAGCCAGTGGTGGTCTAGATGGCTGTTCTGTGAATAACTTTTCCTCTTATTTTAAAAATTCTTCTCCAAATTTTCTAATATAATTACATACTACTTTCATAATGAAAAATATTAAAGCATAATAAGTCCATCATCTAACATAACAAATTATTTTCTTGACTAATGGAGAGACAATATGTAGATTATAAAGAAATAAGTACAAACGTATTATTCCTTTAGACTCTGATCAAAAGGATAAGTACACTTAAATGCCATTTAGAACCCAAACTGATTTTTTTCAGGTTTCTAACATGCATACAAATTCCATATTACTATCATTATTATCATTGTTTATTACTCATTTTTATTTTGCTAAAAATTTGTTATAATTAGACCACAGTTCCTCCGTTGTAAGTATCAAATGAAAAGGATTCGGAGTGGACAGTCAGTTATTTCACCAGCAAAATGGGTTTATGCAGGGGCAGCAAAGAATTGTTACTGGGGACATGCAATTACAGTGAACCGCATGCAAGCCCTTTAAAACAAAGGAAGGGGAAACTCGCAGAGAAGGAGAGGTTGGGAGGGGCTGTCATAAACAAAAAGTCCATCGTGGGAAACTGGGAGTTGGAGGCACAGTGTCCTCTCACTGGCCGAGTTGAGACAGTCCCTCACTGGCTGAGCTATTGCCAGGGGAGGAGAATATCTTTCTTCCTCTGAATGATGGCTGCAGAGCAGCGTCACATTCTGCTGGAGACGGAAAGTACATCGCTTCCTATTGGGGCATCCTGTTGAGTGAGTGTGTGTGAGAGCTCCCCCTTCTGGACTCCTGATTCCATTTCAGTGACGTTTCCTTTTATTAATTTTCAGATGGATAAAGATACATTGAATGTACTGTCTTGTATTTTCCTTGTTCCTTCTAGACTACTGGAAATTTTGATCTATTGAGATGCTGTGTTTCAATAGGTAGGGCAAAACTTGAGCAACTTACCATGTCAAGGTGAGTTTAGGAGCTTGAGATGAAAGAAAATAGAGCTAGGGTAATTGCAGAACAGAGAACTCCCCAACATCCTGTGAAGAGTAATGGATATTTTACACTCCTATGTAGAAATGTTTAAAATTTTCATCTAGTCTTGCCCCAAACATTATTTGTGGCTCAATGACTAGAGGTAGGGTGGTTAGCTAATTAACAGTTTTCTCTTTAAGATGTAGATTTTAAAACTTCTGGGATCCAGCTAGGGTAATGAGCAGATAAACTGAAACAATTCTCTTGAACTGACTGTGATACAAATATGATTTTCAAATGTAGGGGTAAGTAACCTGACCTTTGACTTTGAACTAATACAGTCCCAGCCGGGTCCATCTCCTGCACGTGTTGAAATTTATAAATGACAGAAGAGAGTGGTAGATATCCTCATTTTCTAAAGCCCTAGAACACATCTTGAGTATATGTATGATCAGACCACCCACAATGGCTCTCCTCTTGCTTTCGATACATCCCTGGCTTGACCAGTGCCTGCTTCACCTACACCCTGCTCACCTGACTGACCTCCCTACATACTTGCCTCAGGCCCCAGCAAAGGATTCTTCTAAGTTTAGCTACCAAGCTAGCATATCAAAGGGACGGTGAAGGGTGTTCCTCTCTGCTAGTTTCCCTGGTAACCGATGAACCAAGCTAAGCCAAGCTAAGCTAAGTCGCTTCTCCATCCATGGGATTTTCCAGGCAAGAGTACTGGAGTAGGGTGCCACTGCCTTCTCCGACCGATGAACCAACCTAATGTCAACTCCCACTGTGACAGGGATCAGCCCCACCCCACAACCCCCCACCCCCTGCCCATCGTCGGTGGTGGGGGTCTTGCTCCAGCACCTCGTTTCCAACAGGTAAAATCCCCTATCCGTTAAACCATTGATGTCTCTGTCGCTGACTCCTGGCTACTCCTCAGTCATGAAGTTGGGCAAGTGGAGGGCTTGCAAGCCTGAGGGGGTGCAGCCCAGCAGTATATAAGATGCAGGAGGAAGGGGGCAGAGCACAACATATAAAAGAATAACTTAGCCCAAGGACACAGCACAAACTGATTGGAACTGAATAGGTCCAAGATGGTAGACCTTGAGCCTCAGTAAACTCTTTGTTACACATTAGCAAGCCACACCCACAGGTGCCATGACAGCTTCAAGGCTGACGTTGAAGTTCAAAAAGTGGGTGGTGATCCAATTCCTGGAAATCCCCGCCCCTTCCCCAAAATAGCTGGAATTCTCCTCCCACCTATTAGGCTATGGAATTACCCACCCTTGTAAGAGCTGTCAACCCCACGCCCTGGGGCCGCTCTCGTCTTCTGAGATGGCCCACAATCTATCTGTGAAGGGTGTTTCTCTCTAAGTAAATGTCCGTCCTATCAATCACGTTGTCTCTCCCTGAATTCTTTCTTCAGTGAGATATGAAGAACTAGTCTGATTAAGTCCTGAGACCAGGTGTGTGATTTTAGTTAAAAGAACATGGGTTCAAGTCCCAGTGTGGGTTTTGGCTGGATTGGAGTCCCATTGAGCTGCATGGTTTCATACACAGGTTGCTGTTCAGTCACTCAGTTGTGTCTGACTCTTTGTGACCCCACGGACTGCAGCGCGCCAGGCCCCCCTGTCCATCACCAACTCCTGGAACTTGCTCAAACTCATGTCCATCGAGCCAGTGATGCCACCCAGCCATCTCATCCTCTGTCATCCCCTTCTCCTCCTGCCTTCAATCCTCCCAGCATCAGAGTCTCTTCTAAGGAGTCAGTTCTTCGCATCAGGTGGCCAAAGTATTGGCGCTTCAGCTTCAGCATCAGTCCTTCCAATGCATATTCAAAACTGATTTCCTTTAGGATAGACTGGTTTGGTCTCCTTGTAGTCCAGGGGATTCTCAAGAGTCTTCTCCAACACCACAGTTCAAAAGCATCAATTCTTCGGTGCTCAGCTTTCTTTATGGTCCGACTCTCACATCCATACATGACTACTGGAAAAACCATAGCTTTGACAATATGGACCTTTGTCGGCATGTAGAGAAGACAATTCCATCTCCACTAGGCAAAATTATTTACGTGTTTAAGGATGTGAAAGGTATAATATTATGCTTTCCTCCCCCTACTTCCAAGATGTCCACAGAGCCACAGATGTCCTTTGAACGTGTAAATAGGTACAGTGATGAAGTGGAATTAAGTCTGCAGACAGAATTAAGATGGCTAACCAGCTGACTTTAGTACAGAGAGAGTATCCTGGATTATCCAAGTAGGCCCAATGTAATCACAAGGGTTCTTAAAAGTGGAAGAGGGTGAGCAAAACAGAAAGAAAGTGAAAGTAGCTCAATAATGTGCTTTGCGACCCTATGGTCTATACAGTCCATGGAATTCTCTAGGCCAGAATACCGGAGGGGATAGCCTTGGGGGCACTGTTAACCACATAAAGATGCTCAGAAAAACTGCAACATTGCTTGCTGGCTTTGAAGGTGGGAAAAAGAAGATCAAGAAGCCAAAAATAGAGTGGGCTTTAAAAGCTAGGAAAATCAAGGAAATAAATTTCCCCCTACAGCCTCCAGAAGGGAATAAAGCCCTACAGATATCTTCATTTTAACCCAGGAAAACCTATGTGGGATTTCTCTAGAACTGTATGACTGTAAATTTGCAAAGTTTAAGGAGCCATAGCAGTGGAAATTTCTTAAAGCAACAATAGAAAACTAAAAAATAAGTATTGCTGATTGCATTACTTATCAACTATCTACAATTTACAGAGCTTAAAAATAGCTTAGTCAAAGATGAAGACAGGCACATACACACACACACACACACACACACAAATTAAGACCTGATACTCACACTATAACTGCAGAGCTTATGGAACTACTTTGGGGCAGCAAATAAAAGTGGGAATATATTCCTAATGAGATAAATGACTCAGCGCTTAGCAACTGCAAAAACGCCCTATGCAACCACAGGATCATTAATCACTGATGGCAGCAGAAATGAGCAAATTGATGACTTGATGGTTCAGTAGACTCCCCCTTGAAAACTGGGGAGAGCCAAATCATCAATAATTCTGGAATCAATTCTTGCTCCATCAGCCAATTTCTAGCCAAAAGGAGTAATGACCTCTTGGTGGCCAACTGCTTCAGCTACAGAGTTTGTGTTACAGCAGAATTTTCTTTTTCTCAATTAAAGTAAGCTGGGTAACACTTAGGACTTGACCCTCATCCCATGGAAAATTCTTACCAAGTAGAAACTGATTGAAAGGGGTTTGAAAATATATATATATATATATATATATATATGTACATAAAGCATCAGCTAAAATAATTATGATTGAAGCAGAATTATATTGTTTTTGTTTTCTTGGCATCCATACCTCATTCCTTTCATAGCAACACACTTAGTGTTTCAGATGAGGCTGATTCCACACATATTCCTCTTACCACTCCATTTAACCACGTGTGGGTGAATGACCCAAGCCTGGCCAATTGACTTAAGAATTTATGGGACCAGACTTAACCCATTGAGAATCAAGTTTGGACCATTATTTAAAAGTACCAGGCAAGAAGCACTTTCTATGGGCTGGTCTTGCTAAGCTGGTGGAATATGAATAGGAGTTAAGGAAGGATCAGTTTGGCAAAGAAGTCAGCTCAGAGGGAAGCAGAAACCAGAACACAGACTCCTTTGATATCATTTGTACTCCTATCATGCCTGTTACAAGATCATTTACCTCTGGTCTCTTCAGTGTAGCCATTTTGTCTCTTTTCCCCTTGAAACCTGTTTGGGTTTAATTTCTGTTACTTGCAATCAAGACAGTCCTGACTAAGAAAACCATGTAGATTTGGGAAGTTAACTCACTACTGAGGTACATTGAAAATGTTAACAGTGTATTTGAGCAAGAGTCAATTATAATCACTACCAAACCAGAATTAGTAGTAGTTCCACTGACAGGAGTCAGGGGAAAGGCTTTTATAGAGAAAAGAAAAAGGCAGAAGCAAAGCAATAAAGCTATTTTGTTGGCTATAGCTTAAATATTTGCCTTATCTGGAAAAGCTCAGTTGGCTGTTTGCAATTGGTTTTCCTTAGGTTTTGATTTCTTAACCTTGAGGTATTAATAGGCTTAGGTTTTGGTTTACTTAGTAGGTTAATAAGGTATTAGAACCACCTTGGTCTCATGGCCTTCTTATTTAATTAACTTAACATTATGAAACAGACTAATCAAAGAAGAAAGTGAATGACTACACTAGGGAAAAAAGGGCTTCCCTGATAGCTCAGCTGGTTAAGAATCCACGTGCAATGCCGGAGATCCCAATTTGATTCCTGAGTCGGGAAGTTCCCCTGGAGAAGGGATAGGCTACCCACTCCAGTTTTCTTGGGTTTCCCTGCTGGCTCAGACAGTAAAGAATCCGCCTGCAATGCGGGAGACCTGGATTCAATCACTGGGTTGGGAAGATCCCCTGGAGGAAGGCATGGCAACCCACTCCAGCATTCTTGCCTGGAGAATCCCATGGACAGAGGAGTCAGGCAGGCTACAGTCCATGGGGTCGCAGAGTCAGACACAACTCAGGGATTAAACACAGCATAGCACTATAGGGGGAAAAGACAATCTCCAATTGTTAGAAAACAAAAACAGGACTTCCCTGGTGATCCTCCAATTAAGAATCCACATGCCAATGCAGGGGACTTGGGTTCGATTCTTAGTGTGGGAAGATGCCATGTGCTGCGGGGCAATGCAGCCCCGTGTCGTGAGTACTGAGCCCGTGCACTCTGGCAACCATGTACCACGGGCAGAGAAAGCCTGTGCAGCCACGAAGAACCAGAGAGCCAAAAAAAAAAAAAATTAATTAAAAAAAACCAAAGGGGGTTAAATATCATTCATACATTAAACATAACACAAATCATAAAACTATTCACAATAGCTTTATTTTCACAGTTTTCTTCCCACAGAGGAAAAATGATAGATGTCATGGCATTCAATAGTTAACACTAACCACAAAAGCTCTTACACAAAACAAATGTCTTGACAAAGTGGCTTCAACTTCTCCCATTACAACCTCAGTACGTTTTATGCTGTCCCTGAAGTTCCTGAAACACTGTTCTGGGATCCACATCAGCATCTATACCTTGTGTGAAGTCTGGGAGAATGACACAGAAATGGAGAAAATACACTCTGCCTTTCAGAGGCTTATGCTCTAGGGACGGGCAACAAAAAGAAAACCTACTGTCACTAAAAGTGAGTGGCATTTGTGAGAAAGGCACTTACCCCCTTATTTTTATGTATTGAAAACACTTTTGTTCTTCTTTGAAATCTTTCGAGAACCTCCCTTGTAGGCCTACATCTGCAGTCCTTTTTAGTCTATTTTTAGCACATCTGAGAATGCAGAAGAAGCAAAGAGATTGAAATCAAAATAGCTCAGTTCTCAGAATAATATGACTAAGTTGATTCAGTCAAGAAAACAAAGTCAACCTATAGAAAGAGTGTTGATGGGGAATATCATCTTTCACAAATCAACAAGATTTGGATAGCAACCTGGTGTGTGCCCCCTTTTCATTTATCTTAAGTGAGCAGCTTCACAGACCCGAGCCTGGCAGTCTCTAGGTTTGTGGGACAGCCTGTTTCTCCATCTGTGCCCCATGTATTCACTTAATATTTTGATTCAGCTTTAAAAGAGAGCAGAAAACTTCCAACTCATAACAAAGGACTACTTATCAAAACATAATTTTAACATTTACACATGTATTTTCAAAATTCAAACAATAAATAATAATGGATATTAATAAAAACAATAGAGTCCAAAATGCAGTACTTAGATGCATTCTTCATGACCCAGATAACCTAGAGCCAGACATCCTGGAATGCAAAGTCAAGTGGGCCTAGGGAGCATCACTATGAATAAAACTAGTGCAGGTGATGGAATTCCAGTTGAGCTGTTTCAAATCCTAAGAGATGATGAATGAAAGTGCTGCACTCAATATGCCAGCAAATTTGGAAAACTCAGCAGTGGCCACAGGACTGGAAAAGGTCAGTTTTCATTCCAATCCCAAAGAAAGGCAATGCCAAAGATGTTATTGTTCAAACTACTGCACAATTGCACCCATCTCACACGTTAGTAAAGTAATGCTCAAAGTTCTCCAAGCCAGGCTTCAGCAATACATGAACCGAGAAACTTCCAGATGTTCAAGCTGGTTTTAGAAAAGGCAGAGGAACCAGAGATCAAATTGCCAACATCCGTTGGATCATCGAAAAAGCAAGAGCGTTCCAGAAAAACATCTACTTTTGCTTTACTGACTACACCAAAGCCTTTGACTGTGTGGATCACAACAAGCTGTGGAAAATTCTTAAAGAGATGGGAATACCAGACCACCTGACCTGCCTCCTGAGAAATCTGTATGCAGGTCAGGAAGCAACAGATAGAACTGGACATGGAACAACAGACTGGTTCCAAATAGGAAAAGGAGTACGTCAAGGCTGTATGTTGTCACCCTGCTTATTTAACTTATATGCAGAGTACATCATGAGAAACATTGGGCTGGAAGAAGCACAAGCTGGAATCAAGATTGCCAGGAGAAATATCGATAACCTGAGATACGCAGATGACACCACCCTTATGGCAGAAAGTGAAGAACTAAAGAGCTTCTTGATGAAAGTGAAAGAGGAGAGTGAAAAAGTTGGCTTAAAGCTCAACATTCAGAAAACTAAGATCATGGCATCTGGTCCCATCACTTTATGGCAAATAGATGGGGAAACAAAGGAAACAGTGAGAGACTATTTTGGGGGGCCCCAAAATCACTGCAGATGGTGATTTCAGCCATGAAAGTAAAAGACACTTACTCCTTGGAAGGAAAATTATGACCAACCTAGACAGCATATTAAAAAACAGAGACATTACTTTACCAACAAGGTCCATCTAGGCAAGGCTTTGGTTTTTCCAGCAGTCATATATGGATGTGAGAGTCGGACCATAAAGAAAGCTGAGCACCAAAGAATTGATGCTTTTGAACTGTGGTGTTGGAGAAGACTCTTGAGAGTCCCTTGGACTGCAAGGAGATCCAACCAGTCCATTTTAAAGGAAATCAGTCTTGAATATTCATTGGAAGGACTAATGCTGAAACTCCAGTACTTTGGCCACCTGATTCGAAGATCTGACTCATTGGAAAATACCCTGATGCTGGGAAAGACTGAAGGCCAGAGGAGAAGGGGGCGACAGAGGATGAGACAGTTGGATGGCATCACTGACGCAATGGACATGAGTTTGAGTAGGCTCCGGGAGTTGATGATGGACAGGGAAGCCTGCAACCCATGTTGCAGTCCATGGGGTCGCAAAGAGTCGGACACTACTGAGCAACTGAACTGAATTGACGAATAATAAAAGACAACACAATAGAGAGGCAAAAAAAGAGAAGACTCCTGAATGGCCAATAAAGTTGTGAAAAGATGCTCAACCTCAGGGCTACTTAGGAAAATGCAAATGATATGTAATGCAAAAAAGATAATGATATGCCATTTCACACAAATAAGCTCAGTGAGAATTGAAAATAACAAGTGCTGCCAGGGATTGAGTTTTCTCATATACTAAGTACAGCCACCTGGGGGAGTAAATTTGCAACTATTTTAATGTGCAAGGTTGAAGAAACCCTATGGCTTACCCATTCCACATCAAATATTTACTCTAGATACATGCTCAAAACTATTCACTGTAGAATTGATTTTAAAAGTGAAAAACTAAATGTTCATCATTAAGATCAATTTTGGCAATTGAAAAATAAAAAAGTACTATAAGATATAGTACTTATCACTAGAATAAATAAACTGAGCCTAGGTATACTAACGTGGACATAGCTTAAACACTGAAAAAAGCAGGTTCCAAGAGGATTCATGAAGTATGGTACCATCTATTAAAAATGCTAAAGCTGTACTGTATATTGTTTATTCTCCATGTACCTAGGTAATAAGTATGTATGTAATAAAACAATAATAACATGAACAGAAAGAATACAGCAACTTCTGTGAAGAGGTAGCTCTGGGTAACTGAGATAATTGGATGGGGATGATTTTCAACTGTATATGTATTGCTTTATAAAGAAGAAAATATATAAAGTAAATATGGCAAGAGATTAACTTCTGTGACACATGGACTCCCGGGAGTAAAAAAAAGGTTTTCTGAAAGATCTGCTGGCACTGGTAATTTTAATGAAATTGACCAAACCATAAACTCCACTGCAGGTGGTGCCAGTTTGATCCCTGGTCAGAAAACTAAGATCTGGCATGCCACCAGGTGTCACCAAAAAAAAAAGTTTAAAAATAAATAAACAGTAAATCATAAATAAGTGTACAAGGCCAAAAAGTCCTCCACGTTCTTCTACTTTCCAAAAGTCCTCCACGTTCTTCTACTTTCCATTTTCTCAAGTTTCCTTTCTCAAATGTAAGACCTTTGATAAGGATATAAAAGTTATCTCTCTGAGAACATGTCACACTTGTTCTTTTCCAATGTCTTTTTCTTTCTGTAAGAAAGGCACCTTACTCAATCTTCTGAGTCTTAGTAGCTGTCAAATTTTCTAAGGCATTGAACAAAGAGACAATTTAAAATACCAGGCTAGAGTTTAGGAAAAAATTTGACTCAATAACCATGTAAACAACTCCTTTTGCAATCTCAGTGACTTTTGCATGGGAGGGAAAAAAGTTTTCCCCTAACCCTTCTTAGTTTCACTGGCTGCGGTCCTGTAAACTAGACGGACAAAAAGAGTAACAAGAGAAAATCAAAGTTTATTAACCTGGAAAGTTTATAACGTGCATGATCCATACACGTGGGAGTAACTCAAAGTGGGTGGTTAAACCTCTGGCATATGCAGCATCTTAACAGAAAGTGACAAGACAAAGGAAAAGGACTTTTGAGTTTCTAGGGTGGCAAACTGTGAGAAGGCAGCTATATAGAGGAACCAATGGAAAAATGAGGGCTGGTTAGTAAAGTCTGTTATATAGATTGCTTTGGTGCCATGTCTATGCTGATGCCGGTAAATCTTGTTCTTCCTGGTAGAGAGAGGAGGAGGCAGAACTTCACAAATTTATGTTCTGTTTTTAGGCAAATGGAGGGGAGAACAGATTCTCAATTGCTGCTTCTCAATTGCCTTCAGCCTAAAATAACCCTTATGCCAAAGTGACATGTCCTGCTGCTGTTCGCTTTCAATTGTTTATTTTCAGTACCCCTGGAAAACAAACTGAGTTGTCAGCTGACTGAATATTATATATAATACCTGATAATAAATTACCATATGATTTTGGGCATACTAAAACTCAGAAGGCATTACATTGCTATAACAAAATTCCTTTTATTTTCTTCCAAGCTTTTTAATGTGGAAAATTTTAACGCAGATGAAATCAGAGAATAATACAATACTCTTCCATCCTGACTGAGCAATTATTAACATTTTGTTGCATTTGCTTTTGTTCTATCTGTCCATCCATTTTTTTTTTTTTTTTTTGCTGACACATTTGAATATAAGTTGCAGACATCCTGAAACTTTACCTCTAAATCACATATCCCTCAAAAAAGTTAGCAACAGTCACATAATGTCATCTAATATTCACTCTATAATCGAGTGTCCAAACTTTATAATTGTCTCCAAGTTTCTTTTATTGCTCTTTCCCAACCCAGAACCTAGACAATCAAACCATGCCCTTGGCTGTTATGACTTTGCATGTGTGTATGCTTGAGTGTGCTCAGTCGTATCTGACTCTTCGTGACCCTGTGGACTGTAGTCCCCCGGGGATCCTCTGTCCATGGAATTTTCCAGGCAAGAACACTGGAGTGGGTTGCCATTTCCTGCTCCAGGGCATCTTCCCCACCCAGGGATCGAACCTGTGTCTCTTGCATCTCTTGCATTGGCAGGCAGATTCTTTACCACCAGAGCCACCTGGGAAGCCCTACTATGACTTTGTACATGCTTTTAATTTGGAATGGTTCTTTCACCTTTTGTAATGATACTTATTTTTTGAAGGATCCTGGCCAGTTATTTTGTAGAAATCAAAACTGCATTTTGATTTTTGTCTCATGCTGTTGTTTAAGTTGTTACTCTGTCTCTTGACATTTTCTGTAGCCTGGAAGTTAGGTCTAGATGGGCTGGATTGAATTTGGAGTAAATATTCTGCCAAGAATTTCTTTAGAGAATATTGTCAATATTATGTCAAATCAGGAGACAGTGTCAGGATAACCCAGTATATTTATGGTGCTAAATTTGATCTCTTGATTAAGGTTTAATTGGCATGTTTCTCCATGGAAAAGATTCTTTTTTTTTTTTTTAACTACAAATCTCTGGATTGATACTTTAGAATTGTGTCAGTATTGTGCCATCAACATTTCTCTCAATCATTTTAGCATTCACTGATGGGTCTTTCTATTATTAGTGGACATTAGTCCATTAGTGGACTAATTCCACAGTAGTATTATTTTATGGCCATTTTTAATATATTTATTTTTAATTGAATATTTTTTTATAATCATAAATACAGGGATTTCCCTGGCAGTCCAGTGGTTAAGAATCTGTGCTTTCACGGCAGGGGGGGGGGGTCCCAGTTTGATCCCTGGTCAGAAAACTAAGATCCCACATTTCACCGGGTGGGGCCAAAAAAAACCCAATAATGTTTAAAAATAAATAAATAAATTATAAATACAGTGTATAAGGCCATTCACTGAAAGTCCTCTACCTTCTTCTACTTTCCATGGTCTCATGTTTCCTTTCTGAAATGTAACACTTTTGATAAGAATATAAAATTATCAGGTTATAATACAAAAGAGAATCAAATAAATTCTCCAATCAAACAGGAATATATTGGGGCTTCCCTGGCTGCCCAGTGGTTAGGACTCTGCGCTTTCACGACCACCGATAAGGATTTGATCCCTGGTCAGGGAACTAAGGGCTTCCCAGTTGCCTACAGTAGTAAAGAATCTGCCTGTCAATGCAGGAGACACAAGAGACATAGGTTTGATCCCTGGGTTGGGAAGATCCCCTACAGTAGGAAATGGCAAGCTACTCCAGTATTCTTCCCTGGAGAATCCCATGGACAGAGGAGCCTGGCAGGCCACACGCCAAGGGGCAGCAGAGAGTTGGACACAACTGGAGCAGCAAGCCTGGCAAGGCAGGGAACGAAGATTCCGCAAGCCAGGGGAAAAAAAAAGGAGTCATGCTTTTCAAGTGTGGTACCAGCTGCCTGAGTATCTCTAGTCAGCTTCCTCCTTCCAAAACCCTCAGGTTTTTATTCTCAGTCTCCAGATCTTCCAAGTCTTCCTTCTCTACAGCTCTTCTCTAGCTCTCGGAAATGACCTTCCCTGTCCAGCCTACTCATACCTAGTCAACCACCAATCTTGAACAGCCTCTCCAAGTCATCTTTCCTCCTCTCTTCCCCTACAACACTGCTTTGGTTCAGAAACCCATCACTTTCCCCTTGTATATGCAATGGCCTCCCTATAGGAAGCTTTATAAAGCCCCTGGATTGTGTGTGTGTGTGTGTTTATGTTTTTGGCTGTGCTGGGTCTTATTTGAGGCATGCAAGATCATTATTTTTGGCATGAGAACCATTAACTGTGGCCTGTGGAGTCTAGCTCTCCTACCAGGGATTGAACCCAGGCTTCCTGCACTTGGAGCTCAGAGTCTCGCCCACTGGACCACCAGGGAAGTCCGCAAATCCCTGGTGTTTTAAAATGTTTATTTATTGATTTATTTTTGGCTGTGCGGAGTCTTCATCGCTGCTGGCGGTATGGGCTTTCTCTAGTTGCGGTGAGCGGGGCCTACTCTGTAGCCGCGCTTCACGTGCTTCTCATTGCAGTGACTTCCCTTGTTGAGCACAGGTTTTAGGGCAGGAGGGCTTCCGGAGTCGCTGCACTCCGGCTCAGGGGTTGCAAGGCACAGGCTTAGTTGCCCACTTGCTCCTGGGATCTTCTCAGGTCAGGGATCAAACCTGTGTCCCCTGCATTGCAAGAAGGACTCTTGACCACTGGACCACCAGGGAAGCCTGCCCCCGGTGGGCTTACGGGTTTGCCCCACCCCGATCATCCCCTTATCCTGTTTCCAGAGTGATCTTTGTGGTTATACTCAATTGTACAGTTGCTTCATGCACGTTCTGTTGCTGTCTGCATTCCCCTTCCCCATTTAACTTTGCGCCAGAATTAGGTCTTCTGGGAACGCTTCCGGGACCCCTCCGATTCCGACCTCCGCCTCTGCACGCATTACAGAAAGCACTGGGCTCCGACTGCCGTCTCTCCTCTCTCTCCCGCAGCCTGTGTCATAACCATCTTTGAAATATTCCCTGCCAAGTGCGGAGCCTGTCACATAGCAGCTCTCATTTAAGTGCTTGTTGAACTAACTCATTTTAGAGGTAGCATCAAAGAGCTTCGTGGGCTTCTGAAAGAAAACGGCGAGGCTTCTGTGTCAGGGAGTAGAGAGCCTTTGCGGTTTGGCCACGGGTAGAGTGGACCAGCTGTGAGCGGACGATGAGAGAAACGCTGCTTCGGCTGCCCGGCTTCTTAGCTTACAGAGCAATGGGCGCGCACGAAACGGGAAGCCAAAGCAAGAAAAACGACACTTCCCGTCATGCCTCGGGCACCGCGCCGCTGTCCCTCCTGCGTCACCGCCTCTTCCCCACGGAAGCAAAGCGAGCACTTCCGGGTTCCGCAATAACCTGGAGCCGGTGGCCTTAGGTCGGTCCTGCTGGGCCCTGTTCCGAAGCTCCGCCTTCGTCTCGGTCTTTCTAGAAACCCAGCTTTGCTCTTGGCCTGTGCCAAGCGGCTGTTTCCCGGCCGTTGCGGCTGCCCTTGGGACAGTCCGCTGCACTGAAGCGGCGAGAGCTTTGCTCTGTGGAGGTTCGGGAGCTCGCGCAGAGAACAGGGAAGCCGGTTCCCGGAGTTGCGGCCCCGGCGCTGACCTTCCTTCTTTTTTTCCCTCCCCGAGTGCAGCGTCTCAGACGCTAGTGTGAGCGCCCCCATGGCGGATACGGCCCCCAACGGCCCCCAAGGGGCGGGCGCAGTGGTAAGTGAGCGGACAGGATCGTTTGGCTTGATTTGCAAGTTAGGAACGAGCTGGGAGTGTTGGAAGTTGGGTCCCGGGCGTTCCACCGGCTCATTGCTTTCGGGACTGGGATTAGTGACTCGGGTGGGGGTGGGGAGAGAGTCGATCGTGAGCTAAGACGTTAGACGGAGCTAAAGTTTCCCTTTCGGCAGCGACAACAGGCGGGCCTCCAGCAGTGGCCCTCACCTGTATGCCCACCTGCATGCCGAGGACAGAGGAGCGGGCCTTCTCGTCTCTTCCCACCCGTCGGTCTCTGTCCTAGGTCCCACGGTTGAAGATGCGACCTGAGATTGTGCTGTGACACACGCCTCATTCCGCACATGCGTGCTGGCAGAGAGCAGGTCTGCCCCTTTTTAAGCAAAAGAAAGAGCGGTTTTTTCTCTTTTCCCCCTTCGTCATTTTACGAAGAGAAATATTAAGCTTATGTAAACTTTTATTCCTAGGGTGCATATCAGCTGCTTACTGTCTTTTTTTTTTTTTTTTTGGTACCAGAAGCATAATTGTACTTAAACACTAGGCATGTGAATTCAGCGAATCACTTTTTTAAAAAAAATTTGCAGCATCTCTTCTCTGTGCACACCTTTTTATTTTGCTGAACCATTTCAGAGTTACATGCGTCATTATAATTGTACTTTTGTACTAATGTACATAATGTACCATAATGTAGTACTTATGTAGAATATTTTTGTGTAGACCACAATGCAGTTAATTCAAAAATTTTTGTAGTTCATTTTGCAAATTTAACGTTGCTACTTGTTACCACCTAATGTACAATTCATATTCAAATTTCCTCAATTGTCCTTTAAATTGCTTCCTTATCCAAACTCAGTCAAAAGCTTGCAATGTGTTTACTGGCCTTTGGTCCCTTTTAGTCTGGAATAATTCCCTTGTTCTTCTCTTACCATTTTTGTCTTACCAGAGTCCAGACCTGTTATTTTGCAGAATGCTCCTTAAATTGGAATTGTCTAATTTTTTGTCTCCCCCGCTCCCCCCACTAGATTCAGGTTAAATGCTTGGTAGAAATAGTAAATAAAAGATTTCATTCTTCTCAGGGCATTTCATATATATATCAGGAAGCATTTTATGTTGATTTATCCCATCACTGGAGTTTGGTCATTTGGCTTTGGTGGTGTCCACCAGATTTCTCTATTGTAAGGATAACTTACTCTCTTTGTGAATAAAACGTATTCTGTGTCATGATACTTTAAGATTATGTGAATAATTTTTCACCTCAATATGTTTTTCACCCAAAGATTCATTGATATTTTTTGCCTGAATTATTTGTCATAGTCAGTGCACTTATTTTCTTAGATCTTTTTTTTAACTGTGTAGTAAAAAATGCACATGCATAATGTTCTAAAATTAAATTTCAGACAGTTGCGTAGAGTCTGAATATTTGTAGAGAAACTGAGCACTGTAAGCTGGGTTCATCTTTCCACTTGACTTACTGGTGAACATTTAAATTTACGAGAGTAACATGTAGTAGGTTTGGATAGAATAAACCCAGAGGCATGTATCTGAAATTACCTGCATACTGTTAGAAAGCCTGCAATAAAATTAAAAACATCCTTGAATTTTAAAATACACTTGCATTTTTTCCCCAAAGTTTTTTATATCTTCTTTCGAAAGAGAATTAAAGTTAGATTGCTTCCAGCAGTGTTTGAGACTCCAGGTTAAAACCTATTAGGTTTGAAATCCTTTTTGTGTAAACATTGTTTCTAAAACATTAAATAGAATACAAAATAGCAGAATCCATCACACATAGTAAAAGTAAGTGTTGTTTTTGTGAAATTTTTATTTTATATACTCACATGTTTATGTTGGGTCTTGATGTAAAAATTGTTTATGTAGATTCTATCAAAAAATGTAAAAGCCACTTGAGAATTTGACTATGAAATACAGTTTGAGAAAATCAATTTTAAGTTACTGAATTTGTGTGATGGACACATCTTTTAGCAAAATGTAGCAAAAGAAAAGAAAGAATGAAGAAAAAGTGGAGAAGAAAGTGATATGTGGATGGTTAATCTCGGGCCATAGAAATCAGTGAAAGACTTGTCAGGGAGCTTTCAGAAGGAAGAAATTCACTGATGAAGAAACAATTGCGCTGAGAGTTATGCCTAGAAAAACAGTTGCTACAGGAGCGTTGAGACATTTTGAATAGGAATAACATTGCAAAGTAGTCATCCTTTAGAACATAATTTGCAAGCTTCATTTACCTACAGTATTTTTCCTTTTAAATTCAGCAATTCATGATGGCCAACAAACTGGACACAGCGATGTGGCTTTCTCGCTTGTTCACAGTTTACTGCTCGGCTCTGTTCGTTCTGCCTCTGCTTGGGTGCGTATTACGGTGTTTCTGCCATTGGTAGTCACCTGTTCAGTCATTTTTTTCTGGAATACCTTTTTAGATGTCACACTTTGTTAAACAGCCAGGGGTTTGATAAATAATAAAACAGATGTCTCACCCTTAAAGGTACTAATGTTCTAGTAATAGTACCAACAGGAGGTATATTTTATGTGCTTTGTGAAAAGTAACAGCACATTGAAAATCTGAGAGAAAATGAATGTGGGGATGAGGTCATGTTTTTTCACTGTTTTGAGTGTTTAAGAGGAAGAGTGGCTGCTTTAGAAAATGCAGTAGGATATTGTGCATCAGTTATACTTCAGTAGAAATGGATGTTCAGTTGGGTATATGTATACAGTGATGCACCTAAAAAGCTTCAGTTGAGTCACATACTTTTTTTTCTATTCTCAAGTAATAGATTTAGCTATTAGGTGTTGTGCAATTATGATGCAATTCACAAAGGAGGAAGAGGTATGGTAGCTGTTTACATCTCCTGATGATCTCTCCTCTGTAATTCACAGGTTGCATGAAGCAGCGAGCTTTTACCAGCGTGCTCTGCTGGCAAATGCTCTCACTAGCGCCCTGAGGCTGCACCAGAGATTGCCGCACTTCCAGTTAAGCAGAGCGTTCCTGGCCCAGGCTTTGTTGGAGGACAGCTGCCACTACCTGTTGTATTCACTCATCTTTGTCAATTCCTACCCTGTTACAAGTATCCTTTTTTACCGTTTTGATACTGAAATTGCCTACTGAATGTAGGGAGATCACTTTTGATTATTTTTTGCTACTGGAAGGATTCAGCAGTGAGGGTGTCCCATGAAGCCTGGGTTGGTTGGTTTGTTGGCACTTCATTTGAAAGAAGATACGTTAAGTGTAAGAGTTTCTGACTCTAAAATGTCAAGTCCAAATTTTGAAAAGGTGATTGGGAATTTTAAACTTTTTATATTTGATCTTATAAACTTCTCTGTTAGCAATGGATATTGCAAAATTCAGATTCAAAGCAACAAGCCCATGGAGGACTTATTTTAATATGTAAGTTTCTTTCATTTAATTCACACCTTCTTTGGGAAGATGCCAGATGTCTTGCTTTAAGAAAAGATAAGCTAGAAACAAAAGGAAATTAATCAAGAAATAACTTATATTTAAGCCGAGAATGAGATAATTAATAAAGTAAAAAGAAATTAGTATTTGCTTTGAATAGCCTGTAGTGCAGGAGATGCTGGTTCGATTCCTGGGTTGGAAAGATCCTCTGGAGAAGGGATAGGCTACCCACTGCAGTATTCTTGGGCTACCCTGATGGCCCAGATGGTAAAGAATTAGCCTGCAATGCAGGGGACCTGAGTTTGATCCCTTGGTTGGGAAGATCCCCTGGAGGATGACATAGCAACCCACTCCAGTATTCTTGCCTGGAGAATCCCCGTGGACAGAGGAGCCTGGCGGGCTCCAGTCCACGGGGTCAAAGAGAGTCGGACACGACTGAGCCACTCAGCACAGCACAAAGTAGAAAATAAGGACAGGCTCTGGGTTTTTGGAACTTGTATGTTTATACATTTCAGAAGTGTGTGGTGAGATAATAGGTATATTTTAAAATGGAGGGGAAGAGATTCTGCAGTTTGATGTTTGGGAAGCAATAGGTTTAACATCGTCAAACAGTTTTTACTCTGGGACCTTTGATATGGCAATGTGCATTGTGAGACTAAGAGTTGCCAATCTTTCCTAAACTTAATCATTTTAATCGGTTGTCCACCCCCCTGCCCAGCTCCCCTTGAATCATCCCTCAGGAAAATATTCTGTACTTTAAGAAGTGCTGCTCTTAAGTCTTCTTGAATATTTATGATAAAACTGTACATAATGGAAAGCAAATAAAATATGTCTCTAACACAAGTCTTAAAGAAAAGAGAATGGAAGGAAAATTTTTTTGAGCACCTATTTGCCAGTGTATGTGAACTTGACGTATTTAATCCTTGCAACATTCTAAAGAAAACTATTATGAGCATTGTATTATTGATAAGTATACTGAGGCTCAAGGAGTTTAAAATAACCCGCCTGATATCACATTGGCAAGTGAATAGTAATGTAGGTAAAACTCACTAGATAATCCTTGTACTACAGCCATAAGCACATTTGTTGACATATCATTGGATTTGGATTGACCTGCTTTTATCAGTCACATTCATTGAGTTTCTTTACAATCAGCAATATTAAAATTCTTGCTTTTCTGAGATGTAATGGAAAATTATTTAGAGATTCTTGTTTCTGCCCTTAGTAGCTTAAAGTTTCTTTGAAGAGAAGAATAGAAATGGTAGAAACTGTGTTTTCTAGATATTAATGTAGAGCAAATTGAACACATCAATTATGACCTCTGGGACAGTTTTACTGAGTGAATCTTGAGATGCTGTCAAATGACTCCTGACAGTGAGGACAACCTCTCTGCCTTTTCTGTCCAGTTATTTGCTATGCCTTCTCTAGGGAATGTTGAAGATTAAGGATTTAATGTTCTTTAAATTCTTACTAGGAGGGGAGTATGTAGTGGGAATAACATAAGCTATTAATTGGCAAGAAATACTAATCTCTGATTCCTAAAGTAGTTAGATATTAACATTAGTAAAAGTGAGCCCAAAGTCATGTTGTGATCTTTGCTCTTAGAAAGGTGATATATTGTCCTTTTCCTATTACACACTCTTTGTCCCTTGGAGAAGGCAATGGCACCCCACTCCAGTACTCTTGCCTGGAAAATCCCATGGGCAGAGGAGCCTGGTAGGCTGCAGTCTGTGGGGTCACGAAGAGTCAGACACGACTAAGCGACTTCACTTTCACTTTTCACTTACATGCATTGGAGAAGGAAATGGCAACCCACTCCAGTGTTCTTGCCTGGAGAATCCCAGGGACGGGGGAGCCTGGTGGGCTGCCATCTATGGGGTCGCAGAGTTGGACGCGACTGAAGCGACTTAGCAGCAGCAGCAGCTTTGTCCATTGAATTTTCTAAATAGTTTAACAATGAATGCTAAGATGATGAGTCTCTTATCAAGGATTTCTGAACTATAGAATGTTAGAGATAGGACTTATTAGAAACCCCTAGCTTTGATCACTGCAAATTCGTACAACAGAAGACGGAACTTGGCCTAGGGAAATGAAGTTAGTGTCAGAGCCAAGAATGAGACCTAGATATCTTGACTCTGAGTTTAGGATTCTGTTAAAAGTGTAAAGCTATTTTTATATATGTATGGTCTCTTCTCAGGAAATTGACGTTTTATTTAATTCTTAAAAGTGACAGGGAAGATTTGGTCAGGATATTAATCGGAGAACTTTTATGTTAGAGAGTTAGAATTCTCACAGCACTCGGCTGTGGGCCAGTGTTTTACTTGCCAGTGGGAACCTAGGAACCTTTGAGTCCTAGATGATGAGTTATGGTTATAATGAATTTAATACTCAGATTGTGTCGTAGTGGTCATCAGTTTCCTCACACCAAGCTTCCAGTTGGTGTAGAAAAATATCATGGACTATTTTTTAGAAATTACTACTGTTTTGAGGACAAGTGTTTTTGCCATTCATGATTAACAGTCTATATCATTTCATGGAAATAACTTGGACAAGTGGGGGTTTTTTGTTATCAACCTAGCGGAAGTTGGGATAAATAGAGTATTTTGAGCAATTTCCATTTTTTAAAAAAGCTAAAAGAAAATTGTATATAATAGCTATCACAAAAAGCCAAATAATGTAACTTAAAATAACGATTCTTTGCTCGTGTCTATAATTAAAACTGATGAGATTCTCAATTGAGTATATATATAAACCAGATATACAATGTCTTTTATTTGCTCAGACTGAGAATACCTTAACCATGAAAGCTTGACTTTATAGTCAAGCTTTTATAAGCTTGATTGAACAGTATCTCAAAATAATGAAGTCCTTGTAGGAAAAAATGAATTAAAGATCTATAGTTGAGGAAAATTTGGGAACTACTTTTTAAACCATTACGCTATATTAAGTTGATGAAAGCAGTACAAAGACTGTGTTGGTACTTGATGGCTAAGGTATTCTGTCCAGAATGACTATTGTGGGGTTAAAAGCCATATTACTTATCACTTTGAGGTAGCCTAGATTTTAATTTAATTTAGCAAATGTTCACAATATTTTATATACTAGAAATAGGTGAAAAAACTTTTTCACTATTCATAAGAACTATGGGTTTAAAAAAAATGACTTTCTTTACAGATTTAAAAAAAAAACTTCAGTTTATAAAGTATCAGTAAAACAGAAGCCGTCACTGAACTCATTTTAGCAGATGCCATTTCAGATCTGTATACTTGAACATAATACATACCCTATTGTGCAAAGTACTTGATGAATTTGTAATGTTTTCCTTAATTATTTTCTTCAGTGAGTATTTTCCCAGTCTTGTTATTTTCTTTGCTTCATGCTGCCACGTACACAAAAAAGATCCTTGATGTAAGTAAAACATTTTTGGCCTTGCCTTTTGACTCCCGGATTTACATGTAGTTGACACAAATTTGAGTTCTAAGACATTTGGGCATGTGTCTCAGAAAGTTCCTATGTTCCTTACAGTCTTGCTCTGAATTAGTAATTTGAAAATTTTGGAATTTTTTATTGTTTCAATAAAATAGTACGTTTTGTCTTAATGGATTGTATCTAAAATCACTGCCCAGTTCCTGGAGGAGTTTCTGAAGTTTGAAATGTATTTGATAAGTTGTCAGAAGTCTCTTGTTCTGTCAGTGGTTTTAACGTTCTAGATGAGTAGAGTGTACTGAATTTCTTTACACTGATGTTCAAAACTACTGCTTTTCTAAAACGTCTTCTTATTCCTGAGTCGGAACGTTTAGCCTAATAACTTCCATGTGCCAGGCAGATTGACTGCATGTACACTCAAGTTTAAATTAAAATACCCAGAAATTTGCCTTGTGTTGGCCTTTTTCTTTATCTCCATAGTTCTTGGGTTACAGCAGTAATTGAACTTTGTGATTTCTATCTTTAATTAACTAAGGATCTCTGATACTTTATATTTCTGCATAGCCAGATTTTGTTATGGTTGAGAGAAATCACCACCACTTTTAGTGGAATAATCTGATCTTTCTTAAGGAAAACAAAGCATCAGTGAATGAAAAGGGCTTTTTTTAAAGTTCTCTATTTAATTCTTCAAAGATAGAAAATACAGTAAAGTAGGAAAATATGTTAACTTTAGTCCCTAAATGTATAGTTTGTAAATTTTTATATCATCATTTTCAAATAATTGTCTTTTGGTTGTTATTGCATGTTAGATATGCCATTTATCTAAGGAAAGAAAATAATTGAGTGATCAAAAAATGCTTTCATGACTTCTAATATTTGTTTTCTTATGTTTTAAGGCAAAGGGTTCAAATAGTTTACCCCTGCTGAGATCTCTCTTGGATAAATTAAGCGCTAATCAACAGAATATTCTGAAATTCATTGCATGTAATGAAATATTCTTGATGCCTGCTACAGTTTTTATGCTTTTCAGGTAAGAATAAAAATACATTTGTTTTATTTAGGAGGCTGGTGTTTTAGTGAGTATAATAAATGTATCAACTCAAATGTTATGCTGCCTAAATCTGTTGAAGTAAATCCGGACATGTAGAGCTAGGTGAATCTCAGCGGTCACCTTCTCAGGTGATAGTAGAGAACTGCCACGCCCGTGCTGCTACTGTAGTTGACTGGAGTAACTAGGAGTTTGTCGTCTGTATTATTCCTTATGAGTTATTTAACATTTTGAAAATTATTTTCAAATAACTACTTTTGAAAGAGTCTTAGGCTAATTTAATCCACTGTAACGTCACTGAGGTTATTTTTCCCACACTGGAGAAAAACCTGAAGAGTTAAGGTCTGGTATCCATAGTTGCCTGTTGCCCCCTCCTTATGTTGTCTGTTGGTTATGAGAAGAATGCATAAGTAAGGAAAACTTTGGTTTTGAAACTAGAACATTAAGATAGTACTGACCTCACTATCTGTATTCCTGAATTTAAGTTATAAAACTACATTTCCCTCAAGAGGGCGAGGCTGATTCATGTTGTACGGCAGAAACTGAATGCAGCATTGTTAAGCAGTTATACTCCAATTAAAAAACAAATTTAAAAAATGTAAAAATATGTAAAGGGAAATAGCTAAATAAAACTACATTTCTCCCAGATTATTGCTTTTTCAATTTTCAGTTTCTCAGGTAATAGGACATGACAGATAAAAAACTAAAATTTCATTAGACTATGAATGCTAGTTGTAATTCTGTCCTCTCCTTCTCAGAGCTAAGGAATTTGATCCGTGTACATATATGTAGTTATCTTAAAGTGCTTACACAGAGAGGGGGGAAATGTATGTTGTTATTTGATGGGTATATTTACGGACTTTGCTTAGTTTTTTTTATACATCACAAACGTCAGTTGTGTGCATCTTGCTTTGTTCACTTCTACAGTACGTTTTTGTGACCTGTTTATTTTGACATTCACAGTTCTGGTTTGTTTTGTTTAATGGCTGTAGAGTATTCCATCATATTATTATGCTACATTTTATTAACCATTGCCCTGTTGATGGTCACTTGTTTTCAGATTTTTACTTTCCCAAATGTTGCTGCAGTAAACATTTTTTTACTTGTCTGCTTATACTTTTCTGTGAATCTATATATACTTGAGTCTAAGTTGGGTACATTTTATATTTAATAGACCATGTACCAAATTGCCCTCTAATAGATCGGTATTACCTATTTTCCATAATCTCATTAGTTTGTAACAAACATTTTTGTCTATGAAATATTTCATTTTAATGTTCATTGCCTTGATTAACTAGTGAGGTTTTTATATACCAGCAATTACTCCTTTCCTTAGCAGTGTTTCTTAAAGCTGGTAAGAGAATTTTCTAGATTTCCTCATAAATGCATCTGTACCATTGTTGTAAATAATACTTTCCTCTGAAAATTCCAGGATCACCACGTGTTGTTAAGCTGTGGGGTTCCAAACTAGATAATATAATCTAAATAGGCTCCTAGAATGGCACAATGGAAAAACTTCTTACTGAGTGTCAGGGAGCTGGATTCTGGTTGATTTGACCATTAACTAGGCCTTCTGGGCCTTGGTTTTCTACATTTGAAAAACTAATAGTAGTTGAAATTAGTAACTGCCAAAAATCCTTCCAATTGTAACATTCCATGAATATTAAGTATGGAATTTGATGCAACTGTATTTGTCTATTATTCAACTCTGGAATTTTTACCCTAGAAGTTAGTACATCTTTTTTGTGATCCTCATCATACACTTAAACATTTTAATTGGTGAAGGGAACTTTTTGCCCTCTTACTTTCTTGCTCATTTTTCTGTGTTTTTGGGTCACCTGGTCTTGGGTGTCCCCAGGTTCTGTGATTTGTTTTATGTACCTGAGTGAAAGTTAAAATGTCGCTACCAAAACTAACTATACTTGTGGAGATAATTGGTGTCTATTCAAGTTAATAAACAGAACAGTTTGTTCTCCTTTCAAGTAAGCTGAAGAGAGTTATTATGAAATGCTGAGATGCCAAGCTCACTTAAACAAAAAACGTCATTATTGGAACTGTAGAGAATTTTTTGTTGGCATACCAAGTTTTTCCTATATTGGTATATTAAGTCAGTTGTGGTACTTAGTCCTTTATTTAAACACTTACAATGTACAAATTGATTTTAATTTTTAAGATTACTGTAAAGGAAATGAGAATTTACCAAAATATTTAAATAGAAGAATCATGTTGTTATTTTAAAAAAGTAAAACTAAGTAATAAAGTATTATTCAATTTCCTAACAAGAGAAGCTATTAATGGTTCAAGTATGTCACTTTAATATAGCACATTATAAAATTAAACATTTCAAGTCATTATTCCTTAAATGCTACCTTTCATGGTAGAAGCACAGTCTAATATTAGAAGGCCTTGTTATTAAGTTAAATTTGTAGCAATAGTGCATAAAACTGTATTTAGAAGTGAACAGTTTATGAGTTTATCCAACACATGTGGTCTGTGAGTTAGTTTATCTTACATAATACACACGCATGTGCAAAGACAGATAAAAGGATGATCATTTTGGGTTTGTTCATTAGTAGAGAGCTTGTTAGTACATGCGTAAAACGGAATATTTCAGGTTGTAAACAGAATAAGATAATTTGTGTGTTGTGGTAGGGGATGGTCGCCAAGAAACAATAAATTTTAAATTGGTTGAGAACAGTGTAGGGCATTCCCCATGTACTCTCCCTCCTGACCCTGCCCCCACGTCCCCGCCCCAGCCCTCCCGGTCCTCACCAGCGCTGAGCTGGGTCTCTGAGCCGAGCAGAGAGCTCCCGCCAGCTGTCTCTCTGCACGTGGTGATGTGTCCGTGGATCCTCTCCCTCCTGCCCCTGCCCCCGCGTCCCCGCCCCAGCCCTCCCGGTCCTCACCAGCGCTGAGCTGGGTCTCTGAGCTGAGCGGAGAGCTCCCGCCCGCCGTCTCTCTACACCTGCTGGTGTGCGTGTCAGCGCTGCGCTCAGCTTTCTCCGTCCTCTTCTCCCCGCCTGTGTTCACACGTCCATTCTCTGCCTTCTCCACTCCTGCCCTGCGAGCACGTCCATCAGTCCCATTGTTCTAGATTCCGTATGTGTGCGTCAATATGTGATACTTATTTTTCTCTTTTTGACTTATTCCCTCTGTATGACAGACTCTAGGTACATCCACAGGGTTCCTCATCTTTAAAATAGGAATGATAATATCACTTCCTTCCTAGAGTTAACTGGGTTCAGTGCATTACAGAGTAAGCACTGCGTGTTAGCCATTATATACACTTATTTATGTAAATTTCTTGAAGGATACATTAGAGACTCTGCTATAATAACTTTGAGGAAGGAACTAACTTGGAGATGGAAAATTTGTGTTTCATTGAATATTCTTTTCTACTTAATGTGTTCTGTAATGCCTCTGTTTTTCAATTTACAAAGTTAAAGTTTTATCACATGATTTATTGGAGAAAGTAGATATATTTAGTTATAACTTTATAATCATGTAAATTTTTATTATGAAAGTAATACAGTTGGGGGGCAGGGAGGCTAAAAAGGAGGGTTGCCTGGAGTCTGGTGGTTAGGACCCAGTGCTTCTACTGCAGGGGGCTGGGATTTGATCCCTGCTCAGGGAACTAAGATCCCCAAGCTATGTGGCTCTGCCAGGGGTGAGTGGGGAGGCTAAAAAAATTTAACCTAAAAATCAAACCACATTTAGCATCTTGATGCATTTGTTCTTCTCCAGATTTTTAAAATACAGTTGTAATAATATGTATAGCTTTATATCCTGCTTTCTTCAGAGTTCCTGTATAGTTTTCAGTAGTCAAGATTTTAAGTAATTGCATACTGAATCCATCAAATATACATATCATTTACTTAGCCCTGCTACCCAGCTGGGCTTCCCTGGTGGTCCAGATGGTGAAGAATCTGCCTGCAATGCAGGAGACCCAGGTTCAGTCCCTGGCTGGAGAAGAGCCCCTGGAGAAGGCTGCCCACTCCAGCATTCTTGCCTGGAGACCGTCAGTTTGTTGCCGTGTTTTATCTGTGATTGTTCTAGTGAACGTCTTAAGATAGTTTTTCCTAGGAAAGGATTCCAGACTTAGAATTTCCTGAACATGTATATGACTCTTGGGGTATTATGATTGTGATTTTAACCAAGAAAAATAAATAGTATAGGCTATGTTTAGCCTATACTCACATTTACTAGTGAGCCTATATGGTTTTATTAATTTTCTTATTTGTTTATAACAAATAAACTACTTTTCATTTTAAGTATTTTATAAAAAGTTTTAAAACTTGATTACCAATTGTTAGTGGCAGTTTTTGAAGCATTTATATAACATTCTCTGATTTATTTAGTAGCTTTAAAAAATTTAACAATACCTACATGAATAACTTGGACTTAGATATGATAGATATTATTATGATCATTTGATGAATGTAAACACATACATTGTCCAGTTAAGTTGCCTTTAAATTTTGAGTATACATATGAATCGATAATGTGTATTTATTTCCCTTGTATTTGTTTATTTCAGTGGTCAAGGAAGTTTGTTCCAGCCTTTTATATACTATAGATTCCTTACTCTGCGATACTCCTCTCGAAGAAATCCATATTGTCGGTAAGCTTGTGATTAGTTTAAATCTGTTTTATTTATTAATAGTATTGTGAAATATACCATTTGTAATTTTTAAGACTTGTTTAACTTTTATGTTAGAATTTAGAAGCAAGCAATGTTTTTGCGAATCTAAGTTCTAGGATTGATGAGGAGGTGCTTGCTTTTCAGCCATTAAGAGTGAAGTTTTCTTGACCACATCTAAAGCAGTGCTAAAGCGTAAGGAATTTAAAACTGTGGGACAAAAGTCTCCCTCTCCTGGTGCTGTCCTAGTTGAGGAAATACATCGCAAATAAGAAAGGAAACAAGTGCAGGATGTGGTATTCACACGTTAACCTGTGATGAATTGTCATGGTTATTCTATCAGTACTGTAGTCCACAAGAGGGGAGAGATCATTGAGCCAGAAGAGAGAAGAGCCCAGGAAAGTTTCACAAAGTATTTTAATTTGTTCTGGAAGGACTAAGGACTTCCAATAGACAGTGAGAATAAGGAACAGCGATTTAGGTAGAACAATAGGAGCACGAGTTCAGAGGCCGGAAGATGAAAACAGTTTAAGGGGCACTTGTGTAGACTTGTCTGACTGTAAGGGAAATTCTGAGTGGTAAGTGGTTAGAGCAGAGATTTAAAAGGTATATTGGAACCCTATCGTAAACTTCTTGACCCTCAGGGTAAGAAGTTTGGAACTTAGTACTTTTAGATGTAGAGGAGTGATGGTGGGCTACCATCCGTGAGGTCACAGAGTCTAACACGACTCAGCAGCTGAATGACAGCAACATTTATAGAGCATCTTCTGTGTTGCCTCCTTGGAACTTCACTGTGACTCCAATAAGTACATATTCCCGTCTTTCGGATGAGGAAAGCTCTCAGAGGCAGTATGTTCTTTTAAGGAAATGGTAGGAAGGATTGCTCATTATTTTAGATAACTTTCACATTCTTGCTCTCTTTTTTTAGACCTAGTTGAATTTGCCTAAGTCAGATGTGAAGATTATGTGACTCCACCGGGAAGGAAATACAAATCATCCCTAATCTCAGTCCTTAGAGAGCCATTTATTAAATGAATATTTTCCCTAAAAAAGGACACAGGTGTTGATTTGGGGAATTTTAATTCTGTATGTTGCCTGAAGTACATCCTGATTATTACTTCTTCAGATTCTTTAGTGGGAAAGTCCTTTATCAGCATTTACTCTTGAATCACATTGCTTTTTCATTGAGTTTCTGAAAGAAAAACTATTTTATGTTGCAGGACCTTGTTTAATGAACTGAGGATTGTTGTTGAACACCTTATAATGAAGCCTGCTTGCCCACTCTTTGTGAGAAGACTCTGTCTCCAGAGCATCGCCTTTATAAGCAGACTGGCACCAACAGTTGCATAGTGTGACGTCTAGCTAAGTTACATATAATACAAATAAGCATTGTTAGCTGCTGGTACTTCTGCTAGGGATGGTTAATTCCAGGTGTAAAACTGACCTCAGTGCAATTTACATAATTTACATAAATGCATCTCAAAAGTAATCATTTTCCTGGCATGTTAAATCAAGCCTTTCGAACACTTGCTGAGAAACTTTATTGTGATGTGTTGTTAATAGTTAAGGAAGTTTGGATCTTGTGATAAATGTATCAAGAATTCTTTAGATGCTCCTGTGCCTTTATCATGAAGTACATTTGTCTGGTAAAAATAGCTCTAAAAGTTCGTTTTCATCTAATTGGTAACCTGAATTTACATCTGGCATGAGTTCATTATGGTAATATTAACATGTAAATTCAGTATACTTTGAGACAGTATTCTTTTGCCATTCAGTAATTTTGGTTGATGGTTGTAGCAAAAACACGTCCCTCCTCCTGTGTTTAATTTCAAAGTGCTTTTATGTAGATTTTGTACTGCTTCATTAGGACACATTTATTTTGGATTTCTTTATGTATCTTATACTATGACCTTCCAAAATTTTATTTTCATATTTACTTCTACTTGGTTTTTTTTTTTTTTTTTCTTAAAGGCCCAACTGAAAGGTCGTTAACCAGCTGGGTAAATACTTGGGGTCACCGGAGCCTTTTACATCAGGGAGCAGTAGTCATAAGTTTTCCTCTCAGAGACGGGTTGAGTAACATTTCTCAGATAGTAAATCCTCCTTTCAGGATTGTGGGTGCAATTACTTAGATCAGATTCTTGACTGCCAGTTTTCTCCGTTTCTTAGGCTTGAATTTTCATAGACAGTTGCACCAGTTCAGGTGCCCTTTGAAAGGAATGTCAGTGAAGATTGAGCTATGACTGAACTTTGTATCTATTCTGAAATAATAATGAAGATCATACATACTTACCCATCAAATTTCATTTAAAAGATTAAATAGGAAGGTTTATAGGTAAGGTTATTGATTGGGAATGGGGCCAGAGGAGTTGTGGGGGAAATAGTGTGCATTTCAGTCTTGTAATGCCTGGATAAATTTAGAGAAATTGGATGTATTATGCAACTGTGATTTGAGTTGTTTAACATGTGAAACACGTTTGTTGAGCTTCCATCAACTCCTTTTAAAATTCATTCTGACCTTTATTTATTATTGCATGATTGGAAATGTTTAAAACATTGCAAAATGTTAATGCAGAGTAATGTAATGGTTTTTGTAACCAGTTTTCTTCTATGTGCATGTAATTTGGATTTCTCAAATATACTCAGTGACTTAGCAGTAACATCAGTTTTCTTTTTATGCAACTTTTTGATCTATAGAAATGTGATACCTACTTGATAGCTCAGCTGTAACCAGCTATTTTTGTAATTTTGTAATATTATCTACAAAATTAGAGAAGCCTCATAATACACAGTCCATTGTTGGGGGGCACTCTCATTATCACTATGTATGTAATCTGATGGTTTTAAAAACTAAATTTTCTAGAGCAATAAAGTAACTTTAATGTTAAGTAAACAATATATTATTTCTAATGATGTTTTTAAAAATTTGAATTATATCAAGAAATTATGGCAGCTGAAGGCATATTTATATTTTAAGTTACTAAGTTTCTTTGTTTTCTACAATTTTTTTTTTTTATCTTGAGATAATTTTAGATTTGTAGAAAAGTTGTAAAAAATAATAG
This sequence comes from Dama dama, assembly GCF_033118175.1. NCBI lineage: Eukaryota > Metazoa > Chordata > Mammalia > Artiodactyla > Cervidae > Dama > Dama dama. The sequence goes on from NC_083697.1 coordinate 64,872,599, forward strand.
AGTTTCTGTATATCCTTTACTCATCTTCCCCTTGTATTAACAGATTCCATAACTATACAAGATTTATCAGAACTAAGAAATTAACCCTGGGACAATACTATTAACTACTAAGATGTGGAACTTACATTTTACCAGTTTTTCCATTTATTGATTTTCTTTTTGTGTGTTCTCTTTTAACCATGATTGTTTCTTTTAATGATGTGTTAAGTGTGCCTCTGTTTTTATTTTTTCTTCTTTATTTTGAAAATTATTATTGATCAAAAAGATTTTCCTAAAGGAAATAATTTAGGTGGGTTTTAACAAAAAGAATTTAACATTAATACTATTAAAATTTAAAACTCTGTGCTTCAGAAGTTGAGGCTTTTATCATATAATGGGATTATACTTCTGATATATTTTTTAAAGAAAAGTTTGGTTTATAAATAAGCTTCCCTGGTGTCTCAGAGGGTAATGAATCTGCCTGCAGTGCAGGAGACCCAAGTTCAGTCCCTGGGTCTGGAAGATACCCTGGAGAAGGAAATGGCAACCCACTCCATTGTTCTTGCCTGGAATATTTCATGGACAGAAGGGCCTGGTGGGCTACAGTCCATGAGGCTGCAAAGAGTGGGACACAACTGAGCAACTAACACTTTCACTTTCCTCTTACTAAACTCATGGAAAAGTAAGTACTACAATTTGAGCATCACCAGATGTTTAGTTTGTGTGAACTTGTAGTTAGGAATTTTGCAGTATGAATATGCACAGTCAGCTCATTTGACATTTGAAAGTACAGTGTAACTTTATCAGGTTAAAATTAAGGAAATACAGGAACTCCCTGGTGATCCAGTGGTTAAGACTCCACCTTTCCAATGCAGAGTGTGCAAGTTCAAGCCCCGGTCAGGGAACTAAGATCTCACATGCCGCGAGGTCAAAAAAATAAAATTGTATGTCTTGGATGTCATTTACACAAAGCAAAATGTTTAACAAAAAAGGAAATTATTATAATAGAGTATATAGAATGAGTGTACTGGGAAAAGTTAGAGCTGCATAGATGAATTTATTTTTATGTGTTTAAAAAAAGTTGATTTAACATCTGGAATATCTGATTGTTAGGGGGTTGTATAGTGCTGCTGTCCTAGCACTTTTAAATATTAAACCTTGGACACGTGTAGGCCTCATACAGAATCTACTTCACTCTAACAAAGATTCTGTGTTCCTTTTGTATACTTGATTCCTCATGAATTTTAAATATTTAACATCAGTCCAAAGAGAAATTTCTTAAATAAAGTTTTGAGATCAGAGTGAATGAAACTTAATTTTGAGGGATGTGGTAAAGATCCTTATGTTATGATAACGAATGTGTTTTAATTGGCATAGGTCTGAAGCTCCTCACCACCCACTACCCAAAGCCCTTTTTGATCTGCTAGCTTAATGCTGTCACCCAAATTGAGGCTGATTTTTATTCTGTGATGGAAACCTCAAGGGAGAAAGGAACCAGTTAGGCTGATGAGCAGTAGGTGGCACTCTTTCCTCAAGTAGTCCCCAGCCGTTTCTCCTGCCATGCTGGAAGGTTAAATGCCACTAAATCCTGAGTCAGCCACAAAACGAATAAGGACCTGAATTCCATGCTTCTCTTTAATATGTAATTATTCAGCATTCAGTAAATATTTAGTAGGGATTTACTCTTGAGTACATTTTTAAATACAAAAATGTTCAAAAGCTGGAGTAAGTCCCCCGTTAATACCCGCTCCCCAGGTAAATAGCATAGGCCGCAGTTAGTGGTGTCACTCAGATCATGGGCTCGCTGCTGTTTTTGTTTCCCTAAGTGCCTAAGTTACCTAAACACGTCAGTTATAAAATTGTTCTTTCACCTTCATTTTCACTATATAGGAAATGGTACTTAATTTTTTTCATGGTCACTTCTTAGGTAAACAAGGTACACCCAGTTCCACCTCTTAAAATTAAGACTTCACAGTGATACAAAAGCATGTCAATAATTTTGGATATTAGGAGTGCTGCCTAGATTTGTAAATTCAGTTTGAGTTACAGAGACAGCTAATTTATTTAACACCTCACTGGAATTTCTCTAGAATTAATAGAATTCTGAGAGGCTATACGATAGCATAGTTCAATGGATTTAGTGTATACCAAAGGCATATATGTTTTGTAAATCCAGGAGTTATTTCCAGAAATTATTTTAATGAGCAGTCCTCTTCTAGTATTCTGGGTGGAAAGTTGTAATTGGATCTGGTATTAAGGATAGGAAAGAAGCTGCTCAATGTTTGGGAAGTTTCCTGGTGGTATTTATTCTGTGACGTGTTATCTTCTAAGCTGGTATTCAGGAGGGTACTTAGAAGGAACACATCTCTGTGTGAGGGGTTAATTCTAGAGTAGTCTTTCTGCTCTTAGGGAGTGCACATAGGAAAACCGACCTGCATTGAATATGTGTTGATGTGACCAGAGATAAAGTACAGTATTTTTTTGGTCTATAACAGTTTCTTTTTCTTAGAAAATGATAGAAAAAAAATTGTTGCTAGATATCTTTGCTGGAATCTAAAAATTAGCTTATATTCCAGGAGAAGGAAAGGCCCAAGAATCATTTTACTTTTTCCATCATAGTTTTCTGAAGCTACTTTTTTTAAATACATATATATGCTCAGTACATTTGAACTAACTTTTTTTTCCCTTGGTTCGTAACAGTTTAAATTCCAAACTTTGACTATTTTCTTTTGTAATTTTAAGATAAAAGCTTTTGACATGGATTTTTGCTTACGTTTTTATTTGTAAGTTGAGACCAAATGGTCAAAGTCTTAGGCAGGCAACATTTGTGATATGTATATATTGGAACAAATGTAAAAGGGCCACAAAGATTAGAGAGTCATAGAAAATTGCTTGATTATAATAAATGCATTGCTTCTGGTGCTCTATATAATGGGATATATTGAACTAAATTTGTATATACAGTATGTCAGCATTTCTTAGTAACTTCTCTTGAATCCATTTTTAATATCTAATATTATACAGGTTGGGGAGTTACATACTCTTCAGGCCAATACTATCCAGATTATATAAGTTTATAAAATAAATTGAAAAATTCATCATTACTGTGTATTCAAGACCAAAGCACATAAATGCTAATGTAGGGCTCAGAGGGGAAATATACTGCTCCTGAATATTTGAGAAAATGTGAAGTCCTTTCAAGAAAATCTAATAAACATAATAATCATAGCCTGCTGACACTAAGGAAAAAGGACCTCATTCACTCTTTATTTTATGCAGTGATTTAGTGGTCCCTACTGATTTCCAAATTGGATCACTGTAGTAAATTATCTATGCTGGTACCTGTGAAAGTAAGCCCTGGGATCCATATTTGTTTTGTGTTCTGCTTAAATCAGCAAGAATGATAAATTTGACGGTGTGAAATTGGAAGTGTCAAGGGCTTTCTCTGGTGATTGAGCAAAATAATGTCTCCACTTATAATTTATTGTGACCCTTTTCCACTGTATGTGCTTTGTGTATCTCATATTTATTTCAATACAAATTAAATTGTTGTTCCTTCATCTGTATTGTTATATCTAAGATTTTATTGATGTAAAAATCAAATTGTGTAATAAAAAAATCTCTCTGGATTTAAGCTGATTTGAAAATGTTATGTTGCAAAAAAAACATTTACAATTAGAATTTAGTTTTCTATTGTGCTTCATGGCCTTGTTGTTAGAATAACGTGAATGTGAACTCTTCTGTTTTCTTCAGCTCATCACAAATAAGAAGACTGGTATAATTTCGTGATCTAGTGTGAAACTGAAAGAAAAATGTGGCCTAAGGTGAGACTGGAAAAAAAAGAAAAATTATATCTCTTAAGCTATTGGCTTGCTCGCTCCCCTATACTTTTTTATCTAGTGAAATTTATAGGCTAATGGATGAGTTATTTGAGTTATTTGTAACCCTAAAATGATTCACAATATACAATATATTCAGAGTCATAAGTCAACACAGGGTAACATAGAAGAATATATTCAATATTTCCCTTTGAGGGAAGTATTTAGAGTTGGCAGATATTTTCTGTGGCAATTTTAATAACTTACCAGCAAAACTGCAAAGATGAGTTAAATCTTTGTCCACTTAGAGATTATAATCTAAGAGGCATAATGGAAATCAGCTGTATAAAGGCAATTTTGATAGGTAAATAGTTTTAGGAGAATTGATTTCCTCAAGATTTAGTGATATAAGGTCTCAGAAACTAAAACATTGTTAGTTCATGATGCCCTTTCCCTTAGCATATGGGACTATTTGAAACTGTTTAAGAATTTTGAGCTTTGGGAAGGGAAAGGTCATCTCATTCCTCAAGCTTGGTTGAATGAAGAGACTCCTCAAAGAAATGGTCATCCAAGATCCTTGAGAGTCACCAGTCTAAACAGATGATTTGTCAGCAAGATTTTGTCTGTTTTTTTTTTTTTTAACCTTTTATAAAGGTGCGGTGTTTTTTTGTTCGTTCTGGGGAGAGTTTTGTTCTTGCTTCAAGATGCATGGGGATCTTACTTTCCCAACCGGGGATCAACCTGTGCCCCCTGGCAAGGAAGCTTGGAGCCTTAACCAGTGGACCCCCAGGGAAGTAAGTCCCTGGTGAGTTTTGGACACACACAAAATTAGAACAGTGTGATGAGCTTCCATATTATCATCATCCAGCCCTCAGAATCCTCTACCATGGTCCTCCCTGTCTATTTTTACCTCTGTTTACTTTTTCTTCTAGTTTAAACAACTCACTATTCTTTTCCACTTAGTAAAAATTGTGTTTCTAAAAGATAAGGATCCTTTTAGGGTTCAGTATTAAATTAATAATAGTTAAATTAACATAGGCCTTTTCGACTGAGTGACTAGAAATGGTTGACTAACAGTAAGGCCTGGACATGAAAAAGGCTTAACCGTTTTATAACAATAAGCGTAACATGATGGGAAGGGAAAGTTCTAGTGTCTTTCTATAAAAGGAAGACTTTTCCCCCTGAATTGTCCTGAGAAAGATAGAAAGACCACCGCGGTTAAGGGAAAGTGGTAAGGAAGATTCTGCTTTCCCACTCCACTTTCTCCCTCCTAAAGGAGACCGTGTATCCAAAGGTTTTTTCCTTGAACACAGACTGTGGGGCTTTGGTGGGCTTACTGGAAACGGGGGCTAGTTCAGTGCTTCAAATGAAGAGAGTACTGTTAACTGAACATGGAGGTAAATAACTTGGGATTAAATTCTTTCAATTTAGACCTTGAATCATTCCTAGACTTGCAAGAGTAACAGGCCATTTCATTCAAGTAATAAACCCTGAAGACAAAGAAATGAAATGCATACATGCTCATTTCTAGATCTCATTCTAGGAATCACATATATACATATGTACATACATAATATGTAATTGATTATATAATTATGATTGTGCGTGTGCTCAGTAGCTCAGCTATGTTTGACTCTGCGACCCCATGGACTGTAGCCCGCCAGGCTCCTCTGTCCATGGGATTTCCCAGGCAAGGATACTGGAGTGCGTTGCCTTTTCCTTCTCCAGGGGATCTTCCCAACTCAGGGATCGAAACCGGGGATCATCTCCTGTATCTCCTGCTTTGGCAGGTGGATTCTTTACCACTGAGCCACCTGGAAAGCCCCGAAACCTGTAGTGATCCAGTATAAAATGGTATTCTTTTTTTGTCATTAAAAAAATACAGTTGTATATGCAGGTTTCTCTGATCTGAAACAGTTGACCCTGATAGCTGAGAATTATCAAGTTCATGTTTTACAATTCAGTTTAGTAATATCCAAAGTATATAGTTCATCTTTTGAAGTGTTTAGAAATTACCCTTTTTACCACTTTATCTGAAAAACTAAAGTTCCTTTTAGGACTTAAGCGTATTATTGGGCCTATTATTATTTGAACTGATGTTGGTAGTTTCGTTCTGAAAAATCTGAAGAACCCAGAGCCTCCATCCCAGATAGATGGGAACTAAAGGTTGTCTTGAGAACCAGTCAGCATTATCAAGAGAAGGGTTCCCTTGGTGGTAGTTTCGTTCTGAAAAATCTGAAGGACCCAGAGCCTCCATCCAGATAGATGGGAACTAAAGGATCCTTTATTGCCAATTCAAGATAACAGGAGGCAGAAGACAGGGAAAGACTTGGGAGAAGGGATGAATAGAGGGAAAGAGATGGTGGGGAGGTGGAATCTCTGATACAATAGGATAAAAGACTCCGTGGGAGAAGTAAATAAATGTTTTTCTGTATACTCTGGGCTCTTTTTTATTCAGGATTTCTCTGGTTTTCTTTTTGGTGATGGATTCAGATGATATGCTAGCTCACGTTAAAACATGATCAAAGAGTTTTATACACATAACACCAGGAATCATGTTAAAAAGTCCATAAACAGTAGTTCCAATCTTTATAGACATTCTTTTAATTTCCTTGGCCCCCAGGTTCCTCATTTGTAGAATGTGGCCAGTTGAGAATTATTTTGAGGATTGTTCAACATATTTGTGCACTGTGAAATTTTGTACAGATAGCTACATTTTATATTATACTTCTCATTTTATTGTACCTTAGGAGATTCTGGGGCTCCTAGAAATAAAGAACTTTCTTCAACATTCTACTTGATGGGTCAGTGATGGTTAAAACTTCTGTTACCATGTTTTAAGTCAACACCTTTCAGGGCAAAAAAGATACTTGGGACCCTTCAAAAGAATGTTTTTCTTTTTCCCTTATTAAAGTACAAAGCCTTATGTATGTTGACAGGTGGATTTTATAATTCTTGTAATTCTAGGGACATGAAGGTGCTATTACTTGGCAAAATCAGATCAGCCACTCTAATTGCAAGAGCTCTCTCCAGAAGTACTTCTTCAAAATCAGTAAATGATTGAAAGTCCTCTCCAAAACATGCTCTAACTATCCCAAATGAATTCATAAGAAGGATGCAAAAATAGCCTAAGAAATGCTCAAAACTAAATTTATCTGCAGTGTACAGAGAATGGCACTCAGAATTGACAGTTCTCTCTTGAGGGAGTCTGGCAGAAATTGGGTATGACCTGAGACATGTAGGGAGTAACAGAGACAAGCTCACTGGGGGCTTCCCTGATGGTTCAGCGATAAGGAACCCACCTGCTCATGCAGGAGACGTGAGTTCAGCCCCTGGGTTGGGAAGACCCCTGGAGAGGAAATGGCAACCCACTCTAACATTCTTGCCTGGGAAATCCCGTGAACATAGGAGCCTGGCAGGCTACAGTCCATGGGGCCACAAAGAGTCGGACGTGACTTAGCGACTAAACAACCCTAAATAAAGCTAAGCTCTGATCTATTTCCTATAACAACATCAACAAAAAATGTATATTAAAAATGTTTTAAAAGATCATTAGAAGGCAGTAGAACACAGCCAGGTTCTAGGACTCTGAAGTCTAACAGACCTGGCTTCAGTCACTTCTTAAGAAGCTGTGTGATCTCTGCTTCTCCCTGTAAAATGGGGATAATAATACCCTATCAATTGTGAAATGATAAAATGAGCTCAAACATATAGAGTATTTAGCATAGTGCTTCACATAAAGGGCTCAAAACATTTTGGCTGTCATCATCTTCATCATCTATAATTTAGAACAATTCTGTGGAGTGCTATATTGAATAAATTGAGTAGTTGTTAACATAACTTACCAGTTATTTTTATCACAAATAGCCAGACAATAACTGTAATTATTTTTCAGGTACTCTTTAGTAATAATTGATGTTTGTAACAATGACCACCTTCCATTTTCTCCCCTACCCAGGTACTGTAAAATTTAGAATTGTCAAAGAAAGTTTAAATTTTGGAGATTACATGGTATTGTGATATAACAGAGAACAGAATAAAGATCAGAACCAGGTTTCAGTAGTAACCGCTTCATACAGATCTGTGGCCTTGGGTAACCGTTTAACCACTCCTCACAAGTGTTCCTGTTTTGAAGAATAAAGAGTAATATCGGATCCATGGGTCTTCCCTGGGGGTCCAATGATTAAGAATGTGCCTTCCAAAGCAGGGGATGTGGGTTCAGTCCCTGGTTGGGCAAGTAAGCCTGTGGAGCAACCAGAGAGCCTGTGCACCACAGCTAAAGAAAGTCCGAGTGCTGCAAGGAAGGCCCAGCGCAGCCAAACTTTTTTAAGAAAAAGAGTAATTAATATAGGATCCAGATTGCTAATGTATGTATGATGGAATGGGGTTTTCTTCCCTACCACTTCTTTCCATTTTCTAGAATGTTGCACTCTAAAAAGCTCCATTAATAGAAGGGTCAGGAGTTTTTTTGTTAGTTTATTTTCCTAAATAAAATTCACCATTTCTTCTTCTATAAAAGGGTGTGTTTAAAACAATATTACTTAATACAGTGAAGGAGAAAAAGTATCAGTGCAATGAGGAAAGATCTAATTGCATTAGATATTCTATCTGGGGGTCAGACTCCCATGAGGAGTTTCCCCCCACTGCCTCAAGCATACCCAAGTTTTGAAACCTGCTCACTATCAAAAGTAGAACCAGTCGGAGCAGAGCAAGACTGACAGCGTCCTTTGGAAGCAAGAGCCAGGAAGAACAGGCTGAGACTTTCCGGGAAGGAAAGAGTGAGTGTATCAAAAGGACGAAGGGACTGCGTATGTCTATAGGGCAGCAGTGTCCAACAGTAACATAATGTAAGGCACACGTGCGACCCACATACGTAATTTAAAATGTTCTGGTAGCTTATTTAAAACAGCAAAAAGAGGGACTTGCCTGTGGTCCAGTGCCTAAGACCAAGCTCCCAATGCAGGGGGCCCAGGTTCAATCCCCGGTCATATCCCACATGCCACAACTAAGAGCTCGCACTGTTGTTTAGTCGCTAAGTCGTGTCTGACTCTTTGCAAACTGTAGCCCGCCAGGCTCCTCTGTCCACGGGATTCTCCAGGCAAGAATCCTGGAATGGGCTGCTATTTCCGCCTCCAGGGGATTTTCCAGGCCCAGGGCTCAAACCCACATCTCCTGCATTGGCAGGCGGGTTCTATACTGCTGAGCTACAGGGAAGCCCCAAGAACTTGAAAGCTTCAAATAAAAAAAGATTCCATATGCCGCAACTAAAAAATCCTGCATCCCGCAAGAAAGACGGAAGATCCTGCGTGCCACAATAAGATCCAGTGCAGCCAGGTGAATAAATAAATATTTTTTAAAAAGTAAAAAGCAACAGGTGAAGTTAATTTTGGTAACATGTTTTATGTAACCCACTATCAATGGTTATTAACTATTAATAATTTTACATTCTTTTTTATATCAAGCCTTCAGTATATATTTTATTCTTCCAGCACATCTCAATTCAGACTTGCCATATATCAAATGCTCACTCTTCACATACGGTTAGTGGCTAAGGTGTTGAACAACACAGATACGGAAGGTATGAAAGAGACTCTTGAGAGTCTCTGGTGACACTGGCATTATCATGCTGTTCCCCCAGAGTCTAGGACTAAGACTCCATGGCTGTGAATGGAGCTTAGAAGCAACTTGAATAGAATAAAATACTCTCCACTGGCTGGTGGACTTGTGGACTTTGTGTGGTTTGGATGACATGGCCTGAAAATGAAGCTGCAACTGAACATTCTTTGCAATTTTGTATGTATATTAAATTGTCTAACATTAAGACTGCTTCATTATGGAGTAAGGGCTTCTCATGTGGCGCTAGTGGTAAAGAACCTGCCTGCAAATACAGGAGACTTAAGAGACACAGGTTCAATCCCTGGGTCAGGAAGATCCCGTGGAGAAGGAAATGACAACCCACTTCAGTATTCTTGCCTGGACAATCCTATGGACAGAGGAGCCTGGTAGGCTACAGTCCATGGTGTCACAAAGAGTCGGACATGACTGAAATGACTTATTGCACATGCTCACTGTATTATAAACCACCTTTTGCTTCTATTATATGGTGTATTTTTCTGTTCAGGTTGCCATAACAAAATATTGTAAACTGGGTAACTTAAACAACAGGAATTTTATTTTCTCACAGTTCTGGAGGTTGAGAATTCCAAGGTCAAGATGCCAGCAAAGTAGATTTCATTCTGAGGATTCTTGGCTTATAAGTAGTTGCCATCTCACTTTGTGGTCAGGTGGCCTTTCTTTGAGGTGTGTACTTGGAGAGAGAGAGATTTCTCTTCCTCCTCCTCTTATAAAGCCACCTATTGTCTTAGGGCTCTACCCTATGACTTCATGTAACCTTAATTATCTCCCTGTCTCCGCAGTCACAGTAAGGGTAGGACTTTAATATAAAAATTTGAACACAATCCAGTCTAGTTAATTAAGCAGACAAGGACTTGGCTAACAACCATTAGCCTGGCTCAGAACACTTTTCAAGAGGTGGGAACGTTCTGGCGTGGGAGCTCTGGGACGGAGATTGGAGCAGCCTCCTGTTGTCACTCCTGCTGGGACACTCTCCTGGACTCTTGTCCCCCCAGCCTCTGAGCTGGTGTATCTAGGCGCCACATCTCTTCCCTCGTCAAAATATGTTCCATGAGATGCCTTGCTTTTCCCATTATTTTCTTGCATATGAGGCCTTTCACGGATTTCTGATGGTTGATTGGAGCTTCTGTCGCATCTATGGGCCCTCACTGGAAAAGAGCCTGAGAAATCAAGAAGGGTCAGTCTTCTACCTTGGGGAGATAAATCCACAAGGTGGGAGATTCTCCAGACACTGGAAGTATTCAAAATATGCCGGGCGGCCACAAAATACAAATGTCCTTCTCTGGCAGTGAGTTCTACTACTGTTTGAAAAAAAAAATCCAGTTCAGGAGGCATAAATTTAGCTCAAAAACAAGTTTGTTTAATCTAGAATTTGTTTCCAAAAGCAACTGTTAAACAGTCTGTCTGCTTTCAAATTTACTTTTCTTTATACCTTACCTTGCATCTAACCTTTTCAGTTGCATCCATATTTTTACATCCTGGTAAATAATAGCCAAGATCTCCTGGCTGGAGTATGGTTGTGTCAGGGACTTGTATTCCCTTGGCTTGGAGGTGGAGTGAGTGAACAACGATCCTTCACTTATGGAAAAGGAATAAGAATAAGGAATAAGTGTGAGCCCATTATCGAAAAAACAGCACGGGTGTTAAATATTAGGCCACCTCGGGGCTTTTCACCTATTCTTTGTGCACACAGAACTTTCACATACTGTTGTCGGGAGTGTGTATTAGTACAACTACTACTTTGGGAAACTTCTAGCAACAGCTAAAGCTGGAAGTTTGCATGTCCTATAACCAAGTACTTTCAATCCTAGGAATATATCTATCAGAAATGCATACACATGTCCACATAATTTGTAATAGCCCCTAGCTGGAACCCAAGTATTATTCAGCAGTGTAACAGATAAACTATGGGTACTCACAGCAGTGGGATACTATATAGTGACAGGAATGAACACAGCGACATGGATGAATCCCACAAACATAATGTTGAGATAAAGAAGCCAGACTCTTGCATACATATCATGAAAGAGTCCATCATATACAATCCATGCATACAGAGTCCCCAAACAGTCAAAACTATCCTATGTTGTAGTAAGGCAGGATTACACTTGATAACTTGATTACACTTGATCACATTGATGGTTGGGAGGATCGTGATGAGAAGAGAGGTCTTCTGGGAAGCCGGTCATGCTGGGTACTGGTTACCGTTTTGCTCACTGCTTAGAATTCTTAGAGCTGTGCCCTCAAGACTGGGGCTGTTTTCTGTGTACCATACTTCCATAGAAAGCTAAATTTCGAAAAACTTAAGGAGAATTCCCTTTGGTGTCACCACTTGTGGCTTTGGGGAAGAAATGAACTCTTCATAAAGGCTGCTCTCCCCCAGAACATCACATCTACAGTCCACACGCTTTCGGTCCACAGCTTATTTCTCTCAAGGATACAAGTTAACCACACATTTCATTATCTTTTGCCCTCCAGAGTATTTGGTTGCTTGACTTTCCCTACGGTAATAACGGTAATCCCAATCTTGTTCACTGACCTCTCAGGAGAGGAGGTGGCGCGGTGGAATGTGTACCCGTCAATTTGACATTTCATTTCCTTCCTTTCGGCAGGATGGTTTTGCCAGGACACCCAATGCGTCTGTGCTCACCCACACTGCTTCTGACGTTGTTTGTTTGGCAGGTAGCGACACCCGTGGTGTGGCCCTTTTCTTTTTGAAGTGTTCAGGTGGGCAAGCTCTCTCCTTTTCTAATCCCACAGAGGAAAAACAACATGATGCCAACAAATATATCTGTGATCAAAATTAAATTTGTGTTCTTGGTAAGACTCATGATAAAGCCACCGACTATCACATAAAAGATTATCTAAGTTAGTTTTACAAATAAGCAGCCAAGTTTGTCTTGTGATCAGAATTACTATTTTCCCAAAGCTAAAGACAGGATGAAACTGAAGAACAGTCAGTTCAACTACAGAGGCAAATTTCTGCAAAATGTGGAACTTCTTCAGAGTTAATGGAAAATGTGGCAGGAGTTGTGGTTAATGGTAATAATCACGACACTTCACCCGTTACCTACTTCTGTTTCTATCTGTTTGACTTAATATTCCCTGTGTGCGCTTAGTCACTCAGTCGTGTCAGACTCTTTGCGACCCCATGGACTGTAGCCTGCCAGGATCGTCTGTCCATGGGGATTCTCCAGGCACGAATACTGGAGTGGCTTACCATTCCCTTCTCCAGGGGATCTTCCCAACCCAGGGATCGAACCCAAGTCTCCCACATTGCAGGCAGATTCTTTACCATTTGAGCCATAGGAGAAGCCCTAATATTCCCTTTATTTGGGCATTTATTTATATAAAAAGTCTTTGAGAATTTCTGGTGGTCCAGCGGTTAAGATTCCATGTTTTCAATCCAAGGGGAGTGGGTTCAATCCCTGGTCAGGGAACTAAAATCCCACAGGCTGAGCAGTGCAGCAAAAAAAACAAAACAAAACAAAACAAAACTCATGAAGCAGACAAATTAATATCATGTCACTCACACAAAATAGTGGGATATAAAATCTGGGGAAATGATCTCTTGACCTACATTTCAGAAAACAGTGGGAAGAAAAGAAAAAAATGAGATAATGATTTTTTAAAAAAGAAAGAAAACAGTGAAAGACCTTATATTTTCTTCCAAAGGACAAAACCCACTGGCTTAGAAAGTGCTTTAGTGGTTGAGATATATCTGTGCCTCAGTTTCTTCATCTATAACTTGCTAAGGTATTATGAATGACAATGCGCATAGACGGCATGACAATTAGTGTAGATAATCAGTATTACTACTAAGACTATCATCATTTGAAATTATATGTGTTTATTTTTGAATTTTCTGTCTCCTCCAATAAAAAACAAGCTCCATGATGCTGGAATCTTACCTGTTTAGTACACACAGGCATCTGCTGAATGTGTCTTAATTTGAGCCATAAAGTAAAGGAAGAGTGAGATTTCTCAGAGAATTTAAGGTCAATGGAATTTTCCCCTAAGAAACTCTAAAACTGACGCTGTGACCCCAAAACCGCGTTTGCTTCTTGGTGAGTGTCCACCCAAGAGATACAACCAAGCCAAAGAGGATGAGAGAGAAGGATTTTTTACCTGCAGCAAGTAAGGAGAACACCAGGGATCATTTCCAAAGCAGTATCTCCCAGAACAGCAAAATTGGGGAATTTTTTTAGCTAAGGGCACATGCATATTGGTGAAGGGCTTGAGCAGAGGAGAATTCAGCATCGACTTGGGGCAAAGGTCCACAGAGTCCAGACTTTAGTTGACTGAAGTTTATGAGGGTCAGGAAAGTTCAACATCATCATTCCATCCTCCATCTGGGTTGGGGCCTTTGTGCATGGAGAACTCAGATATGTATCAGGTTGCTATGTATCTCCCTTGATGGGAACTAGGATTCTGTTTTATCACTGAACTATTGTTTTGTTTTGTTTCTGCATTTCCTCAAGATCATTAATTACAGAGACCTGTTCAAGTGAAAGAGGAGAGTGAAAAAGTTGGCTTAAAGCTTAACATTCAGAAAACTAAGATCATGGCATCTGGTCCCATCACCTCATGGGAAATAGATGGGGAGACAGTGAAAACAGTGTCAGACTTTATTTTTTTGGGCTCCAAAATCACTGCAGATGGTGACTGCAGCCATGAAATTAAAAGATGCTTACTCCTTAGAAGCAAAGTTATGACCAACCTAGACAGCATATTTAAAAGCAGAGACATTACTTTGCCAACAAAGGTCTGTCTGGTCAAGGCAGTGGTTTTTCCAGTGGTCATGTATGGATGTGAGAGTTGGACAGTGAAGAAAGTTGAGCACCGAAAAATTGATGGTTTTGAACTGTGGTGTTGGGGAAGACTCTTGCGAGTCCCTTGGACTGCAAGGAGATCCAACCTTTCCATCCTCAAGGAGATCAGTCCTGGGTGTTCATTGGAAGGACTGATGGTGAAGCTGAAACTCCAATACTTTGGCCGCCTCATGTGAAGAGCTGACTCATTGGAAAAGACCCTGATGCTGGGAGGGATTGGGGGCAGGAGGAGAAGGAGATGACAGAGGATGAGATGGCTGGATGGCATCACCAACTCCGTGGACATGAGTTTGAGTAAACTCTGGGAGTTGGTGATTGGACAGGGAGGCCTGGCGTGCTGCGATTCATGGGGTTGCAGAGTTGGACATGACTGAGTGACTGAACTGAACTGAACTGTTCAAGGCCATGCATTGTGGCCAGACTTAGAGCACAAGATGGCTTTAGGCCAAAAATAGCTTATCTTATATCAAGAAAGCCATGCCTGGCTCACTTTCTCTGAGGTGGGGGCTCTACCCTATGTGCTTACAACATTGCTTCAATTTTCAGCACTTGGGGAAATATTGGAGCACATCCACCCACCAGGACAATATAGGTATAAACACCAAGACAACTGCAGAAGTATTTTAACCCAAGTCCATGGAGAACTTATTATGTGACACAGCATTGTGAGGGTTAAAAAAGACAAAACAGCATGATTTATCTTATTTAAACTTTTAGGCAAGTCAAGGCTTTTGTAGGCTTATTAAAATTAATACAGTGTCTAAGTCAATTTATACAGTACTATGAAGGTTTGACTTTTTAAAAAATTTAATGATGGAAACTTTTTATTTTTTAAAAGAATATTTATTTTTATTTATTTTTGGCTGCGTTGGATGTAAGCCATGGCATATGGGATCTTTGTTACAGTGTTTGGGTTCCAGAGCAAATCAGATCTTAGTTACCTGACCAGGGATCTAACACATATCCCTTGCACTTGAAGGCAGGTTCTTAACCACTCGACTTTGACCAGTCTTGATTAAAATAATAGTTGAAACTAGGGGTCGACTTTAAGAATCCAAAGCATTTAAGTTAGCAATATAATAAAGATTCATGAGTATTTACATATAGTTACCAGAAAAATTAGAGTTAAATCTTTAGGTGTTTTAGACATAAAACTGGATTACTGCTAAAATCTGTTTACATGGAAAGGATAAAAAAAACTTTACAGTAATATTCAGATTTCTGAGTAATCTTGAGGTTGTAAATATTTATGGAGCAGCATTTTTTAATGTTTAACCACTTAATGTTTTAATCTATATTTGTCATAGGAAGTTAAATTTGCTTACTATTCTTGTGATAATTTAATCACTATGACCTCACTAATTTGGTTGTACTTTCTCAATTAGCATAAAAGACTGTGTTGATTCTCTTAAAATTGGTAACATACTAATTTATTCCCTCTTGAATTAGTTATGTTGTAGTGAAACTGAGAACACTGTTGGGCCCTTCAGTATTCCCCCTTTCTCATTTATAGGAAAAAGGCTGCAGTGGGCTTAGTCACTCAGTGTGTCTGCTCTTTGCAACCCCATGGACTGCAGCCCACCAGGCTCCTCTGTCCATGGGGATTCTCCAGGCAAGATTGCCATGGAATGGTTGCCATGCCCTCCTCCAGGGGACCTTCCTCACCCAGGGACTGAACCCGTGTCTCTTACTTGTCCTGCATTAACAGGTGGGTTATTTACCACCGGCACCGCCCTGGAAGCCCCAGGATAGACATAACAATGTATCTCTTCAGATATATACAATAGGACAAACATAACAACAGAGCTCTTTGTTCTTTTACAGGAACTAAGGCCTCCACCAGGTGAAGGATGGTAACTGCAGGCTGGGCACAAGCTTGTGAACCCCGGACTGGTTGGAACTAAAAGGCTGATGATTGAGCTTCAGGCAACATCACACTGTTTCCTTACCATCAACCAGTCAGAGAAAGGTCACAACCCTGTACTTTTCTCCAAATCTTGCCCATAAAAACTCTTCCTTGAAACCCTCCCGAGAGTTTGAGCTTACTGATCATGAACCCCCTGTTGCCCTTGTTTGGCCCTGCAATAAATCTGCTCTGAACACTGATGTTTTGGTTTGTTAGGACTCACAATGCAACAGGCACATGAACTTGGATTCAACAACAGTAGTGACCTCTGAGAGGCAGCAGTGATCAGTGACATGAAGCAAGATCTTAATTCCCTGCCCAGGAATTGAACCTGGGTAGCCTGGATGAAAACACAGGAATCCTAGCCACCAGACCATTAAGGGCTAGAGACTAGACGCTGTTTTTCACCGGCTCTTACCCCCAGTGAAAAATTCATTTCTCACAGAGGCAAAAACCGTAAATGCAGGTACAAAGTTTATTATTAGACATAGCGTTACAACAAGAGGGAGCGCACACAAAGAGACAGTTTGTTAAGATAAGAGCACGGCAGAGATGCACACTTGGAAAGAAAGGGTGTGGGCATCCCCCTGAGTGAGGAGGAGGGCAGTAAAGAGGCAGTTAAGCCATTTATATAGGATAGTTGTTCTTTGTTTACCTTTGGCTAATTGTCTGGTTCCTTTTTCCACACCTGACCTGCCCTAGGACCCTCCCCAACATGCGTGTGCAACTTTCCAAGATGGGTTTCAGCCCAGAGGCCTGTGGAATCACATATTCTGGGGCGGTGCCCTCCTTTCTACCCCCAGGAGGGGAAATACGTGCCCTCTTGATCCTTTACTCAAACAACATTTAGCCCCTCTCTGCTCCTGGCATGACTGTTATCCGAAGGTGTCCACAGGAGACAAAGCCTGACTGTTTACCCTGTTTCAGTTGTTACTTCCATTTTGGAGAGCAAACAGGAGGCTGGTTGTAAATATCTAAGCTGGAGCTCACCTATTCCTGCCTCAGTAGCACTACAGTCAAATGATGCATTCATTTTAAAACAAACCATCATGTATTCCATTCAACTAATTTGTGTCAGGCACTGTTTTACCCCTGGGAACCAGCAATGGGCAAGACACAAGACTCCAGCATCATGATGCTTATGTTTCATTCTGAGAGACAGAAAATTATAAAAAATGCACAGATAATTTCAAGTATATACAAGCATTTTGAAGAAAACCATACAGGGCAAAGGGGGTAGAGAATAAACAGGCCTATTATAGCATCAGGGAGGAAGAAATTTTCCTCTACTCTTTGAGAAATAGAATATTTCCTGCCATACCAGTAAACAAAGGATATCACAGTCATCAGCAATTGCAGTCACCATCAGTGGTGAGCTGGTGAGCCCCGAGGAATCTCAGCATTCCTCAGGACATACAGGATAGTGTATGAAAATATAGGACACTGGCCCCAGATAGCTGAGGCACATATTGAAGGAATAATTTCAGTGAGCACAGACTCTTGCATCTTCCCATAGACAGGCGCTAAATGAGGTATCTGGTATCCCTTTAATTGACAATAATCTTCTGATGTTCAAACTACCTGCTCTTTGTCGCAAAACTATATAACCTGATTCCCCCTCACCTCCTTGGAGCAGTTCTCTTCGGGTTACCTGAGATGCTGCTTCCCTGGCTTGAAGTCCTAAAAATTCCTGCCGAATAAAATGTAACTCTCAATATTTTTTAAGTCTACACCTTCTAAGTTCTAGCTGGTCTAAGAGTTAAACTTACATCAGACGGATGAACAGGATAAAATCAAACAAAAGTTCAACAACATGTATACATAGGAAAGATCCAGGAAAACTGAGTAACTCTCCAAAATGGCCAACTTGAATACCATCTTGTTAAAGAAAAAAAGAAGATGTTAGGGGTGGTAGTTTGCGACTTCCAAGGGGAGGAAGGCAACTGAAAAGGAGATAGAACAGCAGATGTTTGGTAAACAGATGTTTGATGGGTGAGCAAACACAGTGGGACACAGAGGGGAGTTTTAGCAGACTTTGCTAGGTTCCTCTGCATCTACACATCTAGTTTGTACTATGGTTATCTATGGTGGTATCATCCTTGGCAGAACACGTCCTCCACATTCTTTTAAGCAGGCAGGGGAAAGGTCAAAGGTAATGAGTCTTTGACCTTAAAAAAAAATCAGCCTAAACCAATCCACATGCCAAACAAACTCACTTTGGGTGGCAAATCTTGCTCCCCTACAATAGTTAGGGTGGTCATGGCAGGCGTCGCTTGTTTGAGCTAAGACCTGAGAACATGTCAGATAAACATCACAGCTAATGCTTGGTGAACATTGTTCTGATTGCCTTCTCCCTGGGACCACACTGACTCCTATTTACTTGTCTGCACACCTGCTCTACCCAGATAAATCCTGAGCGTGTAAGTCTTATATTATAGACAGGAGTCTGAGGTTTAGAGCTTAGTAAGGCAAGTTCTGATTCTGTGGGTACTTGCCTTCATGGTCATGGCTACACAGTGGTGTTGTGACATACTGGGGTACAGGATCTGAGAGCACTGAGGACAAATTAGCCTAGTCTTGGGCTTATCCAGTAAGGCTCAGCAGAAGGAGAGGCTCAGAAGGCCACTGTCCTTCCTTCCCACCTTCCATCCTGTTCCAACAGAATGGCCCAGGATCGGAGCCCAGAAAAAAGGAGAGTAGGCAGAGCCCCCCAAAGCTGTCACTTCTGCCAAAGTTTTCACGGGCTGTTAAGAAGCAAATAATTCACGTGTGGACATCCAAGCAAAGTGCCACAATAGAAGTGAGGAAGACAGCCAGTTCAGTTCAGTTGCTCAGTCCTGTCTGACTCTTTGTGACGCCATGGACTGCAGCACACCAGGCCTCCCTGTCCATCACCAACTCTCGGAGCTTACTCAAACTCATGTCGATCAAGTCAGGACACAATTTAAGTGACTGAACCACCACAACCATATTAGTCAGGGATGTTTTCACCCAGAAGTGTAGGCAAAATGCGGCTTCTTGGTTTGAAAGACTTACATAATTAAAAAACATGAGATAATTCAGTCTATTAATGATTCCAGTTCAGTTCAATTGCTCAGAAGTGTCCAACTCTTTGAGACCCCATGGACTGCAGCATGCCAGGCTTCCCTGTTCATCACCAACTCCCAGAGCTTGCTGAAACTCATGTCCAACAAGCTGGTGATGCCATCCAACCATCTCATCCTCTGTCGTCCCCCTCTCCTCCTTCTTGCCTTCAATCTTTCCCAGCATCAGGGTCTTTTCAAATTAGTTCTTCACATCAGGTGGCCAAAGTGTTAGGGGAAGCACACTGATTTAAACCGCTCACCCTGGCCAGGCACCATAGTAACCATTTGCATGAGTTGTTTTATGACAGGAGATCCTGATAAGCAATACGGAACTAATAAGCCACCACCTGCCAGAAGAGTTCGGGAAAGGTCGAGAGGAGACACTGCCTGTCTGTCCACTTCCCAGAATCCCTCTTGCTAGCATCCATCTTGGCTGAGCCATGCGTGCGCCACCAGGAAAGACTCTGAATTAGAATGATTGGCCAAAGACCACCCAGAAACTAATCCCATCACCATAAAACCCAAGACTGCGAGCCACAGGCAGAGCAGTTCTCCTGGGTTCCCTTACCCTCCTGCTCTCCACCTGGGTGCCCTTTCCCAATAAAATCTCTTGCTTTGTCTGCATGTGTCTCCTTGGACAATTCCTTTCCAAGTGTTAGACAAGAGCCCAGTTTCAGGCCCTGGAAGGGGTCCCCCTTTCTGCAACAAAAGTATTAGAGCTTCAGCTTCAGCATCAGTCCTTCCAAAGAATATTCAGGACTGATCTCCTTTAGGATTGAACGGTTTTATCTGCTTGCATTCCAAGGGACTCTCAAGAGTCTTCTCCAACACCACAGTTCAAAAGCATCAATTTTTCAGCGCTCATCTTTCTTTACAGTCCAACTCTCACATCCATACGTGACTATTGAAAACACTATAGCTTTGACTAGATGGACCTTTGTTGTCAAATTAATGTCTCTGCTTTTTAATATGCTGTCTAGGTTGCTCATGGTTTTTCCTCCAAGGAGTAAGCGTCTTTTAATTTCATGGCTGCAATCACCATCTGCAGTGACTTTGGAGCTCCCAAAAATAGTCTATCACTCTTTCCACTGTTTCCCCATCTATTTGCGAGGACATGATGGGACCAGATGCCATGATCTTAGTTTCCTGAATGTTGAGCTTTAAGCCAGCTTTTTCACTCTCCTCTTTCACTTTCATCAAGAGGCTCTTCTAGGTAGTCTTCGCTTTCTGCCATGAGTGTGGTGTCATCTGCATATCTGAGGTTACTGATATTTCTCCCGGCAATCTTGACCGCAGCTTGATTCCAGACATCCAAACAAAGCGCCACGGTAGAAGCGCGGAAGACGGAAGACGCCGAACGTCCTGCGCAGCCACGCCCTCCCCAGCTGTTAGGGTCTCGCAAGGTCTCGCGATTGGTCCTGCTCGCGCACGCCACTTCCGCTGCCTCCGCAGCCAGGTCTCTAAATCATGTTACCATTTCCGGGTTCGCTGAAGCCGCCTGAGGCGGCGCAGGCGTCGGTGTTCGGTAGTGTCCGGTCTATGGAGTCAGTTGGTGGCGGCGGCGGCGCGGAGGCAGCAGGCGGTGTCCGAGTGGGGGCCTTTGCCCCGCCAGGATGTTACCGGGCTTGGCCGCCGCCGCTGCGGCCCACAGATGTAGCTGGTCTTCCCTGTGCCGGCTCCGTCTGCGCTGCAGGGCGGCGGCCCGCGGCTCCAGCGACCGCCAGGGTGAGTGTCCCGCGCCGACCACTGACTCCGCGGAAGCCGGACTTGGAAGACAAGGCCGGGCTCGGAGCCGGGTGCCTCGCCTCGGGCAGTACGCCGCCTTGCCCTTCCCCAACCAAAGAACCTTCCTTTCGGGCCTCCGACTTTGCAGTTCAGGCTACCCACCCGGCGGGGGCCCCTACAGGCCTCCTTGATCTGGTCTCGCTTACAGTTCTAGCACGGCCCCCGCGGGAACTTGGGGCCAGTTCGCGGTCCCGGTGGCATCCGTGAAACCGACTGCTTCGTTTCGTGAGCATCTTGGTGCCTGGCGGTGACCGCCCGCCGCCTCCCCCAGTCAGTAGGAAATTGCTGACTCCAGATTCCAGGGTCTTTTCAGCTCACCGCCTTACCTTTATTGAGCACTTGTGACTAAGTAGATTTTCCTACCGTGCAGCTTTTCTCATGCCTAGCTTGTTTTATTAAATTTTCTGAGAGGAAGTTGGGAGTTACTACTTAACATTTACGAATAATTATTTAATGAGAGACTCTGACAGTCCCGCAATTAATGGATGAACTCAGTTCGGTTGAAAACACTTTTTGGTGAAGAAATGTTTACTGTTTTACTGTTTTCATAATTCTTTTCCAACAATCTTTTCTGACTCAAATTTCAGTTGGCAGTTTACAAAATATCATTGAACTTGCAAGTCTAAGTCAGGCTTACCTCCTTTTTTGCCATACCAATAGTCACTTGCAGACCGAGAGGAACAATGAGGGAGAGACAGAATCAAATCCACCCCTAACCTAATCCCCCAGATTCTTGTGGGTGAAAAGAGAATTTAAAGAAACATTTCCCCAAAGTTTATGTTTGAAAAATCTTGTAGCATGTTTGTGACTTTGCAATAAAAGTTGGAAGTTACAGTTGTTCAAGTTTATAAGTAACACAAGCTTTAGAAACCCTTTACTGTGCAGTTATTTTAGAATATGGTCCTATTTTTGATTTGTAATAAATGTAGAAACTGGCTCTTAAAATTTCAGAAGGGCTCATTTTAACAGAGCTGTTTTGGGAGACTTTTTGGTAGTGATAAAACCGTGTAGCTGTGGAGCTCTCCTGTAATGGGAAATACACCCGATTCTCTTGTAAACAAAATGAATCATCTGGTTGTACCGTACTCCAAAATCCTCAGCTAAGCTTTCTAGCATGGTTGCTTCTATTGACCAAGTAGTTTCAGCCTTTTACACTTAAATTAGGTGGAGTGGCTGTTGGTTGCTAAGTCATGTCCCACTCTGCAACCCAGTGGACTGTGGCCTAAATTTAGTCTAAACTGCCTTTAAGTTGGTAAAAGGAGGTGAAATAATGTAATTTGCAATTTATTCTCTGTTGAGATTTATGTGCTCTTGTCTTAACCCTCTGTGATAAGAATCGCCTGTCTCACCAGTCAGAGTGACTGCAAAGTTGTTTACAGTATTACCAAAAAATTAAAATGTGTTCTCATACTTAAAAATACTAGATTGAAAAATAAGCTTGTTGGTGAAAATTTAGTTTCAATAATGCCTAAACAGTTTTTAAAAGGGCAACAATAATTGTATTAAAACTTCAAAAGGATTGTTTAGAAAAAGTACTAATTAAGTTGGATTTCTTTCTTAAGAAAGAAATATTGGAAGAACTTTTGGGGAGAAATTTCTAGGAATAAATGTTTTTACTTTGTCAAGAAATAAAGTTTAGTGTGTGCTTCTAAAACCCCTGTGTAAATTTAAAAAGAGTAGTAGAGGAAGAATCTTAAGGGAAACAACTGCTGCTTGCTGCTGTTGCTAAGTTGCTTCAGTTGACTCTGTGCCACCCCATAGACGGCAGCCCACCAGGCTCCTCTGTCCCTGGGATTCTCCAGGCAAGAACACTGGAGTGGGTTGCCATTTCCTTCTCCAAACTGCTGCTTATGCATGCTCAAAGAAGAGAAATGCTGGTGGGTCAAATTAACACTGTAAACATTTAAAGGCAACGAGGAAAACAATATTCGAGGGCAGTTCTGTCTGAAAGAAAGATAATGTGTATCATGTATGTAATTTTGACTTGTCTGATAGCCATGTTTTAAAAAGTAAAAACAGATGAAATTGATTTTGTTAATATAGTTTACCCAGTATATTCAAAGTATTTCAATATTATGACCAATATAAAAATTACTGAGCTATTTTACTTTATCTTTTTGAACTGTTTCTGGAGTCCAGTGTGTATTTTACACTTACAGCACATGTTCAGACTATCCACATTTCAGGTGCTCAGTGAACAGTGACTACTGTGCTGGACAGTGCAGTCATAGAGTTAGTATTCCTAATTTATAAAAAATTTTTACAAGCCGAAGTACATTCCAGTAGAATAATGGGCAAAGGAAATGAATGCATTCATAAGGGCATTTGAGTGACCAATCAAATGCAAAAATATTCCATACTTACTAATAAGTATAGAAATATAAATCTAAAGGATTTGCTGCTAATTGCTTTCATATTAACTTAAGTTTTTCATAGTGATACTCCATATTGAGGGTGCAGGGAAGCAGAAACTCTTACTATTGACTGGGACATATAGATAGTTTGTCAGTGTTTTGAAGGTCAGTTATTCCTTGTACTAAAATGAACCTTTAAGGTCTGTGCCTTCTCACCTAGCAGTTCTACTTAAAGGGATGTGCTTTCAAGAAATAACCAGCTACATACTAAAGTGTGCACACAAGTTTATTATTAATAGTAATAAATAGGTAACATTTACAGTTATGAAGAGTATATTACAGTTATGAAAAGTATATGGTATAATATACCATATTATGGTATATTTATTAAGGGCTGGTGATAGATGCAGCCGTTAAAAAAATACAGTTTAGAAGAATATTTAGTGACTTGGGAAAATGTTCTTGATGTATATGTCTCACTTATTTTTCATGTATTTGTACCTTGCCTCGTTGACAAGGATTTGAGGTGGGGGGATACTCCCTTAAAGACTACAAATCAACAGATACAGGCTTTTGCTGAAATCCAAGATTAATAAAAGTATAGTTTTTACATAAAAAGATAGAAATTAACCTTTGTATTTTTAAATTTCAGTCTGTAACGTGCTGGTACTACTATATGAAAAGTAGAGTGGGGCGTTAATCCCTTAAATAACTAACAGAAACATTGACAGTTGTAAAAGACCATTTTGGCAGAGTGACAGCAGGATTCTGTGTAGTTCAGGTTAGTGATAAGGTTACCTGTAAAGTGAGGTTAACCACAATATATGTTTCATGTAAAGGGTTGTTGTGAGTGAGGATCATTCAGGAAGAGGTATCAGGCATTGTAGTTGCTGATTGCATTGTACTGAACAAGACAGAATTTCCATCTCTTTTGGAAATGAGGAATGAGAAAACATACCTAGAGTGGTAGCCTAGAAGCCTGCAGGGGCCATTTTATTAGTTATGCTGGCCTGGGACTCCAGCTTTTGTAAGGAGGTGGTGACTGAGGCAAGTCATGACAGATGAAAATGAGCAAGCCAGGTGAATATCTGGGGCAAAGAGCAATCCACGCAGAGCAAATAGAAACCCTGAAGACAAGACTTGCAGTATTCAGGAGCAGAAACATGCTGTGGCTGGAGTATGGTTGGAAGGAGATGCATGTGTGAAGTGAAATTTGAGAGGTATTGAGGAGACCCTGGTTCGATTCCTGGGTCAGGAAATCCGCTGGGGAAGGGATCGGCTACCTACTCCAGTATTCTTGGGCGTCCCTGATGGCTCAGCTGGTAAAAGAATCTGCCTGCAATGCTGGAGACCTGGGTTCAATGCCTGGGTTGGGAAGATCCCCTGGAGAAGGGAAAGGCTACCCACTCCAGTATTCTGGCCTGGAGAAGTCCATGGACTATATATAATCCATGGGGTCTCAAGAGTTGGACACGACTGAGCAACTTTCACTTACATAGCCTTTTGGGCCGTAGGTTTCAGGGGCCAAAAAAGGAAATGTTTTAAAAATATCATTCTGACTACTGTGTAGAGAATGGATTGGAAAGGGGAAAGTGTAAATAAGGAGATCAGTAGGGGGCTATTAGAGTTAGTCACACAAAGAAGGTTGTAGCTGGGCCGTGGTACTTAGCAGTGGAGATCAGTTCAGTTCAGTCGCTCAGTTGTGTCTGACTCTTTGCGACTCCATGGCCTGCAGCATGCCAGGCTTTCCTGTTCATCACCAGCTCCTGGAGCTTGCTTAAACTCATGTTCATCAAGTCGGTGATGCTGTCCAACCGTCTTCTTCCTCTGTCGTCCTCTTCTCCTTCCGCCTTCAGTCTTTCCCAGCATCAGGGTCTTTTCCAGTGAGTCAGCTCTTCACATCAGGTGGCCACAGTATTGGAGTTTTAGCTTCAGCATCAGTCCTTCCAGTGAATATCCTGAGAGTCCCATGAGCAGTGTGAAAAGGGACTGGAGATGGAGAGGTGCAGATGATTTGGAGGCGTGCTTTGGGATATAAATTATAGTGTGATAATACAGGTAGAGCATTTAGAACAGTGGCACTTGGTGAATCCTTAATATAGTAAATATTTCTCCCCCCTTTTCTAAGAAAATATTAAGAATTAAGTAAGGAAGTAGAGTTGTATGCCAAGATGCAGTGCAGAAAGTTTCATATTCCTTACATACTCAAAAAAGAAAAAAAAAAGATTCCTTGTTGCTTAGTCTGTTCTGGTGAAAAATCACATCAGCAGTAGTCCTGAAGGTTGAGCTGCCTGGTGCAAGTCACCAGGCAGTCCTTTTGCTTGCCTCATGATTAGGCCTGAAAGGGATTTTCTTGCATTTTTTTTTTGCTTGCTGAAAGTATAAAAGTAAGCTAGAGACAGTCAGTGTGCTCCTATTAGCAGAAATAATGTTAGAAGTAATTTAACAATGGATATATTTTTAATTTAAAATTTTAGGCATTGGGGAAAATACAGAAAAGTATTAAGATACAGAGTAAAAATTACACATAATCCAGATCTGTTACCAGAGTCACATTTAATAGTTGAAATCAACCTGTATTTTGCTCTTTTTAAAAAATGCAACATCATGGTTTAGTTATACACACGCACATATATTATCAGATTCTTTCCCATTGTATGTTATTACAAGTTATTAAATATAGTTCCCTGTCATATACGGTAGGTCCTTGTTTATCTATTTTATATATAAATAGTTGCTCAGTCGTGTCCGACTATTTGTGACCCCATGGACTGTGGCCCACCAGGCTTCTCTGTCTGTGGGAATCTCCATGCAGGATTACTGGAGTGGGTTGTCATTTCCAGGGGATCTTCCTGACCCAGGGATCGAACCTGGGTGGGTCACCTGCTTTGCAGGCAGATTCTTTACTGTCTGAGCCACCAGGTGTGTATGTTAATCCCGAGGTCCTAATTTACCTCCCATTTGGTAACTAGAGCTTCCCTTGTGGCTCAGCTGGTAAAGAATCCGTCTGCAGTGCGGGAGACCTGCGTTCGATCCCTGGGTTGGGAAGATCCCCTGGAGAAGGGAAAGGATACCCACTCCAGTATTCTGGCCTGGAGAATTCCATGGACTGTATAGTCCATGGGGTCACAAAGAGTCAGATACGACTGAGCGGCTTCCACTTCATTTTGGTAACTACAGGTTTGTTTTCTACGTCTGTGAGTCTGTTTCTGCTTTGTAAGTAAGTTTATTTTTGTCATCTTTTTAGATTCCAAACGTAAGTAATATGATATTTGTCTTTCTCTGTTTGACTTACTTCACCCAGTATGATAATGTCTAGGTCCATCCATCTGCAGTGGTCTCAAGTAGAGAGACTGATCTCTGAGAGACTTAGGTACGTGTTTATCTCTTGTCCTTAAACTAGCCTAAAGTGAAACATTTCAAACCATTAAGAAATCTTTTTGTTTGTTTTTTAGTTATTGCAGAAGCAACATACATAGTAGACAGAATTGTCAGTTTGCCTGGCAGAAAGAGAGTTTTTTGTATTGTTGTAGTCTGAAAAAAAAAGGCCAAATTTCCTCTAAAAGCCAGAGTAAGTGGTAGGTGACAAACCAGATTGCAGAGGACAAGGGGCGATCAGTAGCAGTGTCATTAGGAGCTGCAGAGACAGAAGCAGTAAAATAAAAGCAGAGAAGAGTGATTGTTGGGTCAGACTGGTAAGATACCTAGCTCTGCAGTCGTGATGAAAGAGCAGCCCTTGTGTGCACAGCAGTG
This sequence comes from Dama dama, assembly GCF_033118175.1. Lineage (NCBI taxonomy): Eukaryota > Metazoa > Chordata > Mammalia > Artiodactyla > Cervidae > Dama > Dama dama. Next base: position 64,899,746 of record NC_083697.1, read on the forward strand.
AGCAGTTCCTTGTTCAGGTCCACAGAGTGGTGAGCACCAAACTGAAGACTCACCTCTAGCTTAACATAGCTTATTTTAGAAGTCACCTTGAAGAGAGGGTATAAATGATGGGTAATATTTTTTTTACCATCTTTTTGCCTCCCAGAATTAATTAACAAATTCAGTAATTTATTCAACAAACAGTTGAGTTTCTACTGCTGTGTTTTAGGTATTCTGTATTTTATTGAGTCAAATGTTGTCCTGTATATTCTGCAATTTCCTTGAAGTTTTGGTCTTGTATTCATGCCAAATATGTACTTTCAAAGTTGCTGATATCTGAAATTCCTCTAAAGTTAAAATTTAATAACTTTTTGAAACAGTGAGCAAGGAAGCTAACAAGATTATTAGGGTAGTATCACAAGGACACAGGAGTTGGGAATTCCCTGGTGGTCCAGAGGCTAGGATTATTCACTTTAACTATTGAGAGTGAGAGTCTGATCCCTGGTGAAACTAAGATCCCCATACCTTGCAGCAAGTAAGCCGATGAGCTCTGGAGCCCGCGTGCCCAACTAGAGAGCCCACGTGTGGCAGTGAAAGACCCTGTGTGATGCAGCTAAGGCCCAACACGGCCAAATAAATAAATAAAACCTCGGTTATGGTTCATTTCGGTCGCTCAGTCTTGTCCGACTCTGCGACCCATGGATTGCAGCATGCCAGGTCTCCCTGTCCATCACCAACTCCCAGAGTTAACCCAAACTCATGTCCAATTAGTCGGTGATGCCATCCAGCCATCTCATCCTCTGTCGTCCCTTCTCTTCCTGCCCTCAATCTTTCCCAGCATGGGGGTCTTTTCCAACGAGTCAACTCTTCGCATGAGGTGGCCAAAGTACTGGAGTTTCAGCTTCGGCATCAGTCCTTCCAGTGAACACCTAGGACTGATCTCCTTTAGGATGGACTGGTTGGATCTCCTTGCAGTCCAAGGGACTCTCAAGAGTCTTCTCCAACACCACAGTTCAAAAGCATCAATTCTTCGGTGCTCAGCTTTCTTTATAGTCCAACTGTCACATCCATACATGACCACTGGAAAAACCATAGCCTTGACTAGATAGACCTTTGTTGGCAAAGTAATGTCTCTGCTTTTTAATGTGCTATCTAGGTTTGTCATAACTTTGCTTCCAAGGAGTAAGCGTCTTTTAATTTCATGGCTGCAGTCACCATCTGCAGTGATTTTGGAGCCCAAAAAAATAAAGTCTGACACTGTTCCCACTGTTCCCCATCTATTGCCATGAAGTGATGGGACCAGATGCCATGATCTTAGTTTTCTGAATGTTGAGCTTTAAGCCAACTTTTTCACTCTTCTCTTTCACTTTCATCAAGAGGCTTTTTAGTTCCTCTTCACTTTCTGCCATAAGGGTGGTGTCATCTGCATATCTGAGGTTATTGATATTTCTCCCGGCAATCTTGATTCCAGCTTGTGCTTCCTCCAGCCCAGTGTTTCTCATGATGTACTCTGCATATAAGTTAAATAAGCAGGGTGACAGTATACAGCCTTGACGTCCTCCTTTTCCTATTTGGAACCAGTCTGTTGTTCCATGTCCAGTTCTGACTGTTGCTTCCTGACCTGCATACAGGTTTCTCAAGAGGCAGGTCAGGTGGTCTGGTATTCCCATCTCTTTCAGAATTTTCCACAGTGTATTGTGATCCACACAGTCAAAGGCTTTGGCATAGTCAATAAAGCAGAAATAGATGTTTTTCTGGAACTCTCTTGCTTTTTCAATGATCCAGCGTTAGCTATGTTTTAAAAAGTTCTTATCTTTTAGAATGCATACTGAAATTTTTATGAATGAAATTATTTTATGTCTGAGATTTGCATCAAATTAATATGTAGATGAGATACTGGTGAGGTAGAGATACAACAGAGTTGTCCACAAGTTGATAATTGTTGAAGCTAGGTAATAAGTACATGTATGTTTATTGTACTGTTTTTTCTACGTTTGTGTATATTTAAAATTTTCTGTAATAAAATATTTTTAAAGTTAAGGAGAACTTTGAACAAGATCAAGGATCAAGTTACGAATATATTGTCATCTTCTGAGGCAAGACTTTTAGACAGTAGTAATCCCTCTTTAAACACAAAACACAATCTCTATAGAAGTGTTTGATCAGTGGGTTAAAAAAATGTTAGTGGTATATTGTTTTTGTTTGGTAATAGTCACAAAAGATACTTTGAGCAGGGCTGACAAGCAAGAACACCAGTGGTGGTGGTGAAGAAGATGCTTTCCTGGAGGGTGGTTTTCCAGGGAGAGTTTGCTTTAGCCTTTGCTCACTAGTTTTGCTAGTGATGTATTTATTTTCATATGCAAGAAGATACATTGTTATATTTGCTTTACTCAGCCTTTAATAAGTAGCAGCAAATGACCAAAAATAAAAACCATACAGAGCCTTCAACAAATATTTGCCAAATGAAAGATTTAAGTTGGCGTCATGAAGTTTTTCAAGAAAACAAGTTTTAAGCCTGAAATTTGAGTGGCTACTTAAGGCTGCCTTATGTCTCTCATGCATTTCAGATTACCTTCGGTATTCACAGTAATTGATGTTCCTGATGAATTCTCTGAGCCATTAAAAAAATATTTATTTTCTTTGATTTCAGAAGGCAATCTACACATGCAAATACATGAATTAACGTTTTAGGAAGATCATTATTAAGCAGTTAGAGAAGTTTCAACTGTTAAATGCTTAACTTGACTGTTTCTAATGGTATAATTTCACTGTTTTACCTACATTTTAGAAAATGTATAAATTGCACCTAAACAACGTTTTCAAGTTTCAGTCCTCAGCATAAAAAATAACAAGGAGACAGGGTCACACAAGAGTAGAGGCAGATTTACTTTTCTTCCACTTTGATGCAAATGTGGACTACAGTTTTCTATTTCAGCCCTCCAAAGCCCACAATCAACCCAGATGCAGCAGCTAAGGTGCTTTGTAGTTAGACTTCTATTCTTCCTTCAATTAGAATTCCCATATACTGAGGAATCTCACCAAATGTTGATTTATTTATCTGATTTTAAAAAATCAGTGACAGTATGAATGACTGATTAATATAATTCACATATCGATTGTGAAATGGAAGAGGACCGAGTTTCAGCTAGCAGAAGGAAGACGCAATGTAATTTTGAGTAGAAAGACCTTATGACCTTTCTCCTTTCAGAGTTCTTATTCTGACAGGTATATTATGCCATTTTCTTTTAGCATGCAACCAACATACAAAATAAAGAGTACCTTTTATATGCCAGAGACCTTTCAGAATAGCTGAATAATATAAATGTTTTATTTGACTTTATGTAATTAAAAAATTTTCTATATAAATTTGCAAATGAGAAAAGAAGGAATATTATCTTTATGTTTCCTTTACAGAATATAGACGCTGTATACCTAAGGGCTGATGAAACACCTGTACGGAAAGGGTGGCTTAACATTGTGCATTTGGGTGTTTATCAGAGTGCAAATTTTACTGTTATTTTGTTCTCTTTCTAATCATAGGTAGGCTTTATTGGGTATAAAAATCCTCATTACTAGTTTGTTTGAAATTTAAATTTTTTTCTTTTAGAATGGCAGAATTTAGTGACATTTGGAAGCTTTTCAAACAGCGTTCCATGCTGTACACTGAATCAAGTGAAGTTGTATTCCACAAACGCTGAGAAAGAAGGACAGGGGTCACAGACTCAGAAAGCGGAGAAAGTGCCTTCGTTTGATGACGCAGGTGTGTATAAATCTTTTAAAATAGTTGTTTTTTTTCCCCCTGTATACGGGAATAGTTTGCATGAGATTGTTCCTTGAATGTTTGATAGAACTTATAAGTAAAACCATCTGAGCTAGTGTGTTTTTCATGAGGAGCTAACTTAATTTCTTTTAATTTTTTTATTTCTTTTTGACTCAATTTTGGTAAGTTCCATTTTTTTCCCAGGAATTTACCCACTTCAGCTAAATTTAATATATTGATATAAAGTTCATGGTATTCTCTGTATACATTTTTAAATAGCATATGTAGTCTTTTTTTCATTCCTAGTGGTGTTTGTTTACTTCATTAATTTTGCCTGAGCTTTGTCAGTTTTATTTTTACTAAGTGATGATTTTTTTACTTTCAATCTTTATGTTGTATTTTTGTTTCCTATTTCATTAATTTCTACTCTTACCTAATTATATTCTCCTTTCTGCTTCCTTTGTATTTATTGTTATTCATTTTTTAAAAACAGTATTTATTTGGCTGGGCTGGGTCTTGGTTGTGGCATGCCAGATTGCTAGTTGCAGCACATGTCTTAGTTGTTGCGTGCAGGCTCTTAGTTTGACCTGGGATCAAGCCTGGGCCCCTGCATTGGAGCTTGGAGTCTTAGCCACTGACCACCAGGGAAGTCCCCCGTTAATCATTTTTCAATGACCAGTTAGCTGTTATGCTCATTAATCTTTAATTTTTTAATTGTTTTAGATCCTCATTAGTTATCTAATGTATTATATATAATACTATATAGTAGTATATATATGTCAATTCCAGTCTTCCAGTTTTCCTGTCCTTTGACTTTAAGTTTTTTTGTCCTAGTTTGATAATTTTTGTCTTTTAATGGAAAGTTTAGCCTGATTACATTTACTACAATCATTGATATATTTGGACATATTTCTGCCATTATATCAGGTGCTTCCCTGTGTGTGTGTGTATGTGTGTGTAAGTGTTTAATTACTTTTTTTTGCCTCCTAATAAAATCTTATTTTTCTTATTCCCTTATCCCCGTTCCCTCATATACACAAACATACACACACTTGCTTGGGAGGTATATGCTTTATGTATGTGTTAAGTCTAAGGGTAATTGAAAAGTTTACTTTCCTTCTGAAAAATAGAGTTCAGGATGCTCACTCTGGTCACCCACTCTGAACTTACCTGTTATTTGTTGGCTAGTATCTTGTATCTGTTCTACTCTCTTTTCCTTCTCTAAAATTTATATCATTATTTAAGTTTTTAATCTAAAATCTTTGTTAGCCATCTTTTCTTATGTCTCTGCTTTTCTATCTGATGTGTCTATACATCCTATAGAAATTTGTTTAGGTGAGACTTTTTCACGGTAAAGGCACATTTAATACATAGCTTATTCCATTGTCTTTTGGCTGACACTGTTACTGCTGAGAAGTCAGATATCATGCCTTTGTTTTCATGTCTTTTCTGTTTGCTTTTAAAATTTAACTTTATTTTGAAAGTCTTTTTCTTTGGTGTAAAATTTAGTTTTACTATGAAATGAGTAAAATGAGTACCTTGCCTGAGATTTGTTGGGCTTCCTGGATCTGAGAATTGTCATTTTTCTACAATTCTGGAATTCTGCAGTTCTCTGTCACTGCCCCTGGGCTTCCCCAGTGGCTCAGCAGGAAAGAATCTGCCTGCACGTTACAAGAGCCGCAGGAGACCTGGGTTCCATTCCTGTGTCAGGACGATCCCCTGGAGGAGGGCGTGGCAGCCCACTCCAGTATTCTTTCCTGGAGAATACTATGGACAGAGGAGCCTGGCGGGCTACAGTCCTAGGGTTGCAAACAGCCTGACACAAAAGAACTGACTTAGCATGCATCCCTTGAAGTGTGTATTACCACTTCTCAATTCTCTGTTCTCCTTTGGAACTCTGTTCAGAAATCTAAAATATTTACTGCATAATTTTCCATGTCTCTAAACTCTCTGACATACTTTGTCTTTCTTTATCTTTCTGGCCTGACTCCTGGACTGTTTTCTTAGGTCTATGTAGTTTACTAATTCTCTCTTAGTAGTTGCCTCTAATCTGCTGGTTGGTACCTTGTTGGGTTTTTAATTTTAATGATTATATTTTTCATTTCTAGAAATTGTGTATTTTTATTTTTCAGCTTGCTTGGTTGGTCTCTTGTGTGTTTTCAGACTTCTCTTTTATTAGACATTAAACATAGCTATTATGTATTCTGTGACTGAAAATTCTGCTATCTGAAATCTTTTGGTTTTTGCTGTATTACCTTTTTCTTCCATTTCCTGCTTTCATTCATGATGATCTGTTTTTAAACTGAGAATTGTTCATTTTCCATTTAGTTTAACATCTTTGAACCATTGGCTGTCTCTGATTGAGGATGTGTTCCTGCACAGAGAGTTTGCGTTTGCCTCTCTTGGCTGCTGGGGATACAACTTGGGGCCACATTAAACGAAATCATCAGCTTAAGGTTTTTGGGCCACATCAGCAGCATGACTTCAGACTGTAGATTTGTGTGAGCTGCCTCACCCCTAGGATTTTCAGGGGAGTTTTTTCTTCTCCACCACTTAACACAAAAGTCGGGGCAGGCTTGCTTCTTTGCTGACTCCTTTTCTGTGTATTTTCTTGTTGATGTGTAATTGCTTAGTTGTGTCTGATTCTTCGCCACCCTGTGGAATATAGCCTGCCAGCCTCCTCTGTTCATGGGATTTTCCAGGCAAGAACACTGGAGTGGGTTGCCATTTCCTTCTCCAGGGGATCTTCCCAACCAGGGGATCAACCAAACCCTGGGCATCTCCTACATTGGCAGGCAGATTCTTTACCACTGAGCCGTCAGGGAAGCCCCATGTGTTTTTTCTAGGTCACAATTATGCCGTGTCTACCTTTGTTTCTGGGTATCTCCTGTTACCAGAATTCTAGAGAATTCTGCTAGAGATGTAGAGCCTAACAGGAGATACCCAGAAACAAAGCTAGACACTTGGCATAACTGTAGAAATAGAACCTCAAAGAGTGTAAGCTTCAACAGAAATCATCAGGGAAACAACTGACCTTGGTGTGCTCTCTCATTCTGTAGAGGTCCTGCTTTCCCTTCATATTTGCCCCCTTCAGATCACTTTGCTAGCTTAGCAATGCATTTGAAAAGATATTTTTTCAGGATATCTAGTCCACTGTGCAGCATTAAAAAGAAGTTTTTTTATTTATTCATTAATTTATTGAAATATTTATTGAGCACTTTTTATATGGCAGCACATGAGAATGAGTTTATATTTTTTATTACTGAAACAGAAAATTAAGCAAAAAAAAGTATAGTAAGTACTATGGTGGAAGAAATACTGTGTGCTGGAGGGACACCTGGGTCTTGAGTGGTTGGGGGAGGTTTCCATAAGGAAATGCTGCCTATTTAGTGACCTGAAAGTAGGTATTGGTGTGATGAATGGTGGAAAAAAAAGATAATGCTGCAAGTAATTCACTGTGACCAGACTAGTGAGCAGAGAGCCTCATGGTGGGGTTGGTAGTTTTGAAAGGGGTAAAACTCAAGAGATAAACAGTAGTCAGATCAGGGTTTTGTTCAGGAGTTTGGACTGTTTTGTAGGCAGTTGGAATATTTTGAGTAGAGGAAGTGCTTAATCATATTTAAGATTTTAGAAAGATAACTCGATGCAGACTGGAAAACAGATTGCAAAGGAAGGAGACTGCAAACTGATGATGAGGCTCTGGACTTGGTTAATGGCAGCGACTTCCTTAAGGGAGTAGGTGAGTGCGAGAAATTTAGGAGCTGAATAACTGACTTGATTGAATTTGGTGGACTGAAGAGAGAGTCAGTAAAGGACAGTGCGTGGTTATTGGATTTGACTGGGCTGTTGTGTTGGTGATGTCATTGACTTCTGAAAGTAGAAATACCAAAGCTGGGATGTATGTTACTGAAAGTTGAGGGTTCAGTCTTGGGCATCTGAGTTGTAGGGGCCTCTGGGGCGTTGTAACAGAGAACTACTACTAGGCGGTTGGCTGTGCTACTTTTCTGCCGTGAGACATCATCTCTTTGGCTGGATTGCTTCCACTCTCACTTTCTCTTTGTATTTCAGCCAAACCATTTTCCTTTTGGTTCTTAGAAAATAAGAAAATGCCAAGCTTGTTCTTGTTATAGGGTGTTTGTTCTAGTTGCTTTAACTTTCCAAGATGCCCTTCTTTATCTGGCTGACCCCTTTTGGTAATTTACATCTTACATGACATGTCAGCTCTGCACACCCAGGCCGTCCTTGGTATTGCTCTAATTTTAATTCTCTGTGTGGACATCACTTATTACTAACTGATATTTTTAGTATCTGTTTTATTTATTTTTCCCCCTTGTATCCATACCTCATCATAGCAGGAACTTCAGTGCTTAGAGCAGTGGTTTGCATATAGCAGGGGTTTAATAAATTTTGTAAATGAGTTCTAACCTGGGGATAAAGATGTAGGAGTTTTTAGCTGTACCCAGGTGGTAACAAGTCATGAGTGTGTTTGAGACAGTACGGGGGAGGGTTTAGATTGGGGAGGTGAGAGCTAGTCCGAAATCCCCAGCGAGTGAGGGGTGGAAGAGGAGAAGCTTGCAAAGAATAGTTGAGGAGGAGCAGCCTGGAGAGGTAGGAGAAGAGCCAAGGAGAGGTGGTGTTAGGAGAGTGTTAGAACAATAGTAAACATTTCAAGACCATCTTTCCTTTAGTTGGATGTCTTTCACAGGAAAGATTTTACAGATTCCTTGAGAAACCTGTGTTTTATGTTTATCTAGGGAAAGAGCAAATTAGCCAAGATGGCGGTGGTCAGGCTCTCTCGCCCCCACACCCTCTGGCTCTTGCCCCACGTTTTGTAAATAATGATTATATAACAGCTAAGATCGCTTATACCACTGTGCATGCATGAGACAAGGTAACCACTTGGCCATGGGCTGCCATGCTTTTGTTTTGTCGCATGTATATATAAGCTCCACCTGAAAAAGCCCGTGGGGCTGCGTTACGGTTGCATTATGGTGGTGAGGCTGTGTTACGGCGTGTCCGCGGGGTCCGCCACGAGAGGAGGGAATACAGCATGCGTGCTGCTGCTACGGCCGCTGCGCCAGCCCGGGGGAATACACGTGTCCGCGGTTCCTGCGGCTCCTCTCTTTCCTGCCCCCCTCTTAGCTCGCCCCCCACCTGCCCTGGGCTCAGCGGTCACTGCACAGTGAGAGACTGCAGACAGCTTATCATGCCTGCTTTTCATCCTTTTCCCGAGGCCGCACCCTCTCTTTGCGCTTATTATCCAGTTTTAGTGAGTCTCTTCTCTTTTCCTTGTGGTGATGGAGAACTGCTGGGGTAAATATTGAGAGTTTGATATTAGAGGATGAAGGAATGGACAGTATCATGAGTCCCTAAGTTCCAGAAATAGACATATTTATTTAGAATGTTGAGATGGGAGAAGAAACAGATCGTAGAATAATGTAAAGGTAAAATATTTATATTATAATGCTATTGTGAGGTGAACATTGACTCAGGCAAAGATATTTAATGTTGGTTCCACTTTACAGAATGCTTGAAATTGAAATCTGTGACTCAGTTTCTTTTTTCTCTGCTGACTTGTGAAATTAAAATATTAGCATATTCTATTATATTAGAACTACATTGTTTACTGATGGTTTTATTTTGGGCTCAACTTTTCAGAATTTTCTTAGGCCAAATTAGACTTTGTCAGCCATCAGATTGGAGAAGGAAATGGCAACCCAGTCCAGTATTCTTACCTAGAGAATCCCATGGACAGAGAACCCTGGCAGGCTACAGTCCATGGGGTTGCAAGAGTCAGACAGAACTTTGCGACTAAACCACCAGCCATCAGATAGACAGCAAGTCATTGCGTGATTGAAAGATAATTTGTATATTTAAGAGTTTGAGATTGACTTTTGAATAATTCAAATCACATGGTAAAGTCAGAAACAGCTCATTAAGAGGCAGAGACTTGCTAAGGAATCGTTAAGTTTTTAAGGAGCGTTCAGATGTTTTAAATTTTAGTAAAATCAGTTTTAATTTTGCTAATGACAGCAGATGTGTGGCAAACAGCCAGGGCTTGAGCTTAAAACAAAATGTCTGGAGATATTCAGGATAGAATGTCTGGTTGCTTATTGAAATCATCAAGATTCTACTCCAGGGATCCAGTGTAAATTTATTAAGATGGTGGTATGTAAAAAAAGTATTCCTACATGTGTTTGAGCCTTTTACTAGCATTTCTTGTTTGTGAGTTTTAACACTATATATTTAGTAATATCTAGACAATTTGTGGTAAGAATATCCAAAAATATCAGTATTAGAGCACCTCATTTTATGTGATTTGTTTGAATGACTTTGATCATTGTAGAAAGAAGGGCTGTCTGTGAAATTTTAGATAGTACATTTCAGTTCACAAACAAAATGAGTGTTCAGAGCTTAATATTCTACCATCCCATGCCTTCACTTTTGTCTGCCCAGGGCTCTATTCCCCAAAACAAAATTTTAAAGTAATTGATACATAGATTCTATAGATAAAGATGCTTCAGAATTTGTTTGCTGTATAGCCAGACAGAAATAAAACATCAGTCATTTAACTGATCAGTGTCAAATGTTGGAAGCCATAGTTGCTAATTAAATAGAAGTGTTTTTAGGCCTCTTTTTTGTTTGTTTTTAACCAGTGTGTCATCATAACTTACTTAGAATCTGATGAACAGTGAAAATAAAGCCTTTTTGGATTTTCTGTACATGTTTTAGTTATGGAAATATACCATGTTAAGTCATTTCCCCAGTGGCTTTCCCCGAAAAATTAATTGAGAAATATACTAAATATTACAGGTAAGATTTTTTTGCTTGTATTTTGAAGAGAGTTTTGTTTTTGTTATGTGCCTATTCTGTTGATATTTAATTTATACACAAGAGCGTTAAAAGAAGGTAAATCAACGGATTGGCAGAAATTTGGATCAGATAGCAATAACCTTGTTGAAGGAATGCTCTGAGGTAACCATTCAACTTCTCACTCACTGGTGTGATAGACTGAATATACAAAGTGAAAACTGAAGAAGTAACTGGACTCAAAAAAGGATGTGTCCAGGAATTGAAACAGAAGATCCTGGCCTCTGGGCTTGTAAGCGGGCACTGGTATCCAGGAGTTTGGCTCATTTGGGGTGATGGGCCTGTCAGTGCCACATACGTAGCCAGACTCACTGTGTGAATTTGCCCATCCACTCTCCCGGAGGAGGCCGAGCTGGCCTCTTCCGTTTGTTATCTGGGCTCTGTGTTGCAGGAGGCTGTCGGGTAAGTAGAGGAGCAGAAAGAGCAGGAACCTCAACCTTTCTGCTGGCTGGCAGACGGAACTGGAGCATAGTGATTTCAAACTGGCAGTGTGAGATCTGGTTCAGGACAGAAGGGTTGGATTGAGTTCTGGGCAGTAGATCGATGAAGAGGAGAGTGAAACAATATATCCTATCAGAATAAGACTGCAAATTCCAAAATTTAGAAGTACATGAAGGATCATATTGTAATATATAAATTAATCAAATCAATATATTATACACCTTAACCTTATGTCAATTATATCTCAGTAAAAAATACACAAAGAATTCTAGCACAAGAAAGCCAACAAAATCAACAGTCAAATATGAATTAACGCCAGATAATTTTAAACTAACAGCCCAGGGGAGGGAGGTGGGAGGAGGGTTCAGGATGGGGAACACATGTAAATCCATGGCTGATGCATATCAATGAATGGCAAAGACCACTACAGTATTGTAAAGTAATTAGCCTACAGCTAATGTAAATAAATGAAAAAAAAAAACCCAGCCCAAATTGCTTCAAATAAGTTTAATATCCTCAAAAGAATAAAGTACTCATAGTTTGAAATACAAACTGGCAGAAATAAATGCATAACAGGTAGATCTGGAAGAGCCAGTGAGAATGCCTAGAAATGAAAATTTGGTCATTAAAATAAGAATATAATATATTGAATAGTTACAGTCAAGTAGTGAATTAGTAAATTGAAATTCATTCTGGATGTGCATAAGAAAGTAAAAAGATTTTCCAGAAAAAAAAAGCTTTTGAAAGGCATGAAGCTTTAGCCTATATTTAACAGGCATTTCAGAGAGAGAGAGGATGGAGAAATTATATATAAAGAGATAATGAATGAGAAGTTTTCAGAATTTGAGAAAATCAATCTTCAGATCAAAAGTACACTTTTAGTACTAAACGGGATAAATGAAAAGAAATCCATAGATTTCAAAACTGAAAAAAGAAACAACCCAACTTAACTTCCAAAAAGTCAGGCGACTGTTAGTGCAATTGTTATTACTCTTTTGAAGTAGACTTTTTATCTGCAGCAATATGCAGAAAATAAAGGAGGAATGATTTGAAGTACTGTCCATGAAATGGTCAGAGGAAAAATAAGTGTTCCCTAGAATTTTACATGGTCTCAATAATCACTGGGGTTTTAAAAGGATTATATCACGTAATAAGTACAGTCTCATGAGCTCTTGGGCTCCCCAGGTAGCACTGGGGGTAAAGAATCGGCCTGCCAGTGCAGGAGATGAAGGTTCAGTCCCTGGGTGGGGAAGATCCCCTGGGGAAGGAAATGGCTACCCACTCCAGTACTCTTGCCTGGGGAATTGCACAGACGGAAAAGCCTGGCGCACTACAGTCCACGGGGTCGCAAAGAGTCGGACGCACCTGAGCGCGCAAATAATCATTTCAGAGGAAAGGCAAAATAACATTTCACATGTAAAAATGACTTATCATTTACTACTAAACTACCCATATTAAAAACAACTACTCAAATACCTGTTTCTGTAAGATGCAGAGTAAATTCAGGGAAAGAAGAGTTGGGACAGTGAAGAGCAAGAAAGAGTTCAAATGTGTTAGTAAAGTTGTTGATGGCAAAAGTAAACTTTAGAGTAGTAAGATAAGAGAAGTTTCAGTGGTTAAAGATATTTTTCTTGTTCAGAGGAAGGTAGAGATGGTGAATAACCTTACAGATGATTAGAAAGATTTATAGGAAAGCATGCATGTTAAATTTCTAAATGGAATCATGAAAACATTAGAACTTGAATCTTGTAAATTCAAAAACCAGCATGGAGGTGGGGTGAGAGGAGAATATAGAAAATTTTATCACTCTAACTGATGGCCAGAAAGGCAAAAGCAAGAAAAAAAAGGATGGTAAACCAAAGACAGACAGTAAGGTGGCAGAAGTCTAAATCAGGTAACCAGGTTAGGTTTCATGGTGTTGCCTATCATCTATATAGATGCATATTCTAAATATGTAGAAATGATTATTTTCCCTATTTCATTACTTCCTCCTCCATAGAAATAAGATCATTATTTTTGATAAATAATGATTCCTTGATTCCATTCTCTTTTCCAGCTCTTTCTGAAAGTCCAGATATTGCTTTCACTGTCTCATCTCCTTTTCTCACCTCCATCTGTTGCTTCCATCACTACTTTTTCTGCTGAAACTGCTGTTGTCCAAAGGTTACCAGTGATCTCCACATTGCTGATCCAGTTTTCACTTCTGTCCTCTTTTCCTGAAAACATACAAATATCAACTTATAAACCAATATTATTTTAAATACAGAGGCATTGTAGGAAAGTTGTTGAAAGAGTAGACTGATAAAATGCCTTGGGTTTTAATCCTGACTGTACTTCCATATTTAAAATACTAGCTATGTGACTTTTAGGGAAGCTCCAAATAAGATGAATAAGATGAAGGTAATAATAGTACTTACCTCGGAGCAGCTTTGTGAGGATTAAATGAAATAATGCATATAAAGGACATAGTACTGTATGTGGCACATGGTAAATAGTAAATGTAAGCTATTATTAATAGGCTGAAAAATGTTATTTTATTATTATTATTTTTTAAAAATTTAAGAAATATATTGAATATTTGATACATTAAGAGATAAAAGACATTACCACAATAAGTGCATAATTTCAACAACTTAGTTCAGTTCGGTTGTTGTTATGGTTATTTTATTATTGCATGAGGATATAAATATAATAAGGGAAGATATTTTAAGGATGAGGTTTTTATTACAAAATACTTAATACATGTATAAGAATATATGTAATCAACACCTATAATTTACCACCTAACCTTGTAATTTACCACCTAACCTAACCTTGCAATCTTGATCACATTTTTGTTATCCTTAATACTTCTTTTCATAGTTCCTTTCACCTTTTGTATCCATGTGACTGTCCTGAATTTTGTGTTTCAATCTCTTGAGTAAAAAAAAAGGGGGATAGGTTTAGACAATTGTGTATGTCCTTAATTGTTTAGCTTAGCTTATTTTTCTACTTTATTGTGATAGTTTATTGTATGTCTTCTTCTGTGATTTACTTTTTCATTAAAATTTTTTGCCATGATTTATCTTAATTGTATATGTGTCTAGTTCATTAATTTTCATTGAGATAGTTACAGCATGTACTTTTGGGGGCTGTTGTGTGAATTAAATGAGTTGATGCACGTTAAGTGCTTAAATAGTGCTTGCAGTTACCTTAATAGTAAAGGTGCAAAGAAAGATAGCCATTATGATGTTCTTTCTTCTTTACTGATGTACAGAATGCTGCTGAATGAATGTAACATGGCTTCTTTGTTCTCATACCTGTGGACATTCGGGTTGTTTGCAGTTTGAAACAACAACACAGTACTGCTTCAAATGTTCATCTTTTTATACCCTTGTACAAGTTTCTGTGTGCCAAGTATGTTGACCTAGAAATAGAATTGCTAAGTTGTAGGTTACGCGTGTGTTCAGCTACATTAGGTAATGCCAGTTTGTCTATCAAGATTATTGTGCCTGTTTGTATTTCAGCCAGTAGTGTATACGTTACCATTGCTCCATACCCTTGCCACCCCTAGGTGTTATCATATGTCTCATGCTTCATAATCCCATGGTTGCTAAATGGCATCTTGTGATTTCATTTGGATTCTGTTAATAACGAGGCTGTCATCTCTTCATATGTTTATTGGTTATTTGTATTTCCTTTCCTGTGCAAGTCTGTTCTTGTATTTTGCCCTTTTCTGTTTTTCTAACGGGTTGTCTTTTTCTTAATACATTTGGAGGAATTCTTATATATTCTTCATACTTATCCTTTGTTGATTGTATTTGTTGGAAATACAGTCGCCCAGGTTGAAGCTTTCTTTTCTGTATATTGTTGCCTATTAATCTTGTGCTGAGTGCTAAGTTACCTCAGTTGTGTCCTACTCTTTGCAACCCTGTGGACTGTAGCCCACCAGGCTCTTCTGTCCGTGGGATTTCCCAGGCAAGAATACTGGAGTGGGTTGCCATTTCCTCCTCCAGGGGATCTTCCCAACCCAGAAATTGAACCTTCATCCCTTGTGTCTCCAGCATTGGCAGGTGGGTTCTTTACCACTAGTGCCAATGAATCACATAAATGCCTTAGTCTTTAATAATTAATTTTCCTGTAATTGATTGTTTATGGTATGGGTAGATTACAGTTTCGTTTTATTAAACGTTTTTTGAAGTGGGGGAGAGTTGTATCATTTTCCAATAACCATTTAATAGTCATCCTTTCTTCATTGAATAGCATCTCTAGAACAGTTTAGGGGTGGAAAAATCAACATGTGTTTTGTTCCTTGTTTTAAAATATGGTATTTGCTACAGGTTTGCTTTACCCTGTAAGGAAATTCCTTTTGTCCTAATTTTTCTTAAAAAGGTTTGAAACTTGCATGGTGCTGAATTTTATTAAGTGCTTTTTGGTTAGCTCCTGAAATGATTCTATAGTTATTTTCCTTCAGTCTGTTAATAAGAGGAATTAATAGATTTTCTAATGTTTAACTGGGCTTCCCTGGGAGCTCAGTGGTTAAGAACCCTCCCTGCCAATGCAGGAGATACAGGTTCAATCCCTGGGTCAGGAAGACCCTCAGGCGAAGGAACTGGCAATCTGCTCCAGAATTCTTTGCCTGGGAGATCCCATGGACAGAGGAGCCTGGCGGGCTACAGTCCATGGGGTTGCAGAAGAGTCGGACATGACAGCAACTAAACAACAACAGTGTTTAACTACTCTTTCATCCTAAGGTAAATCCTAGGATTTGTCTTGGTCTATGATATATTATCTTTCTTATACATTGCCAGATTGTTTTAGCAAATGTTCATTAAGTTTATAGGGTTTATATGAAAACAACTACTTAAAATAACTTTTAATCTTCACAGCAGAAAATATGGGTGCAGAACTGAAAGCTCCAATTATTAAGCAAGAACCTCTCCAAGTAAGAGGTAAATATATTTTATTCTATTTTTTATTATAATGGTGTTTTGAATTAAATATATAAAATTAGTTTGTATAGATATCTTTATAGTTATAAAGGTATATTCATTTTTACTTTTTAAAAAATATATTGACCATAAGGATTTATTCTATTTATAACTAATTTTCTACTGAAATTTGCATTCTGGTCATAAATTTTATGGTAATTGTTATTTCAAAAGCCCAAAGAAAGGAATAAAGGCAAATAAAAATTGTTTTATCATTTTTAGAAAAGTAATTCTGTACATTTTAGAAAAGTAAAGAACTAGAAGCTAATACCATATTGAAATCAAGATAGTTTGGACATTCTTGATTTTCATTTCTAGGATTGATTAAGTAATGGAGGAATTCTTGTTTGCACTGCTCGTCTTTATAATTGGGCTATGGCTCCCATGTCCAAAGTAGCATATTTCATGGAGGTACTAATTCTGTGAGTAGGATCACCATGGCTTTGGCATCAGACAAAAGTAAATTCAGTTTGTAGCTTTAGCATGTGCCAGCTTTATGGCTTTGGGCAGTTTCCTTGATTTTTCTGAGTCATAGTTTTCTCCTCTCTGGTGGTGCTGAGAATGGGACTTCTTTTTTGTAGGGTAACTGTGGAGATGATACATACTGTACAGTCACAGTTAAGATTACTTAATGTTGTGTTACCATCAATAATCTGGGCCGGGATAGACCAACAGGGATTTCTAGAGACTTAGAAGAAATTATTAAAAAGTAATTTAAAAAAACTAATCTTTTTGAAGAGAGATGTATTTCTCCTCTCTGAGAAGCTTATTTGAATTTAATATTTTAGGATTATTTAAAATAAGGTAGTTTAGAGACTTAAACTTATGCAAAAGGAAACCTGAACTTCCTTATATTCTTTTTTTCAAATAAAGTTTTGATTTTTATATTGAACTTTATTTTTGAAATGTTCTTATTAACTATGATTTGTGAATTTTGACTTTCACAGTTTATGTTTTAAGAGTCTTTTTACCTTCTTCAGTGGTGAATAATTTAGTCTTCATTTATTCTTTCAATCTGCAAGTACAACAGAAGACTTAGTGGTTACTAGATAGGAGAATAGAATGTGCAGTAACTTGGCAACAATTTGAAACAGAACACATGAGTTCCTGCTGTTTTCCTCCTGCTTTTCCAAGATATGCCTGTGTTATTCATCTATATCATGTGACTGAAAGTCTAACTTTATAAAAATGAACAAACCAGTGTTGGCTGTAATTTTTAATCCACAGAGTGTAACTGATGCCAAGTTGGTATTTTGTTATTGATGTCTCATTTTTTATGAACAGTTTGATACTTGATAATAGGGGAATAATTTAATAGAAGGCAGTGTTTTGCCTATAATCTATAATTAGCTTCCTATAACTTTTAACTGATAAAAATGTCCCTTACATTTATTTCAACTTTGTTACTTTATGTGAAATCGTTCAGTGAATTTCAGACTTTTTTGACTGCAACCCACATAGGAAGTACTAATGATTTAGTATATATAGAGATTAATTATATGTAACTGAAACAAGTCTTCACAAAAAGTGCTGATTCTTCGTTATATGCAATACTCTCTGATTACTTTCTGTTTTTTTTTTTTTTTTAATGCTGGTTTCACCAGTGTTTGTAAAACACTGAACCAGCATGTAATTTTTTAATTGAAACTTCAGTTCATTTTCACTTAGACTTTCCAGGCAATTTAAATTGTACTAGTATGATTTAACAGACCAGCAATACCTTTGCAAGGTGTCCTTAGACAAAGAATTGATCTTTGACATCAGTCGGGAAGATCCCCTGGAGGAGAGCATGGCTACCCACTCTAGTATTCTTGTCTGAAGAATCCCATGGACAGAGGAATCTGGTGGGCTGCAGTTCATAGGGTCACAAAGAGTCGGACATGACTGAAGAGACTTAGCATGCAAGCACGCACTGATGAACTCTGGAGTGAAAAGCTGGGTGGTTGCAAGTTTAACTCTGTCCTATCCTGTACTTGAAGTAGACTTTATTTTCCCCGATACCCTCCAGTGCATCAGGGGAAACCTGTTTTCTGTGGAATTCACTAGTGACCCCACTTAAAAATTAGCACATGTTCATCTTCAAATGTGACTTCCAGTGTGCATATTTAGTATGCTTTCCTTTTTTTTTTTTTTTGTTTTAGTCAAAGCAGTTCTTAAAAAGAGGGAATATGGACCAAAGTATACTCAGAATAATTTCATCACTGGAGTCAGAGCGATGAATGAGTTCTGCCTCAAATCCAGGTACGGTAATTTTCTTTTAAATGTAGTGGTTTGTTCTATCTAATCTAAATAACCAGTTACTTCCTAGAATTTGTTAACAGCTACCATCCATGTGGAAACTTTACTATGGTTCCTTCCTAAATTGAAGTAATATTTTTATTCAGTTAAGAATATTTTTTAAAAATGTTAAAATTGTTAGCTTATTAAACCGAAGACTGCTCCAGCTTGAGCAATTCAGTCTTTCTTGGCTCCTTTAGCTCAAAAAAGCAGGTTCTTCAAAAATCTGTGTGTCATACAAGAACCTTAGGAGTTCTATTGTTAATATGTAGCAGATTATCAATAAGAGTATTTGTATGTTAATATAGCTTTAACATTTGGGGGTTTTTGGTAGAGCAGTTTCATTATGTCTGTGTTCACATTTCAGCTGTGGTTTGTGTTGAGTGTAAATTATTTTGCTTCTTTCTGGTATCTTCTTATTTTCTTCTAACTGAAGAGATTTATTGAGGTATATTTTTTACAAATTTAAATGTTTTCCCCACTTTTGTGTGTTTATCTAGGAAAGCTATATATTTAAGTGGAAGATTTCTTGGCAATTTAGACATCAGATGATCTAGGCTCTCCCTCCACCACCCCCACCATGGTACACCTTCTAGAGTACAAAGTTAAAGTCCCTTAGTCGTGTCTGACTTCGCGATCCCACGGACTATACAGTCCATGGAATTCTCCAGGCCAGAATACTGGAGTGGGTAGCATATGGTATAATATCAATAAATAGGGTTCCTATAATCAGTTTTACGTCTTCTGTAAGTATTGAAACAACAACCAGTTATAATAATGATATAAAACTATACTTTGCTTCCCATACAAAAACTTTGTGAGTAAAGTAGGTTAGGTATAGCTATCTCCATATTATAGGCCAGGAAATATGGAAAGATGTTAGCAATGACCTGGTTTATTTAGTGAGTCAGTGACAGAGCCGGAACCAGAATACATATCTTTTGCTACCGGATCTAGACTTTTATTTTTTTATTTTTTGGCTGCAGCACATGGCTTACAACATTGTAGTTCCCTGGCCAGGGATTGATCCTAGGCCACAGCAAGAAAGCTGGGATCCTAACCACTAGGCCACTAGGGAATTCCTCAAATTTTTGTTTATAGGTCTTTTGTTGCTATTACAAAATTTCCTTAGGAAGACCAATGATCAAATTTAGAAAGACTTTAGCAGAGTGACTTGATGCATGTATCAACCTTTCAGAATTTAAGAGAAAGGAAAATAATTAAATAGCATGAAATTGACATATACTCTTTATAAATTGATACCTATGAATGATATTACCACTTAGTATTAGTCTGGACATGAGTTTGAGCACACTCAGGGAGATAGTGAAGGACAGGGAAGCCTGGCATGCTGCAGTTCATGGGCTTGCAAAGAGGTGGATACGACTTAGTGGCTGAACAATGACAATTAATCTGGATGTAACAAATGACTGTAAATATTAAGTTTACATTCTCAAATAGAGGAGTAATACTCTAATCTCTGTTCTTTCTACTTTTTTTTTCTTCATGCATCAGATATTGCAGTGGTGTATCCATAGCAGATAAAGAACAAGCACTGATAAAGGATTTGACTCACTACATACTATATTATGGTATCTATATTGAGTCAAGAGTAATTCTTTTTTTGTGTGTGTGTGTGTTCGACTCTGTGCGACCCCATAGACGGCAGCCCACCAGGCTCCTCCATCCCTGGGATTCTCCAGGCAAGAACACTGGAGTGGGTTGCCATTTCCTTCTCCAAAGAGTAATTCTTAGTTTTTCAACTCTTTCTAAACCATTTTTATGTACAAAATGTCATCTTTAAATTGATTTTTACAGGCTATCCA
Organism: Dama dama; assembly: GCF_033118175.1. Classification (NCBI taxonomy): domain Eukaryota; kingdom Metazoa; phylum Chordata; class Mammalia; order Artiodactyla; family Cervidae; genus Dama; species Dama dama. The sequence continues at coordinate 64,919,869 of NC_083697.1, forward strand.
GCTTTAACTATTAAAATAAGGCTTAGTTAGTGGTTTTTATCTGCCCCTAATAATCCTGAACTATATGAACCTTCTCTGAATAAATTCAACATATTTCTTTCTTCAGTGATCTGGAACAACTACGAAAAATCAGACGACGAAGTCCTCATGAAGATACCGAGTCCTTTACTGTATACTTGAGATCAGATGTGGAGGCAAAGTAAGAACATAGTTCTTTTAGGATAAAATATAAGCTGAATTTGGAATTAATAGAAACCCATCTAGACAGACTCAGAATTTTTAAAATGATATGTTTTAAAAGCAGAATATATACATATTTTTTAAAGTATTTACTTTTACTTATTTATTTGGCCGCACCAGGTCTTAATTGTGACACGCAGGATCTTTGATTTGCTTTGCGACATGAGGGATCTTTAGTTGTAGCATCCAGAATCTTTAGTTGCAGCATGCGAACTCTTTAGTTGTGGCATATGAGCTCTTTGTTGCAACATGAGGGATCTAGTTCCCCAACCAGGGATCAAACCTAGGCCCCCTGCATTGGGAGCACACGGAGTCTTAGCTACTGGACCTCCAGGAAAATCCAAAAGCAGAATATTTTTACACTTGCAGATTTGTTTGAGAGTTACTAGTATGTATTAATTAGCAAAAAAAATATCAGTTTTTTTTTAGAAAATTTGCTGTTGAATTTATTCTTATTGTGTAGATTTAATTTAGAAAAGTTTCTTAAGTGCTTTATATTTTTCCCAAGGGACCTATGGTTTGTTAAATTTTCATATAGTTTTAGTTATCTAGATTTAAATATGATTTTCATGAAGTCATTAAAATTGTATTATTGAATGGTGGCCCTGTGTATGTACATAGATCTTTGGAAGTTTGGGGAAGCCCTGAAGCTCTTGCCAGAGAGAAAAAACTTCGTAAGGAAGCAGAAATAGAATATAGAGAAAGTAAGTATATTCAGTTTAAAGCTGAGTTAACTGAAAAGCAACTTGTAAATGAGATCTGTGTCTATAATAACGATATCCTCGCCTAGTGGTTGCCTACCTCTTGTGTTTGGCTTTGTTGGTTCTAGCAAATGCCAGTTTTCGTTTTGGGGTTTAATTATTTTATAAGAACAGTATCTATTTGTTTTCCTGTCTATAGCTTTTTAAAGATTGTGAGAGCAAGCAAAGCTAATTTGTCATTTCTGTAAGACATATGAATATTAAAACAGGGTCTGATTTGAAGATTGTACCTGTTCTAAAAGTGAATCCTAGTTTCTAAGGGGTTTTGGCCTCTCAGAAGAAGCAAACAGCTGTTTAATATCTTTATATTCACAGATAAGCTAAAGAGACTTGCACTTAAATCTACAGGAATGAAATGTTTACTTTCTTTTTTTTTTTATTTACTTTTTACTGAGGTCACATTGGTTTACATAACATTATATGTTCTATTTCTGTTTACCCTACAACTTGATCACCACCAAAAATTTAGTTTCCGTCTGGAACCACACAGTTGATCCATTTCACTCATTTTTCCCTCAACCCTGCCCCTTCCCCTCCAGTAACCACTACCCTGCCCCAGATTAGTAATCAGCATTTATAGTAGGAGCCCCTTTTCCTCTTAACAGGAAATAAAATTTAGAGACCTGTGGGCATTAGGGGTACTCAGTTTTTTTTAATAGGTTGATATATTTTTGAGGTATTTTCAGTGGACAGAGTTAGGAAATACTTTTTGTTTCTTAAGAGAAAATATGTAGGTTATTTTGATAAGCTTACTCCCCCCCTGCCTTTTTTCCTTTTGTATCTCTTAATCTGAAATTCTTATTTCTTAATTCATTAACATCATTAATTACATTTTTAATTTGTTCTTATATATATGTACACACACTTATAGAGAGAATACAGTGTTGTCTCAAGCTATCAGTCTCAGTATTCCTGCTAGTAAGGTGATTTAAGATTTCTGTTTTTCTTTTTGTCTTTACTGAATATCTCACTGGGGATATATAGTCAAATGCCTACGTTTTAAAGTCACTTGTAACTTCTCACTGTATGGATAAACCATCTACTAGATATAAAAATAGGTTCGTTTGTTTTGTTTTGCTTCTGATTTTAACAAATTTGGTTTATTTTTATTTTATAATTTTGTAAAACATTTATATGGTTCCAAAGTCACCTCAAATACTTTAAAGACAAAGTACTTTAGAGAAGTTTAGCTTCCATCCCTGTCTTCCCCACCCTTCTCCCTCCCTCTAGCATAGGTAATTGTTTAAAAAATTAGTTTTGAGTGTTATTTATACTAAAGTAGCATATATACTGGTAATTTAGACCCTCCTTTTCATAAATAAGGCATAGTCTAGTCTATGTACTGTCTGTGCTTGTTTTTTTTAGCTTGATTATATGTCCCAGAGAACATTCCATAGCAGGAAATAGGTTTCTTCATTTCTTTTACAATACTCCATTTTGGTGGGTGCACCATAGTTTATTCAGTCATTTTCAACTAGGTCATTTCCAGTCTTTTACTGTTAAAATAATGATGCTGTGAATAGCCTTGTACATATGTTAGAGGACATACTTAAGGCACACTAATAACATATTTTTTCCTTATTTTTAAACTTTGAGCTAAAGATGGAGAATTGGTTCTTTTATCAGGCTTAAATAACTCATCTTGCTGCCCTGAAACTGTACTTGTCTGACAGTTCTCCTGTCCCTCTAGCCCCTGGTAACTGCTCTTCTTTCTGTTTCTGTGAATCTGCCTCCTGTAGATACCACATATAAATGGAGTCATATAGTATTTGTCTTTTTGACTGAGTTACTTCACTTAGCATAATGTCCTCAAGGTTTATCCATGTGACAGGATTTCCATTGTATTTATATACCACATTGTTCAGCATTTATTTGTCCATGGACGTTTTGGTTGCTTTCACTTGCCCATTGTGAATGGTGCTGCTATAAATTAGGGTGTGAAAATAACCTCTTTGAGACAGTGCCTTCATTTTTTTTTTGGATATATACCCAGAAGTGGTATTACTGAATCATATGATAGTTTTTTTAATTTTTTGAGGAACCTCTATATTATTTTCCATAGCATTTGCAATATTTTATAATTCTACCAGTATAGTCAAAATCTCCAATTTTGCTGCATTCCTTGCTTACACTTGTTATTTTCTTTTTCTCTTTGTTTTTGTTTTGTGGTAGTAGCCATTCTAATGGCTGTGAAGTGATACCTCATTGTGGTTTTGATTTGCGTTTCTCTGATGATTAGTGATCTGAGCATCTTTTCATATGCTTATTGGCCAGCTGTATATCATCTTTGGAGAAAAGTCTATCCACGTCCTTAGCCCATTTTTTAATCAAGTTGCAAATTCAGATTTCTTACCATCACCTGATATTTTTGTTTGTATCTGGGAGAAGACTGTTTAACATAGTCTTAGAATAATTGTGTTAATCTAAAATGTGAAAGGATAAGAATATGTATGAGCTAAATGTATTGCATAATTCTTTTTTTATAGGGCTATTTAGAAACCAAAAAATACTGAGAGAATATAGAGACTTTCTGGGAAATACTAAGGTAAGAATATTTTTCTTTTAATGTTATGTTGAGTATGTGTTTCACAGAAAATCCTAGTATCTGTCCATGATGAAAATCTAGCATGTCTGTGATCCTATTCTAAGGTAGATCTAATCTGCTAAAAAAATACCTTATCTTTGCATCACCAAATTTACTACCTTATCTTCAAGTGTGCCAGAATACTCTTATTTTCCTTCCTACCAGAAGGAAATTAATATTGGGACCAGTATAGGAAGCGTACCTTTACTGTCCACTTCTTATTTTCTTCTAAGTCCTTCATCGGACTTGGATTCCCAAGAGCTCTTATCAAAGCTACCGACACTTCCACGATGCCACGTAGTCATGTTCAGAGTCCGCCTTGCATTTAAATTGAGCTGGCGGGGTCTCCTGTCAAGAAGTGAGCACCATACCTGGAGAAAGGGCTAGCTTTGCAAATTGTCTCTTTTCTTCTGACTTAAATTTGAGTCTCTTGCTTCCTTCTTGGAAAATTTAGAAATTAGCAATGATGACAACTCTAGTCATACCTTATTTGATGTTCTTTTCTTTCCTATTCATCTTATTCAAAGCCTCTTAATTTCCATTTCCCTTGTGAGCCCTGCGTTTCTGGCACCCTAGTGCTGCACTGAAGACCTGGATTCTCTTCAGTGGTAGGGCTTTTGTATGTCGTGTGAGTCACTTCTGTGTCTTGACAGCCTCTGCCCCTGCCTCTTGCTGTGGATTAACTTAGGCTGGTGAGGTCTGCCTCCTGGGAAGACTTGCTGCTAGCTTTACACCTCTTCTGCATGGAGGGTCATCAGCACCGGATGTTTGAATAGCAGCTGTTTGACTTCTGAAATCTGTGTCACTTAGAGCCCTTTTGAAGATTAATACTCATCAGCCTTGAAATGTTATAGATTTTGTATAAAATTTCTAAGTTTCTATTATACTTTTTTTAAAAATAGTAATAGAATAAGACTTTAGTATTTAATTTCCTACTGTTTCCATATTCCTCCTAGGAACACTCACTCTCACTAAAGATGGCTGGTTTCCTTCTCTAAAACATAACAGGATTATTCATGTTTCCTGGAGTAAAAATACCTTGTTTACTTTTTTTTTTGGCCTTTTTATTATTCATTTATTTTTTATTGGAGTATGATTGCTTCTCAATGTGTCAGCTTCTGCTGTATATCAGTGAATCAGCCATATGTATAAACACGTCCCCTCCCTCTTGAACCTCCTTCTCACCCACCTACTTTGGATCCTTGTTTCTCTGTGATCCAGACACTACTTTCTCCATTATATTCTTCATTTTATGGGAGCTCCAATAGTGAAACATATGAACTCACTATATTTTAGCTTTGGCACAAGCACTCTCTCAATGCTCAGTGTTCTAATTGATACTATTTCTTATCCCTTTAATAATATTGCTACTTTTTTGTGCCTTTCCTTCTAATCCTAATGCTCTGAATTTCTTGGGATAGTCTTTCAGCATACTGGAGTGGGTGGCCACTTCCTGTTCCAGGGGATCTTCCCTAGCTAGGGATCGAATCCAAGTTTCTTGCATCTCCTGCAAGGCAAGTGAACTCTTTACCACTTGCACCACCTGGGATTGAAATGATAGTGTCAGTTTGAAATCACCTGTAGCCCTTTGAATATTTTATGGTGATTTTCCTCCTAGTCCTCTGAAATCTATCCATCTGCCTACTATGGATCTGTTGCTTTTTGAGATTTTGCTTCTCTTGGTTATAGATTTCCTTGGACCTTGTCGCTATTTCTTACCTAATTTTACCAACACATTTTCACCTTTTCTACAACTTTCTTTCTCTCTCTCTTTTTTTTTGGCTGTGCCATGAGGCTTACATAATCTTAGTTCTCCAGGACTCCAGCAGTGGAAGAGCCCAGTCCTAACCATTGAACTGTCAGGGAATTCTCTCTGCAACCTTCTTTCAGAGCAATTTGAGCTCAGTGAATCTCTTTTTCCTTGTTAAAACATTCTGTTATGGTTTAAAAATTGCATTTTCCTTCCCTATCTGTCTTGTTTATTCCATAAATTTTCAAGACTTTCTTCTAAAGAAATCTTTCTCATCTTCTACCTTAAGTAGCATGTTTTCATATTCTACTGTTCCTATAACAATCTCATTTTTTTCTTTTTCCTGTACTAACCAAAGGATATGGTATATTCTCATTGTAGTAAAATGCACACACACTGGTTTTTGTTTATCAGTGAGTGGCATTACTCAGAAATCTGGAACCATGGTCAGACTTGATAGATGTATCACTTTAGAGCTTGCAGCTCCCTCTTTTGCTCTGTTGTCCACAGGAGCTTAGTAGGTGCTTTTTAAACCCTAACCTGCAGACCTGACTGCAAAGCATTATCAGAGTGCAAAATGAAAAGCATTTTGCTCCCCTAATGCCACATCAGCCTTGTTTTTATCCTTTCTTCACACAAAACTGACTTCCGTCAGAATGTTTGAATGTGCTGTGTGCTCCGCCGAAAACTCTCTTCAGGTTTCCCCCTGGCTGCTTCCTCCCATCGCGGAACTCCTTTCCCTAGTGCTCTAGCCAAGTAGCCCTCCCGTCTCGCCCCAGCGCTGCTCTCTCCGTCTCTTAGTTTCTGGATGGTATCTACCACTCTCAGGTGTGACAGGTCTCTTCCCCCCTTGCTGTGCTAGACAGGGAGGTCTGTGAAGGCAGGGAGTGCTGTTTCCTCTGGTGCTCCAGCACCTAGAACTCTGCCAGGTACGTAGTGCGTGCACAGTAAATACTTCGTGAGTAAATTACGTAAGGCAGAATGCATGACTTGCTTTAATGGAAAAGTGAAGTACAACAGTAAGTGAGTATTCTCTGGGGATCAAGGAAGGCTTCACATAGAAGGGTAGCCCTCAGCCAGATACGGAAGGAGATGGGTACAGCTTAGAGAGGTTACGGTGACATGTGATAGCATATGGGAGAGGAAAGAGCAGGAAAAGAAACACAGAAAGTATAAATTCAAGGAGTAGCCAAAGAGTATTTAACGGAAGGAAAATATTCTCCTGAATACTTCTCTCCCTGTTTGATTTCCTTTTGGTTTGTTCAGTTCTGGAACTAAATAAACACAGTGTTACCATTTGAGGGCTTCAGTCTTTAGAGAATAGTCAGGAGTTAAATGAGGGCAACAGGCTTACTAGCTTTGGCTGTTCTTGTTTTAAAAGTTAAGAAGTTACTCAACAAATGCAAAATTTTAGGTTATTTCAGTTCAGTATATTTTTTTATCACTATTTCTGTTTTTTAATGTAACCAACTCAGAATTTTTCTGGGAGTAGACAGTAAATGAATTACAAGGAAATAAATAAACAACATTCTGGAAAAGGATCTACATGCACTTTCAATTTCCATCTTCACACAATTTAAAGGGGAAAGTCTAGAGAAAAAGAAATAAGTAAATCCAGTAGTGAAGAGGCATTGATAGAGAAGATATTTTCTGGTGTGTCAGAGTCGTATATATATCGTCATAGTGCCTTTTTGGAAAATGTTAAGAGTTTTTTTTCTTTTTGTTTTTATAGCCACGTTCTAGAACGGCATCAATTTTTTTAAAGGGGCCAGGCAAAGTGGTGATGGTTGCCATTTGCATGTAAGTACTGAAAAATAAACCTTTAAAAATAGAATTATTTTTTAAATAATTAAATAATTAAAATTTAATTATAAATTTTTAAAATTTAATTGTTTTCAATTTATATATATGAATGTATAAATTTATTACTTCGTATCTAGATAAAGATAAAGGTGCTATCTGAAAATTTTTCTTCTATTTTCATTGGTGTTTATAGAAATCTTTTTTAAAAAGTTGAGTTGGCCAAAGTTACATTCAGAGTAAACCAGGCTGCACTGTGGCTACTGAAGAGCATCTGCCCTCTTTATTTTTCTCCCATTTAGCCCTGGTAGAGCATAACTGATGCCTTTGCCTCTTTTCTCCTCTGTCGTCTTGATCTCTATTATTTTGCCTGCCTTTTAATCTATTGTACTGAGTAATCTATTTTAGGATGATTATTTAAGAGCATTAATTTGTAGTTCATTAGTTTGTGCTTTTATTTCTAAAATACACATACTACCTGTGTCTGGAAGTTTGATGTGGTCTGGAAACATAAAGGTAAAATAGGTAATTCTCATCGTCAAGGACTGGAGGGGCCCTAGACTTGGTCATTTATGATAATACAGCACAGATAGTGGTAACAGGGATGGAGAGACATGGCTAGGTTCAGAAAGCATTGAGGAGCACTGGTCAGTGGTGGCGCCCAGGCTTCTGACTGGGACACTTGGGTAGATGCTGTACGGTCGCTGAGGAGAAAGGAGCACTGGGAGGGAGAGTCAGGGCGGAGCGAAGAGGAGCGGGCTCCTCTTTGAGTCTGAGATGTTATAGGGCGCCCAAGTAGAGCTGGTCAGCAGAAGTGATTGTTTTTGTCTGTAAAGTGGGGTTAGCAGCTAAAGCTTTTTATATTGCAGGAAAGTGATGTAGGGTATGTATACTGCTTAGCATCGTTTCTATTACATAATATGCACTTGATGATTATTATTTTTAATATATATTGGTTTGAAGCTCAGGAGGGAGATCTGAATTAGAGATAAAGAATAGAGAGTTATTAGTATAGGTAATAATTAAAGCCATAGGAATACTTAGGATCACCTGGAGAATGTTTGTGTATATACATTATAATGTATGAGGAAGGAAAAGCACTCCTGAAAAAGCCTTGAAGAATGCTCACATTTAAGAAATTGGTAGAAGAAAAAAAAAAGCCTGCAAAAGAGACTGAGGAAGAGTAAAGAGAAAGGTAGGAAGAAAACCAGGAGGCTGGTAGAAATCAAGAAGGACAGTGTTGTAAGAAGAGAGTGGCAAATGCTTCTGTAAGATTAAAGAAAATATTAAACATGTTTTCAGGAATTTAATAGCAAGAAACGGTATATGGTTAAGAACAATCTTAAGAGGTGTTGGTAGCAGAAGCCATTGTTTAGTGGATTGAAGACCAAATACAGAAAGAGGAAAACTGAGACAGCAAGAGCAGATACAATTCTTTCAAGAAATTATATGAAGAGGAGAGGAGTAAAGGGTAGCTGGAAGGGGATGTATAGATCCTCATTTATTTTTATTTATTTACTTGAAAATTATTTATTTATTTATTTGACTGCACTGGATCTTAGTTGCAGCTGTGGGACCTTTTAGTCGCAGCATGCAAACTCTTAGTTGCTGCATGTAGGAGTGCCTGACCAGGGGTCAAAGCCAGGTCTCCTGCATTGGGAGTGCAGAGTCTCAGCCACTGGAGCACCGGGGAAGCCCCTGCCCCTGTTTGCTCATTTATAAAATGAGGGTGTTATTACATGTTAGTATTTGTATAATAGTTACAGTAAAACATAATAAGTGGCTTAGTGTCTGAGATAAATGATACTAGTTGTTATTGTTAGAATCTGAGCACAGCTAGCTTCCTCAGGAGATAGCCAGGTTTGTTTTCGCATGTGTGATCTTCCCGTATGACCCAGACTGCTTGGTCTGGCTTTGTTCTCACCTCTCGCATCTGCCTGATTAAATAACCTGACCTTCAGCAGCGTCGTGTCTTTGACAGTGACCTGCTGAACAAGATCACGTGCGATCCTCTTTCACCTACCTAAGACACAGCTTCCTTTCTAAGTCCATTTTGTCCAAGTGTAGAACACCCTCTTTTCTCATCAGTTCTTAAAATATACTTAAGTAATTTGTTTGCACATATCATGCCCCTTTCATTTAAATATTTAGTGAAACCATAATCTATATTCTTCAAATTTATACTCTTGCCTAAAGCATAGTAAACTAGAAATCTGTTTTAATTTACTTTGAACAAAATCTTGTGTGTGTGTATGTATAAATAAGCTTTTGGTGGGAATTTTTATCTAAACCTGTGCTAAATTATCTTTTCTTTCTCTCCTAGCAATGGATTAAACTGCTTCTTCAAATTTCTTGCTTGGATTTATACGGGTTCAGCAAGCATGTTTTCAGAAGCGATACACTCTTTATCTGATACTTGTAACCAGGTGAGGGGTAAAAGCTTTCTTATTAATTTAAAGTAATATTTTTTGAGATTTTAGTCTAAAAGTTGACATTTTAAAAACTGAATGACTCCTACAGTTGGGTTGTAAAAGAAAATGAAAGGTGTTTTACTTTTGAATGATGACATACAAAGAAGTATGATCATAGTCTTTGAAAACTGATTGTTATGCTTTAAAAGCTTTTAACAATGAAGTATAAGATCATCAGATACTAGATGTTTGGGCAGATGCTTTTGCAAAAGTGATTCTTACATTAAATAAAAATTTGATTTAAGAATATGAGTTCTTATAACTGTAAGAGCCAGTGGATATGTTTGAGTAAACATATAAAATAGTCACTTGTGATTGATGAATTAAAATGATCTTCACAATAAACTAGTATTTTGATTTTTTTCCTTGAATTTACAAATGAAAAATAATTTTTATAAAATTAAAATAACTTCTTAGACTCCCTTTAATTCAAATTTTGAGTACTACAAATCTAAGCCTTTTTTTAAGAATACAACATTCCTACTTGTATATCATTTCACATTTTAAAAAATGTGGCCTGTTAAAACCTTTTTAGTTTTTATTTGTTTATCCTCCCGTTATATAAGAATGATTTGGGAGAACTTATAACAAAAGACACAGATACATACAGTAAGAATATTTAAGATAAAGTTGAAAATAATAATAAAATGGTAAGGAGCAGGGAGAGCAATTTTAATAGAAATTAAATCTGAGAACTCATGTAACTCACTGTCAGATAGATTAAAACCTTTTGTAAAAGTAAAGGAAAAAGTAGGGGCTTTCCTGGTGGTTCAGTGGCTAAGACTCCACACTCTCAATGCATGGGGCTCAGGTTCAATCCCTACTCAGACCAGATCCCGCTTGCCACAACTAAGAGTTATCACATTGCAGCTAAAGATCACACATGCCGCAGAGAAGATCAAGGATCCCATGAGTGGCACCCAAGACCTGGTGCAGCCAAATAAATAAATATTAAAAAAAATTTTTTTTAACATAAGGAAAAAGTACAGACACTTGGTATTAGTACTAACAATCATTTTCTTAAATTTTTATACTCGGTAATTAATAACTACTATTTGTATAATATTTTGCCTGTTGAGTGGGGGGGAGGTGGGTGAGAGAGAAATATATAACACACAGTACCTCTTTTGTTTTCAGTTTGTGTGAACATAAGAAAATTAAAATGTAAAAATAGTACATATTATTAACTTTAGTATTAGTTGCTACTTAAGATATTGAAGACAATTTTTAAGTGTCCATACTCTGAAATACTATTTAAAAGTTTAAAAGCATGTGGTAGGGGGACTTGCATTGCATTCCAGTGGTTAAAACTCCATGCTTTCACTGCAAGGGTCACGGATTTGATCCCTCGTTGGGGAACCAAGATCCCACATGCCAAGTGGCATAGCCAATAGATAAATAAAAGCATGTGGTAGATAGCTATGTATTGATCTGGAATAATAACCATATGACTGAAAAATCAAGTTGCAGAACATATGTACATAGCTTATGTTTCCAGCCGTGATGGACACATGGGGACTAGACTTAGTCTTTTGCTATAAACAGCTAAAAAAACTATACAAAGTATATTTAACAATATTTTCAAACATTGGACATTCTCAGTGCAAGACTGTGATCCCTGAGGAAGGGGAACAGGTGAATTAAACTCTATGATCTCTCTGATTTTTTGCTTGGAGGCACTTGTGGGATAATGGAGCAGGGTGGGTTACCCATCATTGAGTTGAGAAGGTAGAAATTAGGGTTCAGTGAGTCTGAGCTGGCTAGAAATTACAAGGCAGATTACACAGAGGAGGGAGCCATGCAGACAAAAAGCTGCAGGAGTCTACGTAGGGTTTTCCTTGAGTTGAATCTTGGCTGAGGTTTTGTTGCACGTGTATCAGGTAAAGCACCATGAGACTAGGCAAAGAGCCAGCAGGGAACATTAACCTGAGTAATCCCTAGAGTTCACAAAGGGCTTGGATTAAGTGCTGACATTCTAAGGTTGAAATTTCTGACTGATTACCCAGGTCAACAGAAGGCTTAGACTTTGGTAGTAGGGCTAAATTATCTTAGTTGTAAAGTTTTAGAACCTTTCTAACAAAGCTCTAGAGGATCATGCTGATTTGCAAGTAACTTAATTACCTGCCAGAACGAAGCCCTACACTTATTAAAAGGAAGACAACAAATTCCAGACATGCAGTATAACGTTCATGGTGTTCAGCACCTAATAAAAAAAATTTGTATTAGACAACAAGGAAGCAAAAAATTTGACATTCAACCAGGAGAAACATTAGTCAATAGAAACAGACTCAATTGACATATGCTAGAATTAGCACACAAGGATAAATGGCTATTAAAGATACATTCATATTATGTATCAAAAAGAAAATATGAATATGGTAGATGCCCAGTATGCTATGAGATGGCTGGATGGCATCACTGACTCGATGGACATGGGTTTGAGTGAACTCCAGGAGTTGGTGATTGACCGCGAGGCCTGGCGTGCTGTGATTCATGGGATTGCAAAGAGTGGGACATGACTGAGTGACTGAACGGAACTGAATGGAAAGAGAAATGGAAGACGGAAAGAAGAACCAGATGGAAATTTTAGAGCTGAAAAATATATCTGATGTGAAAAATCCAATGCATAGAATTAAGAGCAGATTAGACTTTGTGGAAAGCATGATCAATAAACTCAAGTAAACATATGACTGTAGAAAGCATTCATACTAACAGTAGAGTGAAAAAAGACTTTAAAAAAAATGAAGGGAGCCTTAGACATGTGGGACATTATCAAGAGAATTATATCAAACATGTAAGGAAGAAATAATAACCAGTAGTATACAGACTTTCAAATATAGAGGAGAAGGAAACACTTTTCATTCCCTCTAATAAGGCTAGCGTAACCCTGATTGTTGTTTAATTGCTAAGTTGTATCTGACTATCTTGCAACCCCAAGGACTGTGGCCTGCCAGGTTCCTCTGTCGTGGGATTTTCCAGGCAAGAATACTGGAATGGGTTGCCCTTTCCTTCTGTAGGAGATCTTCCTGACCCAGGGTCCAATCTCCTGCATTGGCAGGTGAATTCTTTACCACTAGGCCACTAGGGAAGACCACCTTAACCCTGATGTAAAACCTTAAAGATACTGCAAGAAAAAAATATGGACCCATATCTCTCATTAACATAGATGTAGATATCCTTTAGATATAATCAGATTGAATCTAGCAATATACAAAAATTATAATACATCATGATCAAGTGAGTAGTCTAGGAATGCAAAGTTAGTTTAATATTCAAAATTGGTAGAAGATTAATATACAAAAATCTATTGTATTTCTACTATCAGCAAGCAAATGGAGAATGAAATTTTTAGTAAATTCCATTTATAATATTAAATACATAGGAGTAAATTTAGCAAAAGATGTGTAAGATTTTAACACTGAAAACTTAAAATATAACTGGAGGAAGTTAAGACCTAAGGAAATGGATAGAGATACTATGATCATGGATTGGGTTACTGCATTAACATGTCTGATTGCCCTAAATTAATTTACAGATTTAATATAATCCAGCAGACTTTTTTTTTTTTGGTGGAAATTGTCAAACTGATTAAATTCTAAAATTTATATGCAAATGTAAAGAACCTGGACTATTCAGAGCAATCTAAAAAAAATTTTGGAGGATTTTAAGACTTATTTCAGAGCACAATAATTAAGACAGTAGGGAATTCCCTGGTGGCTCAGACCGTAAGAATCTGCCTGCAGTCAGGAGAGACAGGTTCCATCCCTAGGTCGAGAAGGTCCCCTGGAGAAGGAAATGGCTACCCACTCCAGAATTCTTGCCTGGAGAATTCCATGGGCAGAGGAGCCTGGCGGGCTACAGTCCATGGAATCACAGAGTCAGACACGACTGAAGAACTAACACTTTGAAGGTCTTGGCATAAGGACTGACAGATCAGGAGAACAGAGGAGAGGGTCCAGCAGTTACATCGTCAGTTGATTTTTGACAAAGGCACCAAAGCTGAAGAAAAGAAACCCTTCAACAAATGGTATATGGGGGAAATGGATATTCACATGGGTAAAAAACAGAGGACCTCGGCTTATACAATGCCTTCATGCTTTATACAAATTTAAGGTGGACCCAAAAGTACCAGCTAAAACTATGAAAATACTAGAAGAAAACCTAGGAGAATATCTTCTAGACCTTTGGATAAGCAGAGATTTCTTAAACAGGACACAGAAGTAGAACCATAAGATAAGAAAAACTTCATCAGAGTTAAAAACTCTTACTAAGGATGCTCTTAAGACAATAAATAGGCAAGTTGCAGATAGGGAGAAAATACTGGTGAAGCTTATAATCTGACAGAAGACTGGCATCCAGGATAATTAAAGAACTTCTCTTTTGTTGTTCAGTTGCTAAGTCACATGTGACTTTGTGACCCCATGGACTGTAGCACACCAGGCTTCCCTGTCCTTCACCAGCTCCCGGAGTTGCTAACATTCACGGTCATTGAGTCAGTGATGCCATCCAACCATCTCATCCGCTGCTGCCCTCTTTTGCCTTTACTCTTTCCCAGCATCAGGGGCTTTTCCAATGAGTCAGCTCTTCACATCAGGTGACCAAAGTATTGAAGCTTCAGCTATAACTCAGTATTAAAAAGAAAATCTGATTTTTTTTAAAAGGCTGAAGATTTGAAAGGTACTTCACAAAGATACCTGCATGTAGTTGATGGACATAAGGAGGTGTTCAGTGCCATTCATCATCAGGAAATGGATACTGACACCCAGACAGGACCTCTCTACACATCCACTATAATGATTAAAATTTAAATGCCTGACAGTCAGATGTTGGGTTAAAATGTAGAGCACCCAGACCTTTTAGATACTGCTAGTGGAGCATAAAATGTTATACAGATACAAACCGCACAGTCGTGTCTGACTCTTTGTGACCCTGTGGACTGTAGCCCACCAGACTCCTCCGTCCATGGGATTCTCCAGGCAAGAATACTGGAGTGGGGGGTGCCATTTCCTTCTCCAGGGGATCTTCCCAACCCAGGGATCGAACCCAGGTCTCCCACATTGCAGGCAGACGCTTTAACCTCTAAGCCACCAGGGAAGCCCGTAAAATGTTACAACCACTCTTAAATTAGTCAGCTTCTTGTAAAGCATATGTCTATTGTTGGACGCAGCAATTCCCCTCCTAAATATTTAACCAGGAGAAATGGGAACGAAGGTCCACAAAGACTTGTGTAAGAATGTTTATAGCACTGTAAAGGTGCTGTAGTGGACAGAAAATTGGGATCAGCATGAATGTTCATCAACAGTGGAATAAACAGATTGTGGTATACTCATACAATGGAATATTATCTAGAAATAAAAAGAAAAAAATGAAATTCTTTTTTTTTTTTTTATGACTATTAAACTTTTATTTTCAGTGCAAAAACTATACATTCACACAGACTGATTGTGTACAGGAAAGCCTAGTAGATAAATAACCGAGAAATATGGTTTCTGCTATTGGCAGCAAATTAAGTCCTTTAATTCTGAAAATTTAATTAAAAATGAAATCCATATTAGATTTCCAGATTGGTCAAAATAATGAAGTAATTATCCCAAATTCACTTCATTCATCATGTGTATGTATCAATATGACTATGGTAAAGAAAAATTCTTGTTTTCCCCAATATCACTTTTAAATAACTATGCCTAAAATAAAACCTGTGTTTTTAAAAATTTCTTCTTATGACTATATTTTATTCAGTATTGTCACTGTCAGATTTTTTTTTTTCTTTTTTCTTTTTTTTTTTTTTTTAATTAGTTAGAGGCTAATTACTTCACAACATTTCAGTGGGTTTTGTCATACATTGATATGAATCAGCCATAGATTTACACGTATTCCCCATCCCGATCCCCCCTCCCACCTCCCTCTCCACCCGATTCCCCCGAGTCCTCCCAGTGCACCAGGCCCGAGCACTTGTCTCATGCATCCCACCTGGGCTGGTGATCTGTTTCACCATAGATAGTATACATGTTGTTCTTTTGAAACATCCCACCTTCACCTTCTCCCACAGAGTTCAAAAGTCTGTTCTGTACATCTGTGTCTCTTTTTCTGTTTTGCATATAGGGTTATCGTTACCATCTTTCTAAATTCCATATACATGTGTTAGTATGCTGTAATGTTCTTTATCTTTCTGGCTTACTTCACTCTGTATAAGGGGCTCCAGTTTCATCCATCTCATTGGGACTGATTCAAATGAATTCTTTTTAACGGCTGAGTAATATTCCATGGTGTATATGTACCACAGCTTCCTTATCCATTCATCTGCTGATGGGCATCTAGGTTGCTTCCATGTCCTGGCTATTATAAACAGTGCTGCGATGAACATTGGGGTGCACGGGTCTCTTTCAGATCTGGTTTCTTCAGTGTGTATGCCCAGAAGTGGGATTGCTGGGTCATATGGCAGTTCTATTTCCAGTTTTTTAAGAAATCTCCACACTGTTCTCCATAGCGGCTGTACTAGTTTGCATTCCCACCAACAGTGTAAGAGGGTTCCCTTTTCTCCACACCCTCTCCAGCATTTATTGCTTGTAGACTTTTGGATAGCAGCCATCCTGACTGGCGTGTAATGGTACCTCATTGTGGTTTTGATTTGCATTTCTCTAATAATGAGTGATGTTGAGCATCTTTTCATGTGTTTGTTACCCATCTGTATGTCTTCTTTCGAGAAATGTCTGTTTAGTTCTTTGGCCCATTTTTTGATTGGGTCATTTATTTTTCTGGAATTGAGCTGCAGGAGTTGCTTGTATATTTTTGAGATTAATCCTTTGTCTGTTTCTTCATTTGCTATTATTTTCTCCCAATCTGAGGGCTGTCTTTTCACCTTACTTATAGTTTCCTTTGTAGTGCAAAAGCTTTTAAGTTTCATTAGGTCCCATTTGTTTAGTTTTGCTTTTATTTCCAATATTCTGAGAGGTGGGTCATAGAGGATCTTGCTGTGATTTATGTCGGAGAGTGTTTTGCCTATGTTCTCCTCTAGGAGTTTTATAGTTTCTGGTCTTACATTTAGATCTTTAATCCATTTTGAGTTTATTTTTGTGTATGGTGTTAGAAAGTGTTCTAGTTTCATTCTTTTACAAGTGGTTGACCAGTTTTCCCAGCACAAAAATGAAATTCTTATCTGTAACAGCATATATGCATCGCCAACAGTATGTTAAATAAAAGATGGCAAATACAAAAGAGTAGTAATTGCATGATTGCATTTACATTAAGTTCTAGAACTTTGACTTTAATTTTTGGAGAACAGGATTAGTGATATCTTATTTTTATAAGAATAAATATGGCCCATATTAAATTTATAGAACTTTTGATATCTCACACTTCATTGCACAGCCAACCTGAACATTGTTTTAAAAATGATTGAACACTCATTGACTATTTTGTAAACATTATAAACACACACATATATGGTGTGAATTGATAATGAGTATTCAATTTTAGTATACCAGTTTTTAAATTATATATTCTTAATTTACTCTCATTTCTCTTAGTTTAATTTATTGAAAAGCCATCATCTGTTTTAAGTAGTTTAACCCTCTTTTCCTTTAGAATCAAGTAGAAAAAAAATTTGTAATATTTGTTTTTAGGATAGAATTTCCAATATCAAAACTTAAATCTGGTATTTATTTGTTTTAGTCATTTTCAGGGTCGTAAAATCTCCATATATTTTACAAAAGAAAATGTTTCTATTAAATGCATGGTAACCAACAGAGAAACCTCAACTGTGAAGAATTTGGTTATCTTGAAAAGTTTACCTATTTGATACCATGCTGAAAAAATGAAAAACCCCCCAGCTTAGTCGAATAAAATTACATATTCACTCAGAGGCTTTGTATTTTTATTAGATAAATAATTTTAATAAGGTAATCTTCTTCAGATTTCTAAATTTACATCAAATTAATAGAAAAGATACTTAGTGCAAACATAATACTGAGCAGCTCCAGTGAATCAGTCTTTTTTAACAAAAGATAGGATAAAAAAAAAGATATGATCAAATATATCAAATAAACGAAGAAAAGATGAAGGCAAGGGAGGAAGGAGAGAAAGATGGTAGCCAGTATAAAAGACATTTTTGTCATGCAAAATTTTGTCATTTTGTCATGACTTTTTTTCCCTAAAGAAATAAAATTTTTGTTGTAAGGAATTAGTCTTCCATCTTTATTTCCTCCTCCTGTACTCCAGATAGTCACTGCAGTATATACATTGATATCTGTACTTCATGCACATAGTTTTGGAGCTTTACTAAAAATGTAAATGTGTCATAGAATAGAGTAGTCCCTCAGTCATGTCTGATTCTTTGCGAACCCGTATCTGTAGCCTTCCAGGCTCGTCTGCCCATGGAATTCTCCAGGCAAGAAAATGAGTGGGTAGCCTTCCCTTCTCCAGGGGATCTTCTCAACCCAGAGATCAAACCCAGGTCTCCTACATTGCAAGCATTCTTGACCTTCCAAGCCACCAGGGAAGCCCAAATGTATCATGTGTATACACAAATTGTGCTCTTT
Organism: Dama dama; assembly: GCF_033118175.1. NCBI lineage: Eukaryota > Metazoa > Chordata > Mammalia > Artiodactyla > Cervidae > Dama > Dama dama. The sequence goes on from NC_083697.1 coordinate 64,938,012, forward strand.
AAATCTTTTATTCGTTCAGCTTATACAAGTTATTCTTCCTGTAAAACATTAGGTATTACAGGCTACCCTAATCCTACTTTCCTCCTCAGAGGTTAAACATGAGTTCTTTCCGGCTTTTCCCTATGCTTTACATGATACGTTGTTTACAAACAACTGCAAAGCACAAGTTCTTTTGTATTGTACATTCTGTTTCTAAACTTGCTTTTTTCCCTTTCACTGAATGTTACGTGTTAGAGCTTTCAGCATGTCAGCATAGAGAGCTCTATCCCAACGCTATTCTTTTACACTGAGGTGGAGGAAATCTACTGTTTGGTTGTACCGTGATTTATTTTGCCATTCCTCATTGAAGAAGTTTTAGGTTGCTCTCTTATTTCTCATCTTTATAAGCAGGGTTGTTTTTTTTTTTTCTTTCGGTGTCAAACTTTTATTTTTTAAATTTTTTTCCATTTATTTTTATTAGTCGGAGGCTAATTACAATATTGTAGTGGTTTTTGCCATACATTGACATAAGCAGTGTTTTTTAAACCCCTTTCTGTTCATCTTTATGGCTCAGTGGTAGGTACTAGAAACCAGAATTGCTGGGTTATGGGACATGCATGTGTTAAGTGTTTCTTTGTTGTTCTCAGCTTGTGCCCTCTAGACTGGCTTTACCTCACTACACTCCCTATTTTGCTAATGATTATTTACTTTTTTTTTCTTCCATAGGCCTTACTTGCATTGGGCATCAGTAAGTCTGTTCAGACACCAGATCCTACTCATCCGTAAGGACTCTGTCTTTATTATGTTTTCATTTGTTTTGCCAGTAAGTCATTGAATTATAGATAATGTCCTGAAGTTTTATATACCTGCAGCTTTGTGTTAAAGATTTGGTCCTTCTGCTGTAGTATCTAAATTTCAGGATTCAGCTGTTGTGTCAAAGTAAATTCAAGATCTAATTTGAAAATGGAGTTCAAATTATTTTTATTTTTGTAATGTAACATAAAGATCTTGTCCTCTTTGTATTTGGTAATTAATAACAAAGCACATATTTTGATCTTGGAGTTGTTTTATTTGGTCAAAGGAAATACATATATTTCACATTTGGACTAATAGGCCACTCTTAAATTTTAGTGATAATTTCTATTAAATTCATGCTTAATGTATTTTAATCCCCTTATTGTCATTTGGAGGTAGTATTGTTAATGTTTCAGAATGACTTATTTTTAAAAGAAATGTGCCTCTAGCACATATTGTTTTGAATTATATTAGTTATTTGATACAAAGACTTGCTACTGCTTCTACTAATATAACCAGTTAAAATTTTTGGATTCTATGTGTATTTTTTTCTTTTTTTTAATAAGCTTCAGTAATAGAATTTGAGAAATCAAATTTGCCTTAAGGCAAAAGAAGTATACTTTTATTTCTGTATAGGAATCTGCCTCTGTGCTTTATACATATTGAAATCCAGACACTCCTGTTTTCTTATAAATAATAGCATATTTTGAATATCCTGTAACTGTCAGTAAGGTTGTATAGGGAACAGCTAGCTTTCGAGTCTGCTAATTACACATGATTACATGATTACAGCATTTTACTATGTCAAAAAAAATTTTTTCTGACCAGTTTTATATACCAAAAATTGTAAAACAGGGTGAAATTGAAAATTTTTAGGTGTGTAGATTTCATAAGATATTTTCAACAATCTACTTTAGTGCTGCCTGATAGAATTTTCTATAATAATAGGAATAGTTATGCATATCTATTCAATATGCTAGTCACTAGCTACAAGGGGCTGTTGAGCACTGGAAATGTGGCAGGTGCAATTGAAGAATTATGTTAAAATTTTATTTAGTTTTACTTAATTTACATTTAAATAGTCTTATGTAGCTAGTGACATACTGGATAGTGCAGATCTACATAATTAAAAATTTCAGTAAGAATATACAAATTCCTTGAAAACACATAAAATGAAAGTAATGCTATTTATTTTAGATCTTAAATTATCTTAAATATTTATAGTCTATGTGGGGAAAACTTTAGAAGAATGTTAATTTTTCTAAATCAAACTTACAGAACACTGTCACATCTATAAACTGATAATTTCCTATGGTAAGATTACATATTTGCAAAAGGAATTAAATAAAAACAATTTTAATTAAGATTCCAAGCAAGAATACTGGAGTGGGTTACCATATCCTACTCCAGAGGATCTTCCCAACCCAGGTGTTGAACCTGTGTCTCTTGCATCTCCTGTATTGACAAGCAGATCCTTTACCACTGCATCACCTGGGAAACCGTTTTAAATTAAGAACTCTTGTTTAAATTTGCATCTACTCTAGGGGTACCATGTTTGAATTTGGGGGTAAATTTCCCAGAAACTTCTGTTATCAATGAGTGATTCTTTCCCTCTTACATTATCTCATATTTTTAAATTTATTACTCATTATTGTATTGGTAGATACAATAATAACAAAGTAATGCACATGTTGACCAAAGACTCTTAAAAAAATAATTGAGATTTAACAAAAAAATTGTCATCAAACATCGAGAAAACTGAAGCTCTTAGTCTTTTAATAATAGTAGTGAGTTACTGGGTGTTAAATTCTACAGAATTGGCAAAAAGTATCTAGCATCAAATTATAGGTAATATAAATTATGTAAGACAGTATTGAATTAGAAACTTCATTACAAGGAAATTGAAATGTTATCCTCTTCATTAAACATCTGAATACATTTTAAAGATAAATTTTATCTGTGTTTGTGGTATTTAAAATCGCTGTAGTAAATCAAAGCAAATGATAAGAAAGAGGGATTAGCAAATACCTGAATTAAATCATATTCACTTTATTTTTATATAGTTTCAAAGATCATGCAGTTTTTTCCACTTTATATTTTACTTTCTGATTAGATTTGAGTTTAGCACTTACCTTTTACTTAACTATAAAATCATAACATCTTGATATCATAAGAAGTTTTTCTTCATTGAACTATTAAACATTTTGGATGGAAATCATTTATATTTCTTGTAAACTATTTTTTTTTATTTTTCAGGTATGGATTTTCAAATATGCGCTATATTGCTTCACTAATTAGTGGTGTTGGTATTTTCATGATGGGTGCAGGATTATCTTGGTACCATGGAATCATGGGATTGCTCAATCCTCAACCAATAGAATCTCTTCTATGGGTAATTTCTCCTTCCCTCCCCCCTCGGTTTTAAAGTAGTATAAACTAACAAGTACAGTGGAATACCTTTGTTACATTAATGTTAAATATTGGGACTAAATATGCCTTCTTGACTGTAATATAGGATTGTGTACCTGTATGAGTTGTTCAGGATGTGACTGAACCTGACTTCAAACCCATGTGATTCAATGATGTTGAGCAAGAGTGTCTCTTCAGGCACAGTCGTGAAGCACTACATCCTTGGTTAAAATTTTGGACAGTTCTATTAATTTCTTCCGTTACTAAAAGCAGAAAGACCAGAAGACCTCTGTTCCGTTTTAGTACTGAGAATAATCTGTCAGTAGTTAAAATATCCATTCCCTTGTAACAGTCACATGTGAGAATTTTTCCTAGGGCGTCTTCTTTCCCACATTCTGGTGGAGCCTCCATTGGGGGAGTGGGCGTGTGGCTGCCTTCTGTATGTTTGCCCCTAAGGGCTTCGGTTCCTCTCTCCTGCCCCCCGGGCGCCTCTGGCAGCACTGAAGGTGGAGAAGGGCACAGAGAAGCACTGCTTTACAGACACCGGCTTCATCTTGCACTGGCATCTGCTGGCCTTTGTAGAGACCTATGGCTGTCTGTTTTCTTCTCATGGGAACTTCTTGGAGGTTACCCTGCTTGGCAGCTGAGACCATAGCTCCCTCGACAAGTGCAAATTGGTCCTGTGGCACCCCTGTCGGCTTTTGTATCTCACGGTGTAGCTCCAGACTATTTCTGCTGATGTTGCCAGTAAGATTCAGTGGAAGGCGCCTAAAATTGAGATAGGAAAACCTGTATTCTAGTTCTTATTCCAATATTCTTTCCATATACTCAAGCAAATCACATAGCTTTGGGAAATCTTACTTTCCTTAACAGAATGAGGAGAATGTTGAAGGGGGTTCAAAATTTTTAAACCTCTATTTCAGGGAAGGCTGGGGTTCCAAAAGTTCTATATTTGAATTTTTAAATTTCATATAAAATTTTTCATTTGAATTTCATACAAAACTTTTAAAAAATCTGTCTTATTTTTTTCTGTATGTCTTGGACTAAAGCACAAAGCTGTTCTTGATAGTTCAGTTCAGTCGCTCAGTTGTGTCCGACTCTTTGCCACCCCATGAACCACAGCACACCAGGCCTCCCTGTCCATCACCAACTCCCGGAGTCCACCCAAACCCATGTCCATTGAGTCGGTGATGCCATCCAGTCATCTCATCCTCTGTCGTCCCTTTCTCCTCCTGCCCTCAATCTTTCCCAGCATCAGGGTCTTTTCAAGTGAGTCAACTCTTCACATGAGGTGGCCAGAGTATTGGAGTTTCGGCTTCAACATTAGTCCTTCCAATATGAACACCCAGGACTGATCTCCTTTAGGATGGACTGGTTGGATCTCCTTGCAGTCCAAGGGACTCTTAAGAGTCTTCTCCAGCACCACAGTTTAAAAGCATGAATTCTTCAGCACTCAGCTTTCTTTATAGTCCAACTCTCACATCCATACATGACTACTGGAAAAACCATAGCCTTGACTAGACAGACCTTTGTTGGCAAGGTAATGTCTCTGCTTTTTAATATGCTATCTAGGTTGGTCATAAGTTTCCTTCCAAGGAGTAAAGCGTCTTTTAATTTCATGACTGCGGTTACCATCTGCAGTGATTTTGGAGACCAAAAATGTCTGCCACTGTTTCCCCATCTATTTGCCATGAAGTGATGGGACCACGTGCCATGATCTTAGTTTTCTGAATGTTGAGCTTTAAACCAACTTTTTTACTCTCTTCTTTCACTTTCATCAAGAAGCTCTTTAGTTCTTCTTCACTTTCTGCCACAAGGGTGGTGTCATCTGCATATCTGAGGTTATTGATAGTTCTCCTGGCAATCTTGATTGCAGCCCAGCGGTTCTCATGATGTACTCTGCATATAAGTTAAATAAACAGAGTGACAATATACAGCCTTGATGTACTCCTTTTCCTATTTGGAACCAGTCTGTTGTTCCATGCCCAGTTCTAACTTGCTTCCTGACCTGCATACAGATTTCTCAAAAGGTTGGTCATATGGTCTGGTATTCCCATCTCTTGAAGAATTTTCCACAATTTATTGTGATCCACATAGTCAGAGGCTTTGGCGTAGTCAATAAAGCAGAAATAGATGTTTTTTTGGAACTCTCTTGCTTTTTCGATGATCCAGCAGATGTTGGCAATTTGATCTCTGGTTCCTCTGCCTTTTCTAAAACCAGCTTGAAGATCTGGACGTTCACGTTTCACATATTGCTGAAGCCTGGCTTGGAGAATTTTGAGCATTACTTTACTAGCATGTGAGATGAATACAATTGTGTGGTAGTTTGAGCATTCTTTGGCATTGCCTTTCTTTGGGATTGGAATGAAAACTGACCTTTTCCAGTCCTGTGGCCACTGCTGAGTTTTCCAAATATGCTGGCATATTGAGTGTAGCACTTTCACAGCATCATCTTATAGGGTTTGAAACAGCTCAACTGGAATTCTGTCACCTCCACTAACTTTGTTTGTAGTGATGCTTCTTGATATCTTTATCTAATTCAAGAGGAAAATGGTATTATTTTCCTCCCCCACATTGATTACTGTATATAACTGCTGATGCATCTGAATCAGGACTGAGAAAGAATTCTCTTGATACTGGGCGTCCAAACAAAATTGAGAATTAACTGGGTATGGTTGGGGATCTTACTGTATCCACAACCCTAGATTTCAAATGTTTGTGTTCATTTTGAAGTTAAAAACTTTTTTTACCAATTAAGTGATAATTCTTTTATAACATGAATTAACTTAGGTCATGGTATAACAGTCTACTCTGTGTGTGTGTGTATTACTCTTCCAGGTATTAAAAAGTGAGATGGTCATCAAATTTTAACTCTTGTTTCTTATGAGACACCATGTATCTCATTGTCCTCATTTGAACTATTTCCCATCAAAATCCTTATCTGATTGGGATTGAATTGATGTTTCCATCCATTAAGCTTATTATGTATGGACTGTTATAATTCTTTAGTGAAATATTAACTTATGATTTTTTTTAATATTTATTTCCTAGGCATACTGTATTTTAGCGGGATCATTAGTATCTGAAGGAGGTATGTACTCTCCCAGAATTTTGTTATTCTTAATAATCTATAGTCCATTTTTATAGTTTGCTATTAATAATAAGTTCTCTTGGTTAAAGAAAACTGTAGAAATAGGAATAAAGTTTTGTCTCCTTTGAGGGAGGAAATTCTTTGTATAATGTACTATGTTGATTCCTATAATGGATGAGGCCAAATTTGGAAAAGCTTTTTTTGTTCTTGTTCTTAAGTATCATATCATAATGCTCAGAACATTTGAAATGGAGTATAAAAACATAACTATATACTGAGTTTTTAAGAATCAGGCTTTAGTGATGTTAACCGGGGAAGACTGTCCCTTTTTGTGGTACGAGTATTTTTAAGCTTGTGAAAGTTTGAGCTACAGCAGTAATGTGACAGAGAAGTGCTAATACCATGCCTGAAACTGCCTAATCTGCTGCTCTGCTTATAGTATGTTTACTTCCGAAACATTGTCATTTTCTCTGCATTATCCCTTCATCGTTGACATTCTTGTAAAATGTTGATAATAACACCTGCCTCAAAAGGTTGGGAGTCTCAAAAGTGACTGTGCTTAGCGTGGTACCTGACAACCAACCCCATGGACAGTAGCCTGCACCAGGCTCCTCCATCCATGGGATTTTCCAGGCAAGAGTTCTAGAGTGGGTTGCCATTTCCTTCTCCAGGGAATCTTCCCGACCCAGGGATCGAACCCAGGTCTCCCGCATTGTGGACAGACACTTTACCATCTGAGCCACCAGGGAAGTCCTAATAAATTAAGGCTGTTGTGACAGTAATGATATTTAAATTATGTAGCTAAAAATATGGGATTTTATTATAATGATTAACTGGGATTCTTGCTAATGGCTAGTTTAATATAGAACTTTTCCTTACTGACAGGTCTTAGATAGCATTAAAGCATGGTGCCTATTTATTTATCTTTTGAGATGCCATCTTTAAAGTTTGGAGGCATGAAGTTTCTTCCATCTGATATGAGTGCTTTTCTTTCAGCAACACTTCTTGTTGCTGTAAATGAGCTTCGTAGGAGTGCTCGGGCCAAAGGAACGTCATTTTACAAGTATGGTATGTACTTTAGAAATGTAGGTGTATTATATCATCATCTTTATTTGCCTAAAATCACTGAGTACTATTGCTTTGTTCCACATAGATGTGTACAAAATATGTCTCAGTGTCTTCCCTATATGGCTCATACTTATATATTAGCTCTTTTAAAAAGAAAAATGTAGTGTAATTTGAATAGGAGTGCTTTATATTTGGTTTTAACTTATGTGGACTACAGTATTTCTGTGTATGCTTATGTAACTTGAGAAAGTAATTTGACTCTAAATATCAGTTATTGTTAACATTTAAATCAAGTAATTATGTTTATATTGAACAGTTTTAAAAGTCAGGATCTCATGCATTTTTAATTTTATTTTTTTATGGCCATTGTGCACAACTTGTGGGATTTCAGTTCCCCAGCAAGGGATTTAACCTGGGCCATAGCAGTGAAAGCCTATAATCCTAACTGCTAAGCCACTAAGGAACTCCCTTTTAATTCAGATTAAATTAAGTTAAATTAATGGACATTTTATGTTGCCTGATAATATCAAATTAAAATTTCAAAAGTTTCTTTTCTTGTCTCTACCCCAATGATTAAGTAATGGAAAGTCGTGATCCCAGTACCAATGTTATATTACTGGAGGATACTGCGGCAGTGTTGGGAGTGACAATAGCAGCCACTTGTATGGGCCTTACCTCCATAACAGGTGAATATTTCTCGGATTACGGGTGATTTATTTGTGCTACTTAAATAATCCTTTAATATGTGGGAATTTTCCTTTATATCGTTGAAAAAGTTTAAACCAATAGATGGTTAAATGTGAATTTCATACTAACCGTTTGTTTTTATAAGACAGTAAAAGTATTCAGATTTCTGAGTTAGAAATTTCCCTTAGTAATAAAGAAAACTGCTAATAGAGCATTTCTATAATGCTCTAAACCTTTTTAGCTGTGACTTAGTAAGTTACACAACTATTTAGAGCTTTAAGTTCTTTATGTGTAGAGATATTGGTAATACTTGTCCTAGAGACCTTACAGGTTTGAGATAATATATGAGAGAGAACTTTAATAAACTCTAAAGTTTAAAATAAATGTACATTGTGGCTTACCCATTTGTCTTTTTCCGCTATTAGTGCCAATAATAACTGCTCTTGCTTTGCGCTGTCCTTGATTCTTTAGTTGCTTCCATCCTCACTCTGGCAGCTAGTTACAGGTTCTGAAGGCCAGTGCAGCACAGGTGGATAAGAAGACAGAAAAACCATTTTATTTTTATTTTCTAAAATAAACGAACCAATTATTATGAAGAAACTCAATTTCTGAGGTTGGAATTCTCTTGGAACGGTATTTCCAGACTTACCTGTTTGTCCTAGCATATTTAAAATAATTTTAGGTGATGAGCTTCCACCGTTCTGCAGTGTTAACATAGTCTGAAGTATGAAGAGATTTTTCTCACTTTGAATGTGCATATTGAGACTAAACCAGCATTTTATGATGTTGACTATGATCCAGAATATTCCTAAATGTTTTGATTGTTTTTCTAGTTGACCTTACCATTTTAGACACTTTTTAGACATAAATAATTTCCTAGCAAAATGTAAGGCCTAAGGAAAGTATGACTTGATGAATAGGTCAGCTCTTAATAGAGGAGTGGGATGGGGTCGGGGGTGGGAGGGAGGCTCAGGAAGGAGGACACATATACTTACGCTGATTCACGTTGTGTGCAGAAACCAGTAGAATATTGTAAAGCAATTTTCCTCCAGTTAAAAATAAATTTAAAAAATCAAGATAAAGAAAAATCTCTTTCTACCAAGTATGTTTTATTATATCCTTCATTAAAAAGTTTCACAATAATTTTTATTTAATTGCTTAAGTCATTTACATTAAATGACATGCCCGTAAATAAAATATTTTCCAGCTAATAATTCCGTTTATTATTATTGTCATTCAGTTATTAATACTGTGTATTTGAAAATAAAAATAATTAAGTTTAGATTTCTAAAGAAGAGCAGTATTTAATTTGAAACTCTATAATTACAAACTTCCTAATGGATTATGTTTTACAAGTGGATCATATTTGTATACTTTAGTAGTACAAAATAAGTCATGCCTTTTTAGTGTTGTATTTTGACTACATGTTAATAAAGCTAATGTAAATTGAGGTTTTTGTTTTTTTTTTTTAGTAAAACATGTATATTTTATCAAGCATTAAGGTAGTTAAATTTAATACTGACATTTGATCTATGGAATAAAAGGCTTAATTTATAAAAACCTTGCATGTAAAATTTATTATAAAGATTTAAAGTGTAATATTTATTGACGTCTGTTAATAAATATTAACCTATACATTCAAAGATAATAAGTCAACTCTTCTTATTGGTTCTGGAAGAGAATAAAGTCCTAATAACCTAGTGCAAACTTTACAATCAGAATCATATGGAGGGATTGGGAATGCATAGAATGCTAGACCTCTGCTCCAGAGTTCTGATTTAGAAGGTCTTGAGTGAGACGTGAGAATTTGCATTACTGCCAGGTTATCTAGTGATGCTGATGCTACTACTGGTCTTAGGACTGCATTTTGAGAACTGCTGCTTTAAGGTAGCCAGTAGATTCAAATGAACTTCCATTTTCTTTCTGCTTTCTTTTTGTGTATCTAAGAATGTTACTACCTATGTATCATTCTTGGTTGAAAGAGATAAACGTGCCTCATGCATATTTTTTTATATGGCTTAAATCTTTCACAGAACCTTTGTAAGACAAAACACAAAAATTTTTTTTTAGCTGTTGGTCCTACAATTATTTTGTCAACTAGGAAAAGTGCTACCGACATACCAAAAAAGAAATGGACTCTTTATCACTTTAGTATATATATCATGTCTCTAATTTGAAAATGCTCTGAACGCTAACCCATGTGACGTGGTGCAAGGAATGGATCATAAGTAATTAAACTGCATAATACTCTTTTATGTAATATGCAGTAAGTTGTAGCATTCTTCTTTTGTAGAATAGTAAAACTATTAGGAGAAAGTCATTAAAGGAATTAGGAATGAATTTCAAGTCCCTTGGTTTACTAATTTAGGTTCTTTGCTCCCTAAAGCTCATTGAAATAGAACATGTTAATTTACTGACTTCTTATGTGCTTTTATTTAGGCAACCCAGTGTATGACAGCCTAGGCTCTTTGGGTGTGGGCACCCTGCTGGGCGTGGTCTCAGCGTTTCTCATCTACACCAACACGGAGGCGCTCTTGGGGCGATCCATCCAGCCAGAACAAGTGCAGCGGCTTACTGAACTCCTGGAGAACGATCCGTCAGTAAGGTCAGCTTATTCCAGTGATGCTGTTAAAGTTTAGAGAAATATATGAAGAAATAGAAATGCTTGTTTTATAAATTCTTCCAAAAGAGAAGAATTGCATCCCTAGCTTTCAGAACTTTTTAATCTACTGATTTGCCGCATTGCAACCTTACAAGAAAGCAAGTGAAGCATTTAGCAGACTCCCTGAGTTTCCTTGTAAGTTTTATCTTTAATTTTTCTGATAAGGAACAGTTAGATGATTTCATGGGAACAGAAGTTTGCAAAGTATTTGACTTATATGAAATCTTCATATTTATATTTGCCTTATATTTGTATTATAATTACAAATTGAATATGTATTTTTAAAAACTTATTTGACTGCACTGGGTCTTAGCTACAGCATGTGAGGTCTAGTTCCCAGACCAGGACTGCATTGGGAGCTTGGAGCCTTAGCCGCTGGACCACAGGGAAGTCCCGGCAAATTGAATATGCTGAACTTAAAAGATTTTTATTCATTGGGATATGACTACCAAATTGAATATAATTTATTCTTTTTTTTAGTATGTAGACATCTTATTTTAGCTTATTTTAAGTGTTTTTCCTTATAATCTTTATCTTTGAATGATAAAGAGTTGAAGATTTAAGAGATAATCAGAAGAGATAAAGTGTTTTAATAGACCTTAGTGAACTCAAGCAGTAGTATAGTTTCAGAGTGAAGGGGAAGGAACAATCCTTTAAAATTCTAATTTTCTACTACTTACCTACATGTATATATATATATATATATTTAACTTTAAGAATGTGTTTTTCTTGTGTTATAATTAAAATCTTTAAGTTCAGTCTTTAAAATCTTTAAGTTCAGTCTTTAATGAATGACCTCTATATTTGCGTCACTAAAACAAATGAGTATGTGATTATTATATTTATATTCTACGCCCTACATGTTTATTCTTAAAAAGTAGTTACCTACTAGATCAAGATTAGAAGTTGAGCGTTTTTAGAATCAATACTAGGCCTAGTGACTTCATGTGAGATTCTCCATATTAATGTCCTTTTCTTGTGGTATCTTTTGTCTACTTTTAGTATCATGGTAATAGTGACTTTATAAAATGAGTTGGGAAGTGTTTCCTCTTCTCTTCTAATTTTTTTTAATGAGTTTGTAAAACAAATTGCTATGATTTCTTCTTTAAACGTTTGGTGCAGGTCAGCAGCGATGCCATCTGGGGACGGGCTCTCTGCTTGGTCCCTCTTGATTACTTGCTCTGTCTCTGGTTCCACGTTTATTTGGATTGTCTCTTTTGTCTTGTGTCAGTTTCAGCAGTTTGTGTCTTTCTAGAAATTTGTCCATTATTTCTAAGTTATCTAATGTGTTGGTACAGCTGTTCATGGCTTTCCTTTGTATTTCTTTTTATTTCTTTAGGATTGGTAGTAATGTCTCCTCTTTCATTTCTGATTCTGGTAATTTAAGTGTTGTTTATTTTTTTTCTTGGTCAGTCCAGCTAAAGATTTATCAATTTTGTTGATCTTTTCAGAGGACTAACTTTTGGTTTAATTGATTTTCTGTAGTTTTTTCTATTTCTTGAATCCTGCTCTAATCTATATTATTTCCTTCCTTCTGCTTGATTTACATTTAGTATTGATTTAGGTTTGCTCTTTTTTCAATGTCTTAAGAGGGTACATTAAGTTTTTTATGTGATATCCATCTTCTTTTTTTAATATAGGCTTTTACACTTATAAATTTCCTCCTGAGTACTGCTTTCACTTCATCCTATAAATTTTATTATATTGTGTCTTCATTTGCGTCAAAGTATTTTCTGATTTCACTTTAGATTTCTTCTTTAACCATCGGTTGGTTAGCAATGTGTGGTTTAATTTCTCAAATGTCTTTGTTACTTCTTATTTCATTCCATTGTGGTTGTCAAGCACTTTTTATAATTTCTGCCCTTTTAAATTTACTGAGCTTTATTTTATAGCCAAGCATATGATCGATCTTGGATAATGTTCCATGTGTACTTGAGGATGTTTATTCTGCTATTATAAGGAGTGTTGTGTAGATGTCTGTTAGATTTGGTTGGTTTATAGTGCTCAAGTTTTCTGTTTCCCTGTTGATCCTCCTGCCTCATTGTTCTCTCCATTATTGAAAGTAGGATATTGAAGTCGCCTATTATTATTGTTGAATTGCCTATTTCTCCTTTCATTTCTGTCAGTTTTTACTTCATGTATTTTGGCACCCATTTGTTAGGAATAATGTGTTTATAATTTGCATATGTTGTTTATAATCAAAGTCTACAAAAGAACTGTAAATGGAAAGATTGTGACAAATCTGAAATTTCCTGAAATAGTGAAGATCTGTAGAATAAATTGTTGGAAAAATAAATGTTAGTATTTCAGAAAGTTTATACAGTTTTTAAGCGGTGTATTAGTTACCTATATTGCTCTGGGACAAATTACCCCAAGTCTTTGTGATTTAATACACCGTTCACTGCCTCACAGCTTCTCTGGGTCAGGAATCTGAACGCAGTTTACCTGGGTTTCTACTCCAGGATTTCTCACATATTGCAGTTAAGGTGTTGACTGAGACTTAGTCATCTCTGGGGAGGGATCAGCTTCTAAGCTTACTGCCACGGTTATCAACAGAACTCAGTTCCCTTGCCCTGTGGAGCTCTCCCACATGGCTGTTTGCTTAATCAGAGTATGCAAATGGAGAAGACAACAGATGTTGAGTGTGGACAAGATAAAAGTCACAGATCAGTCATCTGATCTTGAAATGACACCTCATCATCTTGCCATATTCTTTTGGTTAGGAGCAAATACTAGGGGTAGCCTGCATTGAAAGAGAGAGGGTTGCCCAAGGGCCTGAACACAAGAGGAGAGGATTGCTGGAACCATGGTAAACACTGCCTATCACACTTTTCTATCTGCAATTAGTCATGTGTAAGAATATAAGTGAAAAGTATATCAGAATATTTTTATTAACTGCTGTTTAATATTAGTCAAGTCATGAGTATTTTAAATCGTTTGTTAAGACTGAGTTAGATATGCTTTTCTAAAATGAATAAATTGTATCAGTTCAGTTCAGTCGCTCAGTCGCATCCGACTCTTTGTGACCCCATGAATCGCAGCATACCAGGCCTCCCTGTCCATCACCAGCTCCCGAAGTTTACTCAAACTCATGCCCATTGAGTCAGTGATGCCATCCAGCCATCTCATCCTCTGTCGTCCCCTTCTCCCCCTGCCCCCAATCCCTCCCATCATCAGGGTCTTTTCCAATGAGTCAACTCTTCGCATGAGGTGGCCAAAGTACTGGAGTTTCAGCTTCAGCATCAGTCCTTCCAATGAACACCCAGGACTGATCTCCTTGAGGACGGACTGGTTGGATCTCCTTGCAGTCCAAGGGACTCTCAAGAGTCTGCTCCAACACCTCCAATTCCAACAGTTGAAAAGCATTAATTCTTCGGCGCTCAGCTTTCTTTATAGTCCAACTCTCACATCCATACATAACCACTGGAAAAACCATAGCCTTGACGAGACAAACCTTTGTTGGCAAAGTAATGTCTCTGCTTTTTAATCTGCTGTCTCGGTTGGTCATAACTTTGCTTCCAAGGAGTAAGCGTCTTTAAATTTCATGACTGCAATCACCATCTGCAGTGGTTTTGGAGCCCGAAAAAAAAAAGTCTGACACTGTTTCCACTGTCTCCCCATCTATTTCCCATGAAGTGATGGGACCAGATGCCATGATCTTAGTTTTCTGAATGTTGAGCTTTAAGCCAACTTTTTCACTCTCCTCTTTCACTTTCATCAAGAGGCTCTTTAGTTCTTCTTCACTTTCTGTCATAAGGGTGGTGTCATCTGCATATCTGAGGTTATTGATATTTCTCCCGGCAATCTTGATTCCAGCTTGTGCTTCTTCCAGCCCAGTGTTTCTCATGATGTACTCTGCATATAAGTTAAATAAGCAGGCTGACAATATATAGCCTTGACGTACTCCTTTTCCTATTTGTAACCAGTCTGTTGTTCCATGTCCAGTTCTAACTGTTGCTTCCTGACCTGCATACAGGTTTCTCAAGAGGCAGATCAGGTGGTCTGGTATTCCCATCTCTTGAAGAATTTTCCACAGTTTATTGTGATCCACATAGTCAGAGGCTTTGACATAGTCAATAAAGCAGAAATAGATGTTTTTCTGGAACTCTCTTGCTTTTTCGATGATCCAGAGGATATTGACAATTTGATCTCTGGTTCCTCTGCCTTTTCTAAAACCAGCTTGAAGATCTGGAAGTTCACAGTTCATGTATTGCTGAAGCCTGGCTTGGAGAATTTTGAGCATTACGTTACTGGCCTGTGAGATGAGTGCAATTGTGCAGTAGTTTGAGCATTCTTTGGCATTGCCTTTCTTTGGGATTGGAATGAAAACTGACCTTTTCCAGTCCTGTGGCCACTGCTGAGTTTTCCAAATTTGCTGGCATATTGAGTGCAGCACTGTCACACCATCATCTTTCAGGATTTGAAATAGCTCAACTGGAATTCCATCACATCCACTAGCTTTGTTCATAAAGATGCTTTCTAAGGTCCACTTGACTTCACATTCCAGGATGTCTGGCTCTATGTGATCACACCATCGTGATTATCTGGGTCGTGAAGATCTTTTTTGTACAGTTTCTTCTGTGTATTCTTGCCACCTCTTCTTAATATCTTCTGCTTCTGTTAGGTCCATACCATTTCCGTCCTTTATATTGTGCTCATCTTTGCGTGAGATGTTCCCTTGGTATCTCTAATTTTCTTGAAGAGATCTCTAGTCTTTCCCACTCTGTTGTTTTCCTCTATTTCTTTGCATTGATTGCTGAGGAAGGCCTTCTTATGTCTCCTTGCTATTCTTTGGAACTCTGCATTCAAATGGGAATATCTTTCCTTTTCTCCTTTGCTTTTTGCTTATCTTCTTTTCACAGCTATTTGTAAGGCCTCCTCAGACAGCCATTTTGCTTTTTTGCATTTCTTTTTCTTGGGGATGGTCTTGATCCCTGTCTCCTGTACAATGTCATGAACCTCAGTCCATAGTTCATCAGGCACTCTGTCTATCAGATCTGGTCCCTTAAATCTATTTCTCACTTCCACTGTATAATCATAAGGGATTTGATTTAGGTCATACCTGAATGGTCTAGTGGTTTTCCCCACTTTCTTCAATTTAAGTCTGAATTTGGCAATAAGGAGTTCATGATCTGAGCCACAGTCAGCTCCTTGTCTTGTTTTTGCTGACTGTATAGAGCTTCTCTATTTTTGGCTGCAAAGAATATAATCAATCTGATTTCAGTGTTGGCCATCTGGTGTTGTCCATGTGTAGAGTCTTCTTTTGTGTTGTTGGAAGAGGGTGTTTGCTATGACCAGTGCGTTCTCTTGGCAAAACTCTATAATCCATCCTGTTAGGTAGTTATTATTAACCTCATTCTAATACAGTACTTCTCAGCATCGTGTGAAGAAGGAGCTATTGAAAAAAAGAGTATGATTTAAAATGACAATATTGTAAATAGCAGTTTAGAGTTGATTTTTTAATCCACAAACTATGTGATTAATGTATATAAAAATTACCATAAAATAGTATTGTTTGCACCTTTGTATGGCATTATTTTTTGGGCTCCAGAATCACTGCAAATGGTGACTGCAGCCATGAAATTAAAAGACGCTTACTCCTTGGAAGGAAAGTTATGGCTAACCTGATAGCATATTAAAAAGCAGAGACATTACTTTGCCAACAAAGGTCCGTCTGGTCTAGGCTATGGTTTTTCCAGTGGTCATGTATGGATGTGAGAGTTGGACGATGAAGAAAGCTGAGTGCCAAAAAATTGATGCTTTTGAGTGTGGAGTTCAAAACTGTGGAGAAGACTCTTTTGAGGGTCCCTTGGACTGCAAGGAGATCCAAGCAGTCCATCCTCAAGAAGATCAGTCCTGGATGTTCATTGGAAGGACTGATGTTGAAGCTGAAACTCCAATACTTTGGCCACTTCATGCGAAGAGTTGACTTGTTGGAAAAAACTCTGATGCTGGGAGGGATTGGGGTCAGGAGGAGAAGGGGACGACAGAGGATGAGATAGCTGGATGGCATCACCGACTTGACCGGCATGAGTTTGAGCAAACTCCGGAAGTTGGTGATGGACAAGGAGGCCTGGCGTGCTGCGGTTCATGGGGTTGCAAAGAGTCGGACACAACTGAGCAACTGAACTGAACTGATGGCATTATACAAAAAAAAAAAGCTAAACGAGCAATTTGTTAGGAAAATGGTAGGTGGTGCCTAATGGTGAACACTCTGGAAGCTATCTTAGTCCATTTTCATCACTGGTGGAAAAAAATAAGAATTGTAGACTTTTCCCACTAAAACGTATGTGTGTGTGTATAAATTTGTACGCATTGTTGTTGATTGCAGGGCGATTCATGATGTTAAAGCCACAGACCTGGGCTTAGGGAAAGTGAGATTTAAGGCAGAAGTAGATTTTGATGGGCGAGTTGTTACGAGATCATATTTGGAAAAACAAGATTTTGACCAAATGCTACAAGTAAGTTTATGTTATTTATTGATTTTTTTTCTTACATAGCCAAGGGTTGAAGAGTTACTTCCTGAGTAAATAAAATAAAAGCTTTTCTTTGTAAGTCTTAAAGTCACTTCAGGTTTCAGCTTCTTAGGGCTCTAAAATTTGATGAAGACCTTTTTATTTACTGTAAGAGTGATTCAAAGGAGTCAGCAGAAAAGGTAATTTATTACTAAAGTGATTGTTAGTGCCAGACATTGTATATATGTTATTTTATTTACTCTCAACAACCTGTGAGGTGAAGAAATAACGCTTTCGTTTTTATTTTATTTTGTTTGTTTTTAATAATTATTTATTTAATTTTGGCTGTGCTGGGTCTTCGTTCCTCCGCGGGCTCTCCTCTCGCTGCAGCGTCAGGGTCTCCGCCCTCGTTGTGGCGGGCTTCTCGTTGAGGTGGCTTCTCTCGCGGAGCACGGGCTCTAAGGCGTGTGGTCTTCGGCTGTTGCAGCACGTGGCTCAGCCTTTGCAGCTCCTGGGCTCCAAAGCACAGGCTTAATAGCTGTGGCCTCAGGGCCTGATTGTCCCATGTCACGTGGGACCCTCCTGGACCAGGGGTCAAACCCACGTCTCCTGCTTTGGCAGGCAGGTTCTTTACCACTGAGCCACAAAGGAAGCCCTTTAATTTTTATATACAGGCAAATTCAGACACAGAAGGATTAGATCATTTGCCTGAATTTCAGAGCCATGATATGGAATCAAATATTAATTTAGATTTCTGTAACTCCAGAATCCGTGCTTTTTTATTAAGAGTTTTTTAAAAGAAGATGTACGGAGGAGAGTGTAACGACTAGAGCAGAGGGTCCCACTTGCCTTTGTCTAATATTGATATTTACTGTGCTGTATGTGCTTAAGATCTCAAAAAATGAAAAGAAATCATTACATAATAGTTATAACCCTTGTTTCTCCTTCTATAGCCCATTCTCTTTTTTCCACCCGAAGAAGTAACAATTATCTTGAATTTTAGTATTTGTCATTTCCATTCAGATTTTTATACTTTTCAACACATTTTTCTTAGTACAAGATATAATACTTTAGGTGTTTAAAAATTGTTATAAGTTATACAATATGGTTTTCTCTGTAATTTGTTTAGCAGTGTGTTTTATGTTAATATATACCCTAATTAATTTACTTTTACTTGGTATATAATATTTCATCTTATGAATGAACATACTGCAGTTTATTTATCCAGTCCCCATTTGATGAACAGTGTTAAACTATTGGAAACAACACCACGATGGCATTTTTATACATGTTTCCTTGTTTGCATGTGCAAAAATTTATGGCACGTGTGCAAGAAATTTACGGCATTATTACATAGCTCGGTTTAAAATAGCTGAGCCACTGGCTGAACATATCTTCAGCTTCCTTAGATGTTGACAAATCGTTCTCCCAAGTATGTCAGTTTAACTTCCATCATCAATGTATCAAAGTTTCTATCGCTTCACATTTTCACTAGACTGTATTGACAAAGTTTTAAAAATTTTGTCATTATGATAAATATAAAATAGTATCCTGTTGATTCAGTTGATATTTCCCTGATAGTAGTAAGGATAATAAGCATAGAAATTTATTGACCATTGGCATTTCCTCTACTTACTTCTTTGTTCATTTGCTTTCTCTTATTTATTTTGACAGATTTGTAAATGTTCTATTTTTAATATGCTGAGTACTATTCCTTCCTCAGTTACATATATGCAGATAACTTCCTAGTTAGTAATTTATCATTCTACTTTGTTGTTTTACAGAAGATTTAGTGCAGTTTTTAATTTTATGTCAAATTTGAAATGCTTTTTATTATCTTAAGAAACCCTTCTGTATCCCATTATCATAAAATATTCTTTTTTTTTCTTCTAAAAATTTTATGGTTTGCTTTTATACCTTTGGTTTTCAGTCCACTTGGAATTATTTATTAGTCTAAGGTAGGGATTTAGTTTTTTTTTCTTATTAAAAAGTAATTTTCTCAGCACTACTTACTGATGTGTCCATTCTTTTCCCACTGATTTTGCAATACTACCTCTGTGGGGCGTTATACTCAATTTTTTCTGAAATTGCTTTTTTTTTTAGAAAATAGGTGGTCCATTGCTTATGACTTGGAAGTTTTCCATATTTCATAAAACTCAATGGTATTTGTTATAATTTTTTAAAGAAATTATCAATGTACAACTATGATTTTTTTTTAAGAATTTATTTATTTTTTATGCTATCATTTTCTTTTATAGGAAATTCAAGAAGTGAAGACTCCTGAAGATCTAGAGTCCTTTATGCTTAAACATGGAGAAAATATTATTGATACTTTAGGAGCTGAAGTAGACAGACTTGAGAAGGAACTGAAAGTAAGATATAATAATAACATGCTGACAGTGTCACCTGTTTTTTGAATATTTATCTGTGTCAGACACTCTGCTAATTGCATTACTTGTCTGCTTTTACCTTCTCGGTAATCTCATAATGTATCGGTAGTTAACGATCAGCAAGAGGACCAGGTTAGAGAAGTTAGGTAGTAATACACTCAAGGAAACAGGGGACTTGGGCTTTGAACCTTTATTATTTAATTTAAGAGTCAGTATTTTTAACCCCTGTTCTATACTGCTTGCTTGGTTTCTAAAATAGTCAGAGGTTTGTTTGTCTTTAAGTAAGATGTGGTCTCTAGTATTTCTAGAGAAAGGTAAAGGGGAAACCTTAGATTCTGTTCAAAAGTAAAAAAAAAAAAAGACCTTGCAGGGGTCCAGCCCCAGCTTTTATACCCTAAGTTGGTACTTAGGTTTTATACCCTAAGTTGGTACATTTCTAAGGGGAGATAAGCACACAGACTTAGTTTAACAACATCAGCTTGTCCTTCACGAAACCACAACATCAGCTTGTCCTTCACGAAACCAGGTGTGCTCTGTATACTTTTGTTTATGAGAGTCTTTTTCCATAGATTTTTTGTACATTATCTTCTGGCCTTGAGCTTAGCAGAAAGCAGAAAAGTGGCAGTCTCATGGTACAGCAGGTTGCAACATAGTAGAAACACAATCCTGTTAACACAAAGGTCAGTCCTTTTGCAGAAGTTACCAGCTAAATGTATCTAAAAAGTTTAGCACACAAAGACTCTGAGGCTCTGGTGAGGCAGCCTCTGTTTTAGCACTCTTGGTTAAAATTAACAATGATCTTATTGTTTTTACACTAGGGCTAAACTCTTATTTTTCTAAAGCCTTAACTATAACCACTCTTAGAATAATATTTTTGTGTCTCTAATAGGGCTTCCTCACCCCCCGGCGGGCTCTGTGCCTACTAGGGCCTTTTTTATGGTTAATCTCTGTGTATGATATCTTTTGCCCGTCAGGCCTGTTGACATTTTTATGGCTTGCACCTGGTGTAACTTTAAGCAACTTCAGTAGGGGACCCTGTCTTTCTTGTGGTTAATCTATTTTTTTTTTCTATTAGGCGTCATCTCCATGGGAACTAGATAGGATTGCATTTTTACAGAACAGAAATGCGAAGGATTGCAAAAACAGCAGATACAGCACAAAACAGGCTCTTAGTCTAAAAGTTAACTACCTGCAAGAAGTCACCAGCTAATCTCTATTTAAAGTATTTTCTATTAGGCACATTTGTGGCTATTTTATTTGTGGAGCCTTTCTCACCCTGCGGAAGGACCTATGCTTAATGGTTTCTTTTGTTAGCGTACTGTGCTTAGAATGTTTAGAACAATCATGAGCATTCTTTGCAGTAGGAGCACACATATGCCAGACAAGCCAGAGTGCCAGCAAAAGGGTTTGAATTGAAGCATTCCCTTCATCCCTGGCCCCTTCATAGGGTACCAGCGTCTAGGAGATTTATTAATTAGGGTTTTAAGTTGGTCCTCATTCAGTGAAAGAGGAGCAGGAGAGCTCTCGGCAGGCAACACAAGAATCTGCAGCAGGGCAAACAAGAACAGCAGAAAAGGGGGGAGGATGCAGGGTGGGGTAGAGGCTGAGGCCAACCTGGAGGGTCCCTTGTGTCCTGAACGGCCTTGCCTGTCAGGTCTTGTCATGACCTCGTCATGGGTGGGATCTCCCACAGCAGCTCCCGGCAAGACTTTAAATATATACATCTTTCTTTAATCTGTCTGACATTAATTTATATTTTCTGGTCATTTGGATAGCATTACAACCTATTGTTGTTTTTACTAAAATATTACATAACCAGACTGCCTTTAAATACCTCTGTGTTCTCAAATTATCATTTGTTGATACTTGAGTTCTAATCGTTTGCAGTGAAGAAAACTTGTAAATGATTTTTAACATCTATAGCTTGTTGAAGGCAGTGAATTTTCTTTAGTTGATGTTGATCAAACTTTAGTATTGTTAAAAATTGATGAGAAATGACAAATTGAAGGGAAAGATTTCTGTCACTATTTTACTATCTTTTAGAATCTACGTATGTGATCAGATTAATAGAAGCACTTCAAAAAAAGATGATTTTGTTAATGTGTTTGTTTTAATTTTGATGATTTTGTTAATGTTAATATTATAGTTCATGCGCTTTATCAGTCATGATTTTCAGAGCTTCTAGATGAGTAATTGTCACATATTTTGATATTAGGATTCTACAGTCTTAAATATTATTGAGGACGTGAGTCTTTTTTGGTGGGCTATATTTATTGATACTTATCAAATTATAAATTACAATTGAGAAATTTAAGAATATTTATTCATTTAAAAGCTAACTTGTTATATTCTCTTAATATTATATAAAAGCCTGGCAGTTGGTAACCTCTTAAAGCTTAGTTGTGATGTGGAATGTGAAACCATTCAGTGAACTTTTCATACAATGTTTGAAGTCAGAGGGCGCAGTCCACAAGACCATCTTCATTTGTGACACCAGTTGCAAAGTTCAGGGAGTTGTAAGACTATCCTCAGGTTTAATAATTCACTAGGAGGACTCCCAGAACTCACTGAATGGTTTGTTACAGTGAAAGGATACAGATTAAAGCTAGCCAAAGGAAGAGGTGTAGAGAGCCGAGTTCTGAACCTGGAGTTCCACTGTCCTCTCCCCATGGAGTCACAGACAGTGTTATGTTCATGGTAATGAGGTGTGACAGTTTGCATGGAGTGCTGCCAACCAGAGACGCTCAGCTGAGCCTTGGTTTCCAGGAGTTTTCTTGGGGCCCTGTAGTTGGCTCCTTGAGTAGCCACTCTCTCATCTCCAGCCCCTCTAAGGAAGAGCTGACACCTTTAGTCTCCACCTCTTTCTGGAGATACAGCAGCCAGTGTGGCCAAAGATAAACAAAAACATAACTATCAGGCAGGATTTCCAAGGGCCTGAAGATTACCTCCCAGTAGCCAAGAGCAACTGTCAGACCTCTCTTTGGGTACAATAAGTTCTCTCCTATACATTATCATATTAAAATCTGTTAGCCTATCTTTGTTCTCTGTCTGATGGGATCTTTTAACCCATGCATGATTCTTTAGTATTATGAATTGGTCATTTGGAAAATACTGGCTCATTGAATTTATGCACATCATTCAAATGTTGATACATTTCTAAATATTGGGAAGCTGTCAGACTCATCGTGGTGGATATGAGTTTTTCAACATCCTAATTTTGACCTGAAAGCTTGCATTTTATTATTAGCAACAAAATGCTATTAGTTGTTTTTCTTGAAGTAGCCTCATTTTGTTTATTTCCTAAGAGGGCACCTACCAAATAACCAGATCTGAATAACCATGGTTTGTTAGTTAATCGTCCAAGTAAAAATGGTGTTCAGATAAAAAGCATCTGATTGAGCTCGTAATTCAGGCAGTCACGGGGGTTCCTTTCCTTGTGATGTCAGACTTCAGTGTGGAACATGAGGGCTTTAAACATACTTCCCATTTTGTCACAAAACATTTTTTAAAAATTGTATTCAAGGATTTCAGTTGAATAAATCAGTACTTTTTACTGCTTCATGAAGGACATTTCAAAGTGAAACTGGCTTTAGAAAAAAAAATGGGGTGGCAGTAAAGAAGCAAAATGAAGGTCAGTATAGTTTGGTGTCAGTTGTCTTGAGTTGTGTGAAGGTCCCAGCAGTTTTATCACCATTGCTTTTATGCCATTGGAGGGAATGTCAGCATAGTACAAAAGGCAAAAAGCATTTTACTGTAATTAGGAAAATAGTTTGACCTTGGAGTCACCCCTGAAAATATCTCAGTAACCCAGTAATCCTTGGACCAAACTTTGAAAACCATTGTTCTTAATAAAATGTGAGATGATTGTTTTTATGCCGGGTAATTGGTGAATGAATATATGTTACATTTCCATTCTATCTGTTTTTATTTCCTGTCAAGGGAAATAATGGACTTTTAAAACTAATTCAATAAACATCACAGGACCGACTGGAGAATAATTAACAAGTTGGCCATTCTTAAGTGTATTTATTCTTATCATAATCAAATAAGCTTATTACTTTTTAAGCTTATTTTGTGCTTTAATTGGGACATCCCAGGTGGCTCAGTGGTAAAGAATCCACCCACCAGCGCAGGAGATGCAGTTTTAATCCCTGTGTCAGGAGGACCCCCGGAGGAGGAAATGACAACTGCTACAGTATTCTTGCCTGGAACACTGCATGGACAGAGGACCCTGATGGGCTGCAGTCTGTGGGGGTCACAAAGAGTCGGATGCAACTGACCATGCACGTGGTTTAATTAGAAGCCATTAAATTATTGATTATATTCTTTGCAGCCAAAGATGGAGAAGCTCTGTACAGTCAGGAAAAACAAGACCGGGAGCTGACTGTGGCTCAGATCGTGAACTCCTTATTGCCAAATTCAGACTTAAATTGAAGAAAGTAAGGAAAACCAATAGACTATTCGGGCATGACCTAAATAAAATCCCTTACGATTATACAGCAGAAGTGACAAATAGACTCAAGGGATTAGATCTGATAGACAGAGGGCCTGAAGAACTGTGGGTGGAGGTTCATGACATTGTACAGGAGGCAGTGATCAAGACCATCCCCAAGAAAAAGAAATGCAAGAAGGCAAAATGGTTGTCTGAGGAGGCTTTCCAAATAGCTGAGAAAAGAAGAGAAGCTGAAGGCAAAGCAGAATCTGAATGCAGAGTTCCAAAGAATAGCAAGGAGAGATAAGAAAGCCTTCCTCAGTGATGAATGCAAAAAATAGAGGGAAACAATAGAATGGGAAAGACTAGAGATCTCTTCAAGAAAATTCGAGATCACCAAGGGAACATTTCATGCAAAGATGGGCACAATAAGGAAGAAACGGTGTGGACCTAACAGAAGCAGAAGATGTTAAGAGGTGGCAAAAATACACAGAAGACTTGTACAAAAAAGATTTCATGACCCAGATAACCACAATGGTGTGATAACTCACCTAGAGCCAGACATCCTGGAATGTGAAGTCAAGTGAGCCTTAGGAAGTATCACTACGAACAAAGCTAGTGGAGGTGATGGAATTCCAGTTAAGCTATTTCAAACCCTCAAAGATGATGCTGTGAAAATGCCGAACTTAATATGCCAGCAATTTGGAAAACTCAGCAGTGGCCACAGGACTGGAAAAGGTCTGTTTTTCATTCTAATCCCAAAGAAAGGCAATGCCAAAGAATGCTCAAACTAACAGACGATTGCACTCATCTCACACGCCAGTAAAGTAATGCTCAAAATTCTCCAAGCCAGGCTTCAACAGTACATGAACGATGAACTTCCAGATGTTCAAGCTGGTTTTAGAAAAGGCAGAGGAACCAAAGATCAAATTGCCAACATCTGCTAGATCATCAAAAAAGCAAGAAGAGTTCCAGAAAAACATCTTCTTCTGCTTTATTGACTACACCAAAGCCTTTGACTGTGTGGATCACAACAAATTGTGGAAAATTCTTCAAGAGATGGGAATACCAGACCACCTGACCTGCCTCCTTAGAAATCTGTATGCAGGTCAGGAAGCAACAGTTAGAACTGCACATGGAACAAGAGACTGGTTCCAAATTGGGAAACGAGTACGTCAAGGGTGTGTATTATTACCCTGCTTATTTAACTTATATGCAGAGTACATCATGCAAAATGCAGGACTGGATGAAACACAAGCTGGAATCAAGATTGCCGGGAGAAATATCTATAACCTCAGATATGCAGGTGACACCACCCTTATGGCAGAAAGTGAAGAACTAAAGAGCCTTTTGAAAGTGAAAGAGGAGAGTCAAAAAGTTGGCTTGAAACTCAACATTCAGAAAACTAAGATCATGGCATCTGGTCCCATCACTTCATGGCAGATAGATGGGGAAACAATGCAAACAGTGTCAGACTTTATTTTTGGGGGCTCCAAAATCACTGCAGATGGTGACTACAACCATGAAATTTAAAGACCCTTGCTCCTTGGAGGAAAAACTATCACCAAGCTAGACAGTATATTAAAAAGCAGAGACATTGCTTTGCTGACAAGGTCTGTCTAGTCAAAGCTATGGTTTTTCCAATAGTCAGGTAAGGGTGTGAAAGTTGAACTATAGAGAGCTGAGCGCCGAAGAATTGATACTTTTGAACTATGGTGTTGGAGAAGACTCTTGAAAGTCCTTTGGAATGCAAGGAGATCAAACCAGCCAATCCTGAAAGAAATCAGTCCTGAATATTCTTTGGAAGGACTGATGCTGAAGCTGCAACTCCAATGCTTTGGCCACCTGATGTGAAGAACTGACTCGTTTGAAAAGACCCTGATGCTGGGAAAGATTGAAGGCAGGAGGAGAGGGGGACAACAGAGGATGAGATGGCTGGATGGCATCACCAGCACAATGGACAGGAGTTTGAGCAAGCTCCAGGAGTTGGTGATTAACAAGGAAGCCTGGCATGCTGCAGTCCATGGGGTCTCAAAGAGTTGGACACTCTGAGCGACTGAACTGAACTGAAATCATCAATAGACTGAATTATCTCATGTTTCTGAGTTATATAAGTCTTTCAAACCAAGAAGCCACATTTTGCCTACACTTTTAGGTGAAAACATCCCTGACTAATGTGGTTGTGGTGGTTCAGTCACTTAAATTGTATCTTACTCTTGCCAACCCATGGACTGTAGCCTCCTAGGCACCTTTGTTCATGGGATTCTCCAGGCAAGAATACTGGAGTGGGTTGCCATTTCCTTCTCCAGGGGATCTTCCCGACCCAGAAACCGAACCCAGGTCTCCTGCAGTGCAGGCAGATTCTTTACAGACTGAGCTATGAGGGGAGCATAGCTAAGCTGGTTATCAGTTCAGTTCAGTCGCTCAGTCGTGTCCAGCTCTTTGTGACCCCATGGACTGCAGCACGCCAGGCCTCCCTGTCCATCATCAGCTCCTGGAGTTTACTCAGTCATGTGCATTGAGTTGGTGGTGCCATCCAGACATCTCATCCTCTGTCGTCCCCTTCTCCTCCTACAGGAGGAGAGGAGGAGAAGGTGGGCATAAGGTACAGTTAATCTCAAGTCAAAGGAAAGTTCTTGTGTTATGTATCATATCCATAGTGGGAAAATCCTCCCAAATCTTAACTTGCTCTGCAGTAGCGTACGTTACAGTGTCTGCTTACTCAATATGTGTTTCCTCACTGAAGATAAGTTCTTCCAGGTCAAGTGCTATTTGTTTCTTGTTCATTGTTGTATACTTCAGTGCTTGCTACAGTCTAGGCATATAATAATTTTTGTTGTTGAAATTTCTTTAGATTTTTCTACAGTCTGACTTCTGCTTATCTTCCCAGCCTTATCACTGACCCTCCCTTTTTGCAGTTTCTGTGCTGATTACACCACGTTGCCAGTGCGTACGTCGCAGGCTCTCTGACTTTGCTCGTGTTCTTTCTTCTCTCTAGACCCTTTTCCTTCTCTGTCTGGAAAATTCACTGTATTCAAACCTTGGTTAGATATTATATCCTCAGTGAATTCTTTGTGGATCTCATGAACGAAAGTAATAGATCTCATGGTATTGTAGCCAGAATCATTATTTAGTACATAAAAATAGTTAGGAGCTTTGGGGTCTGGAGTCAGGCCTGGAATCTGTCTTGGCTCCATCAGTTACTAGCTGTGTGATTTTGGATGGTTAGTTAATTTCTTTAACCTTCAGTTTTCCCGTATGTAAAATGGAAGTAATTGGCTTATGATGACAGTTTTAAAGCGCACACTATTCTGTGAAGCCTCTTACACAGTGTTTGACACAAGAGTCACTGCTCATTAAATGTTAACTGATTATTGTTATTAGTCATAATGCTTTAACTCATCAAGGTTATTCATATACTTGCCTCTGACTAAACCGAGTCCCTCAGGGTCAGAAGCAGAGTCTTATTTAATAACCATAGCTCTACTTTCTAGAACAGTCTTAGATCAAGACTATATGGACTGTAACTGGAATATGTAAAATAAGTTAATATCAACTTAGTTCTGATTATTATTGTTCTGCAGTGATTTTCACCACAAATGAGAATATTTGCACTGCTTTGCAATACTTTGCACATACTAGATTGGTCATTATCTGTTGGTCATTATCTATTGATCTTGTGTTTTTCCCTATGTAAATATTTCTCCTGATACTATGCTACAGTGAAATAGTTTGACCAAATCTTTTAATGGGAGCAAAAGAAATAAAAAGAGCAGCTCTCCTGGCGGTCCAGTGGTTCAGACTCTGAGCTTCCAGCGCTGGAGGCACATGGGTATGATCGCTGGTCGGGGAGCTAAGATGCCACGCCATACAGTGCAGCTCAGTAAATAAAGTAAAATTGATAAAAAGGAATAAAGGAAATGGAATAAAGGGAAAAAAAGAAATAAAGAAAATTTTGCTATTAATACTGTAACGGTGATTTTTTTCCTTCCAGAAACGAAATCCTGAAGTTCGACATGTAGATTTAGAGATATTGTAGACTTGATGGGATGAATCACCTTGGAGGGAGCCTTGGAACCAAGTTTACGAAGACTACTTTCCCACACTGAGGGAGTCAATGCCATTCAGAAGCCGTTTATTTGAAGATCGAGGAAGTATTTATATGAAAAGGGCAATGCAACAGTCCATAGAACTAAAATAACTTCTTCTAAGAGACATATTACAAGTTGAATCAATTTGGAAATCATGTTTTTATGTTTCAGTGGGAAACGTTTTAGTTACTTAAATTGTCATAATTTCTTATTTTAGCCTGTCAGTGTGTATTGTACCCGCAATCATGTTCCTTCCTTCACATGGGTAAAAATAAGCAGCGTCCATAAGGTTATGATTCTTTATTTTGTTGCCGGTGAAGATTTCACTCCATCAAAACCTGTCAATCTTGAACATTCTGGCTAAATCTTGTGTTCTGGTTTTTGAAACAGTCACTCCATTTTCAGAGTCTGTCTTTTGTTATAGAATGTAGAAATTATTTCGACATGGCTTGTATTTTTGCCCTGAGCACTACGGGGAACACTGTGCTAATAACTTGGTTATCCATAAATGTCCATTCCAGTAGGACTTTGTTCCTCAATTGAAGGAAGATAACTTCAGTACACTCTTTTAGGTCATGCTAGTTGCTGTTGTGTAAAATTTCTTTTCTCTCCTTTGTTTTTTTTTTCTTATTTAGTTTAATTTTTCTAATGGTAGGAAATATAAAATAACCCTAGAGGTTTCCATGGGCCAGTGTGATGACTGGTTTTTAGTTTTTGTTTTTTTAACTGGCTCCAATGCTGCCATGTGTATTTACTAGGAGATAATGCATTTATAAGCATTTTAACATTCTGTAAAGTGGACTAGAGATATTTATGATTTTACAGACACCACAGCATTTTATTTTTAATTTATTTTAAAAGAGGCACTACTTATGTAAATCTGAACTGTGATATTTCTTGCTTTAAGAGATAGAGACGTAAACCTCTCTTATACAGAGACTTGTGACCATGACTTTGTTTAATATCATAGTCAATAGTATAACATGAGTTTCTTGCAGTTACAAATGGGCATTTAGCATAAAGTATGATTATAACATTATGTAAGTAGCTTTCTAATGATCATAAAGTATCAAGGTGAAAAAACATGCAATTCAGTAATTGAAAACTTAGTGCAAAACTACAGCTGTCTCTCTCCATCCGTCAAACCCGTTCACATGCACTTTAAATTGTTCAGGATCGGGTGAGCGTTGTCCATGCAAGCGTGATGCTGCGTGAGTAATCTCTTTGCTGGAAGAGGGGGTGTTTAAGGACCTAGGTCAGTGTCTATAAACTTAGATCTAAGTTTATCAATTATAGCAAATTGTAATGCCAGAAACAAAAAAATAAACATTTGATTAAAGGGTTTGTAGTGGTAATTTTTTGACCCAGAACTGTCATTTACTGCAAAATTGTGAAATCTTGTTTGGTGTACATTTTTTACCATTACAAAGCATTTTGCTTGCTGTACATTTTAAGTGAAATAACATTCCAATTTTATTTTTTAAGATATAAAACTCTTTTATACATATACCTGTATACACCCACAATTTGTTCTTATGGTTTCAAATTCTTCACCCTTTTTAAGAAACATTTTTTACCCATTATAATTCACTCTACATTTTCTATATCTTCCTCCCTCCCCTTTCCCAGCTGCCATTTTGTTATTCCATGTCTGTCATATGGGAAGGTACCAAATTATATCCAATTTCATCCTAGTAAAATTACTCTGAAAAATATCACCTGGCTAGACAAGAATATTAACTTATTAAAAAAAAAAAATCTCAAGTTGATGTGCAATAGTTATTCCAAATGGTACACTTTGTTTAAAGGACTCCCTGACAGAAGCCAATTCCTGATACTTCTTTGACTTTTCTATTCTGATTTTGACTGAAGTAATACCTATTCTTAAATCATAATTGAAGGTTATGTTTCTGTCCTTTCTTCCCGGTCTTGTCCTGCACTGATACTTTAAGTGAAATTTGACATAAAGAAGTACAGCCTATCTAGGAATTTAATGTATAACAACCCTGGTCCTTTTTTCTTTTTTTTTTTAAATGAAAGTCAAATTTGAATTTTGAAATCAGGGAATTTGATCCCCTTTCTTTAAGATAATATCTAATGTTGGACAGAGACAAGGTCAGTTAAGGCCATTACTTCTCTTTGTATCAAGCTGAAATCTGGAGACTAGCAAAGGTGAAATATACTTGTTTTCAGCCCTGGCTGTAACAGGCCCCAGACTAGGGAAGGTGGCATGTGTCTCAGACCACAGCAGAGGATGAGGAGTAGAGATCTATTTTTAAGTGGACTATGTTAGTGGCCAGTAATATTCAATTCCAAAGAGGGAGATTCCTGAGCATATACTTAGGAAACTGTAAGATAGAATCAGATTGGAAAACCTTCACGTTTTTTAAAAAATAAACTTATATCTGCATACATCCTCCTACACACCAAATAACCCACAACAACAAAATGGCATTAGATTTGAATTTTGGATATATGACTTAAGTGTGTTACCTTAATTATCCTGTACTTTGGGTAATGCGTTTTGGTAAAATTATACTATCTAAAGGAAATGGCGTAAGTTTTAAATCTGATAACTTTTTGAGAATGCTGGAAACTACAGAAAATTGCACAGGCATTTGGAATTTATACTATTCTTCTTAGATTACATTTGTCAAGCTTTGGCATTTCTTTTAAATGTGATGACCCCCAATTTGCCAAACTGTCAGAAGTCAGTGAAGCAAAGAATTGAAGGTAAAATGTTGATTCAAAGATTGTCCCCCCTAAATCCCTCATCTTTGTCTCTGAAATGGAACTTTGGAAAGCGTTTATATAGAAGATTGGTCTGGCCGCCTTTATATTTGCATTTAAGTTTACTAGCATCTCTAGACTTGGTTTTATGGAAAAGAAAATTTTTGTTTCTGTTACATTGTATTTCATCTGTTTGATCTCTGTGGCAGGTTAGATTTCCCTGGTCCCTCAGGATGCATTCTTCCTTAATAATTGTTGTATGTAAATAAGAATGTTTTACTTCTTAGTTTGGGACTTTTTCCCCCTGATAAATAAATGTTTGTTAAACAAATACTACTTTACCTCATGTGCTAACCTTAAATATCATGCCTTTGTTTCCAAACAATTTCTATTATTTCTTGAGCATAGTTGTTAATTTGTGGGTGTCCTCAGTTTTACAAAACTAAGATATAAAAACCCTTAATTGTTTTATAATCCATTTTCAACATAAAGAGAACTATTATTAATATACTGTTAGGATATCATGTGCTTGATAAAGTGAAAATTAAACTGTATATTCCTTAGTGACACGTACTGTACTGTATCACTACATTTTGACAAAATAAGATTATTGGAACATGTTAGCTGGGTTATGTCTTTTGAGATATATAGTATATTTAGGGGGAAAAAAGTACAAAAATTAAAGCAACGAAAGGTTGAGCCTAGAGCCAGCCTGCAGTGGGGTCTAGGCTGAATTCTGGACTAACCCTGCAGGAAGCCGGCTGTGTTTCCTTTTTCACAAGAAGCTGAGCCACATTAGTTATTCAGAGTAATTCGGTATTTTGAGAGGGCCTATCTCCCTCCTCCAAATCAAAACATATTGAAAATAAAAGCAGTACAGTTTAGAATTTGTGAAGCAAAATACAAAATATGTGTGTGTCTTTAAGAGCTTGTAGAAGTTTTAAAATAGACAAAAGTAAAAAAAAAAAAAAATCCGTTGTATATAATGGCTATCAACAGGATAATTTGAGCTGTTTATGCCAAGTACCATTTTTTATGTACATGCGTCCCTCAGAGAGAGTGCAGGTTCTGCCCCAGACCACTGCAGTGAAGCAAACGTTAAAGCAAGTCATACAAATTCTCTGGCCTCCCACTGCATATAGAAGTTATATTGGACTCCCTGGTGGTTCAGTGGCTGACTCCATGCTCCCGGTGCCGGGGGCCTGGGTTTGATTCCTCTTCAGGGAGCTAAATCCCACACGCCACAACTTAAAGAGTTTGCATGCTGCAACTAAAGTTCCCCAATGCCGCAGCTAAAAAAAAATTTAAAGAAAGATCACACATGCCAAAAATGAAGACCTGGCATAGCCAAGTAAATGTTTAGAGTCACGTTTAGCGTCTTCTGTAGTCTGTAAGCGTGCAATAGCGTGCCTAAGAGCACGACGTAAACACCTTAATGTAAAAGTGCTTTATTGCCAAGAAATGCTAACCATCATCTGGGCCTTTTGAGAGGCTTCCTGCTGATGGAGAGTCTTGTCTTCACGTTGATGGCTGCTGGCTGACCAGGGTGCTGGCGGTTGCTGAAGGTTGAGTTGCTGTGGCAATTTCTTAAGATAATGAAGTTTCCCTATGTCGTTGGACTTTCCTTCTTGAACAGTTTCTCTGTAGCATGCTATGTCATTTGATAGCATTTTACCCACAGCAGAACTTTGTAGATTCTCCTCCAATGTTCTATACAGTAGAAAATTGAAGTTAATCCTCCCAAGCCCTGCCTTGCTTTATCAAGTAAATTGACATTATATTTTCAGTACTTTGTTGTCATTTCAATATTCTTCACAGCATCTTCACCAGGAGTCAGTCCACCCCAAGAAACCACTTTCTTTGCTTATTCATGAAAAGCAACTTCTCATCTATTCCAATTTTACATGGGATTGAAGTAATTCAGTCACATCTTTAGGCTCCACTTCAAACTCCAGTTTCCTTGCTATTTCCACCACATCTGCAGTTACTCCCTCCACTGAAGTTCAAAGTCATCTATGAAGGTTGTAAGCAACATCTTCCAACCTGCTGTTAATGTTGATAAATTGTCCTCTTTCTGTGAACCACTTCTGTTCTTAATGACATCTACAATGGTGAATCCTTTCCAGGTTTTCAATCGACTTTACCCAGATCCATCAGAGGAATCACTATAGCTTTATGAGATACATTTCTTAAATAATTAGATTTGAAAGCCTTGGTCCATGGGCTCCAGAATGGATGTTGTATTAGCAAGCATGAAAACATTAGTTTTGTGGTACATCTCCATCAGAGCTCTGGGGTGACCAGGTACATTGTCAGTAGTGGAGAAGCTCCATACAGTCAGCAAAAATAAGTCCTGTATCTGACTGTGGCTCAGATCATGAGCTCATTGCAATATTCAGAGTTAAACTGAAGAAAGTAGGGAAAACTACTAGGCCATTTAGGTATGACCTAAATCAAATCCCTTAATGATTATACAGTGGAAGTGACAAATAGATTCAAGGGGCTAGGTCTGATAGAGTGCCTGGAGAACTATGGATGGAGGTTTGTAACGTACAGGAGGAGGTAACCAAAATCATCCTGAAGATAAAGAAATGCAGGAAGGCAAAATGATTGTCTGAGGAGGCCTTAGAAATAGCTGAGAGAAGAGAAGTGAAAGGCAAAGTAGAAAGGGAAAGATACGTAGTGTTCCAAAGAATAGCAAGGAGAGATAAGAAAGCCTTCTTAAGTGAACGGTGCAGACAGAAAAACAGGCAAGACCAGAGGTCTCTTAAAGAAAATTAGAGATACCAAGGAAACACTTCATGTAAAGATGGACACAACAAAGGACAGAAACCCTAAGAACCTAACAGAAGCAGAAGAGATTTAGATGAGGTGGCGAAATTATACAGAACTGTACAAAAAAGATGTTAATGACCCAGATGACCACAATGGTGTGATCACTTACCTAGATCCAGACACTCTGGAGTGTGAAGTCAGGTGGGCCTTAGGAAGTATTACTTCGAACAAAGCTAAAGGAGGTGATGGAATTCCAACTGAGCTATTTCAAATCATAAAAACAGTGCTGTTAAAATGCTGCGTTCAACATGCCAGCAAGTTTGGAAGACTCAGCAGTGGCTACAGGACTGGAAAAAGTCAGTTTTCATTCCATTCACAAAGAAAGGCAATGCCGAAGAATGCTCTAACTACTGCACAATTGTGCTCATTTCATATGCTAGAAAAGTAATGGTCAAAATCCTTCAGACTAGGAGTCAGCAATACATGAACTGAGAACTTCCAGATATAAAAGCTGGATTTAGAAAAGGCGGAGGAACCAGAGATCAAATTGCCAACATCCACTGGATCACAGAGCAAGAGCAATATTTTGAAAGGAATTTTTTTTTTTTTTTTTTTTGAGCTGTGAGTTTCAACAGTTGTCTTAAAACATTCAGTAAACCTTGTGAACAGATACGTTGTCTTCTGAAGGCTTTGTTCTTCCACTCAGTGCACAGGTGGAGTAGATTGAGCCTTGTAAGGGCCCTAGGATTTTTGGAATGGTAAAAGCATTGGCTTCGTCATCAGCTACCTTAGCCCTTAACAAGAGTCAGTCTGCCCCTTGAAGCTTTGAAGCCAGGCATTGACTTCTCTTTAGCTGTGAAAGTCCTAGAGGGCATCTTCCAATATAAGGCTGTTTTGTCAACATTGAAAATCTGTTACACAGTGTAGCCACCTTCATTTATTATCTGAGCTAGATCTTCTAGATAACTTGTGGCAGCTTCTATATTAGCACTTGCAGCTTCTGCATTACCCTTGCTAATGTAAAGTTCTGTATTAGCACTTTCATATTATGGAAATGGCTTCTTACCTTAAACTTCATGAAGCAACCTTTGCTAGCTTCAAACTTTTATTTGGCAGCCGCCTCATCTCTCTCAGCCTTCACAGAGTTGGAGAGAGGTAGGGCTTTGCACTGGAGTAGGCTTAAGGAATGTTGTGGCTTGTTTGTCTGCCAGACTACTAAAACTTTCTCCATATAAGCAATAAGACTTTTGTTTCCTTATCATTCATCTGTTCATTGAAGTAGCACTTAAAACTTCCTTCAGGAACTTTTCCTTTGCATTCACAACCTGGCTAGTCGGTGCAAACTTTTGGCCAGTCTTGCGAAGTTTGACAATGTATGAAATCTTCACCAAATTTCTGGATTTTTATCAATATGCTCTTATTTCTCCCATCATAGAAAATGACCTAAAACAAACATCAGTCACACACACACTTATGAATTCCTAGAAACAAAAAAAAAAACCTTCAACTACTTTCCCAATTTTCTGTTTCCCTTTACAGGAAAAAAAAGCTCAAAGGAGTCATCTCTATTTGCTGCTCTTCTTTTTTCCCATTTTCATTCTCTCTCTGCTAACCCTGTCCTTGACCTCCATACTACTAAATATGATGGTCAATCTTAAATGATCATTTGACTTGACCTACCAGCAACATGTGACGCTCAATCTTTGACTTTCTGAACCCCACTCTCTTGAGTTCTCCTCCTACCTCGGTGGCCTCTCTTTTCCAGTCTCTTCTGCAAGTTATTCCTCATTTCCCTCACCTCCAAGAATTGGCGTGTCCCAGGGTCACATCTCTTCTCCAGCCACACTCATTCACTGGGTGACTCAATTCTATGCCTTCAAAAACCACTATTTATTGAAATCTATATTTTCTATCTTGAACCCTAGGTTCATACTCCCAGTTGCCAACTTGACATTCCACTTGGGTAAATTAGGTGATTGGTCCTGATTAGTCACTGCCCTTATGAAAGAACATTACACGTCCCTGTTGAATAATTATCCCATTGCCATAAGACTACAGTACTTCCCATTAATATCAGGCTTTGTCATGCAACAGGCTTTGGCCAATATATTTTGAGCATGAGTGATATATGCCATGTCTGAGCAGATGTCTTGTCATTTCTTAAAATTGAAGTATAGTTGATTTACAGTGTTGTGTTAATCGAGCAGATATTTTAAGAGCTATTGCATGATTCTACCATAGCTGTTTTCCCTCTTTTCTTGAGAATGGCATGTTCCAGGTAGGGGCTGTTTGATTTTAATGTGGTTTCCTGAATGAAAAAGGCACATGGAACAGAAAGACAACCAACCCATAACCATTGCAATGTGAGCATTACTGAGATTTGGGAGATAACTAATATCTCAAACTCAACATATCAAAAAAGAAAACTCCCGGTTTCTTCGTCTCACCTTCAAAACAATTCACTTGCAGTCTTTCCCTCCTCATTAAATGACATCTTCATCCTTTCAGTTGCCCTAAACTTCGCTTTATGCCTGGCTCCTTTTTTATTTTTCATACAATGAACATTCAACCCCTTAGCAAAATCTACGGGCTCTAGCTCCAAAATATACTTAGAATCCACTTCTCAGCATCTCAATTATTATCTTCATATCAGCCATCATCATATCTGGCTTGAATTTTCAAAATAGACTCTTCAGTGATTTCCTCCTAATCCTAGCCCTCACATTGCTTCAACACAGCAGCTTGTGGTTTTTTGAAAATATATTAGATGGTGTCACTGCCCGAAGCACTCCCTGTAGCTTCTCATCTCATACAGACCAACAGAGTCTGCTTGGACGAAGCTTACAAGTCCTCCATGATGAGTTTCTCCATCATCTTTCAGGCCCCATTTTCTACTCTTTTCTCCCTCCCTCTTCCAGCTAGACTGGCCTCCTTTCTGCTTTTCATACATCCTAAGTATGCTCTCCACCTGGGCCTTTGTACTGCCTGAAATACTCTTTCCACCACGTGCTTGCACAGCTTGCTGCTTTGCTTCTTCAAATATCTGTTCAAAGGCTACCTTATCAGGGATGTCCCTGGTGTCCACTGGCTAAGACGCCATGCTCCCAATGTAGGGGCCTGGGTTCAATCCCTGGTCAGGGAACTAGACCCCACATGCCACAGCTAAGAGTTTGCACATGCTGCAACAGAGATCAAAGATTCCACAATGGCGAATAAGACCTGGCGCAGCCAAATAAATAAATAGTAATTTTTTTAAAAGCATCGATTAAAGTATACTTTATCAGTGAGGCCTTTCCTCACCACCCTTTATAAAGGAGCAAACCCTCTCCATTTCTCTTCCCACACCTCTAATTTTTCCTTGTTTTATTTTTGACAATAGCATTTATTACCTGCATACTATAATCTTATTTTGTTTATT
The DNA here is from genome assembly GCF_033118175.1 of Dama dama. Lineage (NCBI taxonomy): Eukaryota > Metazoa > Chordata > Mammalia > Artiodactyla > Cervidae > Dama > Dama dama. The sequence continues at coordinate 64,974,994 of NC_083697.1, forward strand.
GTCTATCTCTACTAACATGTAACATCCATGGGAGGAACTGGATCTCCAGAAACTAGATTGGCATCTAGATTGGCATAGTAGGCTCAATAAATATATGTTGACAAGTGAATACTTCATGCATAATGCTATCTCTAGAGGTATAAAGATTTTTAAAAAACAGACTCACAGTCTAGTTAAATGACTGGCGCAGTGCAGCTGCATGGCGCTGGAGTGACTGTGAGGAGATCCCCCACGTCCAAGGGCAAAGGAGAAGCCCCAGAAAGATGGTGGGGGGAAAGATTGTGTTTAGAATCAAACCCCACTCCCGCCAGAGACGCTCAGAGGGCTCAAATATACCTTGTGAGCACCAGGACCTGGGGGCCCCACAGAGACCGAGACAGAACTGGGTTTGGGCGTCTCCTGCAGAGGTCTGGGTCAGCAGTGGTCTGCCGCAGGGACAGGGGCTCTGGGTGCAGCAGACTTGGGTATGGCTTAAGCCCGCTTGGAGGACGTCGCCATTAACCCCACCACAGAGCTGCCAGAACTTACACAGGGCTGGGGAAACACTCTTGGCGGGCACAGACAGAACCTTGTGCACCAGGACCCAGGAGAAAGGAGCAGTGACCCCTCAAGCCACTGACCCAGACTTGCCATGAGTGTCCGGGAGTCTCCGGCAGAGGCGTGGGTTCGCAGTGGCCTGCTGCAGGGTCAGGGGCACTGAGTGTAGCAGTGCATACATGGGACCTTTTGAAGGAGGTCAGCATTATCTTCATCACCTCCACCACAGTTTGACCTCAGGTCAAATAACAGGGAGCCCCACCCATCAACAGAAAATTGGATTAAAGATTTACTGAGCATGGCCCCGCCCATCAGAACAAGACCCAGTTTCCCCCTCACTCAGTCTCCCCGATCAGGAAGCTCCCATAAGCCTCTTATTCTTCTCCATCAGAGGGCAGACAGACTGAAAACCACAATCCCAGAAAACTAACCAATCTGACCACATGGACCACAGCCTTGTCTAACTCAATGAAACTATGAGCCATGCCATGTAGGGCCACCCAAGACGGACGGGTCATGGTGGAGAGTTCTGACAAAATGTGGTCCACTGGAGAAGGGAATGGCAAACCACTTCAGTATTCTTGCCTTGAGAACCCCATGAACAGTATGAAAAGGCAAAAAGATAGGACACTGAAAGATGAACTCCCCAGGTTGGTAGGTGCCCGATATGCTACTGGAGATCAGTGGAAAAATAATTCCAGAAAGAATGAAGGGATGAAGCCAAAGCAAAAACAATACCCAGTTGTGGATGTGACTGGTGATAGAAGCAAAGTCTGATGGTGTAAAGAGCAATATTGCATAGGAACCTGGAATATTAGGTCCATGAATCAAAGCAAATTGGAAGTTGTCGAACAGGAGATGTCAAGAGTGAACATCGACATTTTAGGAATCAGCAAACTAAAATGGACTGGAATGGGTGAATTTGACTCAGATGACCATTATATCTACTACTGTGGGCAAAAATCCCTTAGAAGAAATGGAGTAGCGATCATAGTCAACAAAAGAGTCTGAAATGCAGTACTTGGATGCAATCTCAAAAATTACAGAATGATCTCGGTTCATTTCCGAGGCAAACCATTCAATATCATGGCAATAGAAGTCTATGCCCCAATCAGTAATGCTGAAGAAGCTGAAGTTGAATGGTTCTATGAAGACCAAAAGACCTTCTAGAACTAACACCCCCAAAAGATGTCCTTTTTATTAAATGGGACTGGAATGCCAAAGTAGGAAGTCAAGAAATACCTGGAGTAACAGGCAAATTTGGCCTTGGAGTACAGAATGAAGCAGAGCAAAGACTAATAGAGTTTGGCCAAGAGAACGCACAGGTCATAGCAAACACCCTCTTCCAACAACACAAGAGAAGATTCTACACATGGATATCACCAGATGGTCAATACCGAAATCAGGTTGATTATATTCTCTGCAGCCAAACACAGAGAAGCTTTATACAGTCAGCAAAAACAAGACTGGGAGCTGACTGTGGCTCAGATCATAAAATCCTTATTACCAAATTCAGACATAAATTGAAGAAAGTAGGGAAAACCACTAGACCATTCCAGTATGACCTAAATCAAATCCCTTATGACTATACAGTAGAAGTGAGAAATAGATTCAAGGGATTAGATCTAATAGAAAGAGAGCCTGAAGAACTATGGACGGAGGTTCATGACTTTGTACAGGAGACAGGGATCAAGACCATCCCCAAGAAAAAGAAATGTAAAAAGGCAAAATGGTTGTCTGAGGAGGCCTTACAAACAGCTATGAAAAGAAGAGATGCGAAAAGCAAAGGAGAAAAGAAAAGATATACCCATTTGAATGCAGAGTTCCAAGGAACAGCAGAGATAAGAAAGCCTTCCTCAGTGATCAATGCAAAGAAATAGAGGAAAACAACAGAATGGGAAAGACTAGAGATCTCTTCAACAATATTAGAGACACCAAGGGAAATTTTCATGCCAAGATGGGTACAATAAAGGACAAAAATGGTATGGACCTAACAGAAGCAGAAGATATTAAGAAGAGGTGGCAAAAATACACAGAAGGACTATACAAAAAAGATCTTCATGACCCAATCACGATGGTGTGATCACTCACCTAGAGCCAGACATCCTGGAATGTGAAGTCAAGTGGGCCTTAGGAAGCATCACTAGGAACAAAGCTAGTGCAGGTGATGGAATTCCAGTTGAGCTATTTCAAATCCTAAAAGATGATGCTGTGAAAGTGCTGCACTCAATATGCCAGCAAATTTGGAAAACTCAGCAGTGGCCACAGGACTGGAAAAGGTCCGTTTTCATTCCAATCCCAAAGAAAGGCAATGCCAAAGAATGCTCAAGCTACCACACAATTGCATTCACCTCACACGCCAGCAAAGTAATGCTCAAAAGTCTCCAAGCCAGGCTTCAACAGTATGTGAACCAAGAAACTTCCAGATGTTCAAGCTGGATTTAGAAAAGGCAGAGAAACCAGAGATCAAATTGCCAACATCCGCTGGATCATCAAAAAAGCAAGAGAGTTCCAGAAAAACATCTAGTTCTGCTTTATTGACTATGCCAAAGCCTTTGACTGTGTGGATCACAATAAACTGTGGAAAGTTCTGAAAGAGATGGGAATACCAGACTACCTGACCTGCCTCCTTAGAAAGCTGTATGCAGGTCAGGAAGCAACAGTTAGAACTGGACATGGAACAACAGACTGGTTCCAAATAGGAAAAGGAGTATGTCAAGACTGTATATTGTCACTCTGCTTATATAACTTATATGCAGAGTACATCATGAGAAATGCTGGGCTGGAAGGACAAGCTGGAATCAAGATTGCCAGGAGAAATATCAATAACCTCAGATATGCAGATGACACCACCCTTATGACAGAAAGTGAAGAAGAACTAAAGAGCCTCTTGTTGAAAGTGAAAGAGGAGAGTGAAAATGTTGGCTTAATGCTCAACATTCAGAAAACTAAGATCGTGGCATCTGGTCCCATCACCTCATGGCAAATAGATGGGGAAACAGTGGCAACAGTGACAGACTTTATTTTTCGGGGCTCCAAAATCACTGCAGATGGTGATTGCAGCCATGAAATTAAAAGTCGCTTACTCCTTGGAAGGAAAGTTATCACCAAGCTAGACAGCATATTAAAAAGCAGAGACATTACTTTGTCAACAAAGGTCCATCTGGTCAAGGCTATGGTTTTTCCAGTGGTTATGTATGGATGTGAGAGTTGGACTGTGAAGACAGCTGAGCACTGAAGAATTGACGCTTTTGAATTGTGGTGTTGGAGAAGACTCTTGAGGGTCCCTTGGACTGCAAGGAGATCCAACCAGTCCATCCTAAAGGAGGTCAGTCCTGGGTGTTCTTTGGAAGAACTGATGCTGAAGCTGAAACTCCAATAATTTGGCCACCTGATGAGAAGAGCTGACTCATTTGAAAAGACCCTGATGCTGGGAGGGATTGAAGGTGGGAGGAGAGGGGGACAACGGAGGATGAGATGGCTGGATGGCATCACTGACTCAATGGACATGAGTTTGGGTAAGACTCCGAGAATTGGTGATGGACAGGGAGGCCTCGCGTGCTGCAGTTCTTGGGGTCGCAAAGAGTCGGACACGACTGAGCAACTGAACTGAACTGAACTGAACTGAACATGAGGCACCCACTTAAAGAGCTCTTTCACCTTTCTAATTTGCTTCAAATACCATACGACCGTAACATGGCCGATGTTGAGTTCTTGGGCAACTTCTCATGTAAGTGCATCAGCTTCAATGATGGCTCTTGATTGGTCGTTGTCAACTTCCAATGGCTGGCCATTGAGCTCCTCATCTTCAAGGTTCTAGTCTCATTTTCAAAACATCTTGAACCACCACTGCACTATACATTCATTAGCGGTTCCTGGGCCAGATGAGTTGTTGATGTTGTGAGTTGTCTCTGCTGCTTTATGACCCATTTTGAACTGGAATAAGAATATTGCTCAAGTTTGCTTCTGTCTAGCATCGTTTCCATAACTAAAACACATGTAAAATAAATAGCAAGTAATAATTCACTGGCAGAAAACATAAAGCAAGAAATGTGCATTAAAATGTTGTATAACATAACCACATTTATTTAAGAATGTATCCCAATATCAAATGGCAAATTTCAACAATGCAAAACTTGCACCAACCTAATACATATACTAAGCAGTAACAATGTTCAATATGACTTTTCTCTTTTTTCTGTCACTTAGAGATTTCCAATGATGAACGTGTCTTTTATTGGGTTGATCAAAAAGCTTGTTCAGGTTTTTCCATACGATGTTATAGAATAGAACAAAAAGATAATTGAAAAGGACCGACAACTCTTCAACTGTCCTGATATAATTGAAAACATTATAGAGTATCATAAAACTAAGATGTGAGAATTTCTGAATTAGAATTCTAACTTTAATACTCCCTTTCAAAAGGAAGTTAAGAACCAAAAATTTTAAAGGGAAAAGGCTGAAGATAAGCTGGTTTCTTTCAATTATCTTTTAACTTGAGTTTAATACCATTAGAGTTCAACTTTCCCATAGGGACTTCCAGCCCTAATAAGAGTGGTATACGGTGCTATATAACACAGGATGTCCAGCCTGGGGCTTTCTGATGACCTAGAGGGTGAGATGGGTGGGTGGGAGGGAGACTCAAGAGGGAGGGGGCATAAATATAGTTATGACTGATTTGCATTGTTGTATAGCACAAAGCAACACCACATTGTAAAGCAATCATCCTCCAATTTAAAAATAAATTGAAAAGAACAGTTGCATTTCGAACTCAACATGGCCGCATGCTTATTTCTTCATTTATATAATCTGTCATGCTCTTGGACCTCACTATGGGTTATTGTAAAAACAGATACTTCTCTGTCAGGGAAGCCTAGAGAAATTGTCTTATAAAATTGGAAAACTGAAAGAGAAATTTAAAAAACTGAGCCTTCAATTACTGCATTCACTCAACAGATATTTTGTGAGCACCCTGTGTCACTAGGCACTGTAGTACCTCATTCCTACCTAGGCAGTAGGGATAGGAAAGCCTCCTCCAGGCTGTGACCTTTGAGGTCAGAGATGGAGAGAAAGGGGTGGTGTGTTTCAGGAAAGAGGAAAGGAATGTGTACAAAAATATGGTATTGATCTTCAATTGGTAGCTCTGTCTAATTAGGCTCATGCAACCTCATTCTAACGGGAATATCAGAGTGCATTTTCATTCCTGAGACCCTGTTCCTCGAGTGTTCACGCAGATTGTCTCTGGCCGTCAATACTGAGTGAATTCCATTCTGCTACATCTCTGCTGGGTCTGGAGAGGCATAAAGGATGAGAGCCTCACGCTTATTTTGAAATGGTAGATAGAGTGTCTCTGGTGGTTCCATAGATTTAACTTGTTTCCTCACAAGTGTAGCTTCAAGGTATTGTTTCTTGCTGGAGTTCTGAATTGTGATTTATTTGTTCTCAGTAGAAATGTTGAATAAATCTGCGAGAACTCTAAAACCCATTTCTATTGTAATTTTTCCTATTGAATTCTAGGTGTAGCTTTAAGATGATTTAGTAAGAGGGGGAGGGAGCGGGGTCTGTTAAACTCAGATTGAAGCCATTTGAAATTTTACAGGCAGTTGTGTTTGGTATAAAATTTCTCAGCTTATTCTAAATGGGGAAAATTTGGACCTCCAGAAGGGATGAAATAGATGTCACAGCTCTTTCCTTCGTTGCCTGGGACTTCTTTTCTGCCCAGCCTGCAAGGCTCCTTCTACGTCTCTTAGCTCCACCTTCACATCGCTGAAACCCAAGGCCTTGCTGTATCCTGAAGATGGGCTTAGTGTTGCAGTAGGACCACCCATCCCAGCTTAGCCGTGTGTTCAGATGAAGAGGCTTCAATTTTCTTACGAGTTATTTACTTACTTAATTTTATTGAGGTATAACTGACATATTACATTATATAAGTTTCAGAAACACAGCATTATGAGCCACTATTTGTATGCATTGTAAAATGATCACCGCAAGTTAACATCCATCACCAGTCATAGTTACAACCTTTTTTTCTTGTAAGGAGAACTTTTAAGAACTACTCTTAGCAATTTTCAAACAGGCAATATAGCACTGTTAACCAGTGCATGGGTGGGTCAGTAGTAGAATTCTTGCCTGCCATGAAGGAGGCACAGATTTGATCACCGGCCCATGCAGCCACAATGTTCCCTCTGGGGCTTCCCTGGTGGCTCAGATGTTAAAGAATCTGCCTGCGATGCAGGAGACCAGGGTTCGATCCCTGGGTCAGGAAGATCCCCTGGAAAAGGGCATGGCAACCCACTCCAGTATTCCTGGGCTTCCCTAGTGGCTTGTGGCTCAGACGGTAAAGAATCTGCCCACAATGCGGGAGACCTGGGTTCAATGCCTGGGTTGGGAAGATCCCCTGGAGAAAGGAAGGGCAACCCCCTCCAGTATTCTTGCCTGGAGAATCCCATGGACAGAGGAGCCTGGCGGGTACAGTCCATGGGGTCACAAAGAGTCAGACACGACTGAGGGACTAACACTTTTCTTTCTGCTATAGTCACCGTGCTGCAAGTTACATCCTCGGGACTTTTTTATAACTGGAAGGATTGTACTTTTCGACTCCCTTCACCAATTTCATGCATTTCACAGCCCGTCCACCAATCTGTTCTCTGTTTCTGTAAGTTTTTTTTTTAGACTCCATGTAGAAGTGATAGCATATGGTATTTGTGTTTCTCCGTCTGACTTACTCCACTGAGCATAATGCCTGTAAACATGGTTCGTACATGTTGCTGCAAACGGCAGGATTTCCTTTCTTATGGCAGAATCAGTTCACTTCAGTTGCTCAGTCGTGTCCGACTCCTTGCAACCCCACTAACCGCAGAATGCCAGGCCTCCCTGTCTATCACCAACTCCCAGAGTCCACCCAAACCCATGTCCACTGAGTTGGTGATGCCATCCAACCATTTCATCCTCTGTTGTCCCCTTCTCCTCCTGTCCTCAATCTTTCCCAGCGTCAGGGTCTTTTCAAATGAATCAGCTCTTGGCATCAGGTGGCCAAAGTATTGGAGTTTCAGCTTCATCAGTCCTTCCAATGAACACCCAGGACTGATCTCCTCCAGGATGGACTGGTTGGATCTCCTTGCTGTTCAAGGCACTCAAGAATCTTCTCCAACACCACAGTTCAAAAGCATCAATTCTTTGGCACTCAGCTTTCTTTATAGTCCAACTCTCACATCCATATATGACCACTGGAAAAACCATAGTCTTTTTTTTTTTTTTTTTTCATTTATTTTTATTAGTTGGAGGCTAATTACTTTACAATATTGTAGTGGGTTTTGTCATACATTGACATGAATCAGCCATGGAGTTACATGTATTCCCCATCCCGATCCCCCCTCCCACCTCCCTCTCCACCCGATTCCTCTGGGTCTTCCCAGCGCACCAGGTCCGAGCACTTGTCTCATGCATCCAACCTGGGCTGGTGATCTGTTTCACTATAGATAATATACATGCTGTTCTCTCAAAACATCCCACCCTCACCTTCTCCCACAGAGTTCAAAAGTCTGTTCTGTACATCTGTGTCTCTTTTTCTGTTTTGCATATAGGGTTATCATTACCATCTTTCTAAATTCCATATATATGTGTTAGTATGCTGTAATGTTCTTTATCTTTCTGGCTTACTTCACTCTGTATAATGGGCTCCAGTTTCATCCATCTCATTAGAACTGATTCAAATGAATTCTTTTTAACAGCTGTGTAATATTCCATGGTGTATATGTACCACAGCTTCCTTATCCATTTGTCTGCTGATGGGCATCTAGGTTGCTTCCATGTCCTGGCTATTATAAACAGTGCTGCGATGAACATTGGGGTGCACGGGTCTCTTTCAGACCTGGTTTCCTCAGTGTGTATGCCCAGAAGTGGGATTGTTGGGTCATATGGCAGTTCTATTTCCAGTTTTTTAAGAAATCTCCACACTGTTCTCCACAGTGGCTGTACTAGTTTGCATTCCCACCAACAGTGTAAGAGGGTTCCCTTTTCTCCACACCCTCTCCAGCATTTATTGCTTGTAGACTTTTGGATAGCAGCCATCCTGACTGGCGTGTAATGGTACCTCATTGTGGTTTTGATTTGCATTTCTCTGATAATGAGTGATGTTGAGCATCTTTTCATGTGTTTGTTGGCCATCTGTATGTCTTCTTTGGAGAAATGTCTGTTTAGTTCTTTGGCCCATTTTTTGATTGGGTCATTTATTTTTCTGGAATTGAGCTGCAGGAGTTGCTTGTATATTTTTGAGATTAATCCTTTGTTGCTTCATTTGCTATTATTTTCTCCCAATCTGAGGGTTGTCTTTTCACCTTGCTTATAGTTTCCTTTGTTGTGCAAAAGCTTTTAAGTTTAATTAGGTCTCATTTGTTTATTTTTGCTTTTATTTCCAATATTCTGGGAGGTGGGTCATAGAGGATCCTGCTGTGATTCATGTCGGAGAGTGTTTTGCCTATGTTCTCCTCTAGGAGTTTTATAGTTTCTGGTCTTACATTTAGATCTTTAATACATTTTGAGTTTAGTTTTGTGTATGCTGTTAGAAAGTGTTCTAGTTTCATTCTTTTACAAGTGGTTGACCAGTTTTCCCAGCACCACTTGTTAAAGAGGTTGTCTTTTTCCCATTGTATATCCTTGCCTCCTTTGTCGAAGATAAGGTGTCCATAGGTTCGTGGATTTATCTCTGGGCTTTCTATTCTGTTCCATTGATCTATATTTCTGTCTTTGTGCCAGTACCATACTGTCTTGATGACTGTGGCTTTGTAGTAGAGTCTGAAGTCAGGCAGGTTGATTCCTCCAGTTCCATTCTTCTTTCTCAAGATTACTTTGGCTATTCAAGGTTTTTTGTATTTCCATACAAACTTGCAGGGAGCCGGCCTGGCTGCTCAGGCCCCTTCTTGGCCCTGAGAGAGATCTAAGAGGTCCCTCTCTGTCCCACCACCCCTGATTTATTAAAGTGCAAATTGGCCTTTCTCACCTCCCTCAAGGAAATCGCTGCAGCCACCATTTGCCCATTTTCCTGACTCTGATAAGATTATCGGGCTCCTGTGAATGGCTTATGTCTAGGTAGTCTTTAACTGATTGTAAGACGCTGGTGCCATGCTCTGCTGGAGTTAAGATAAAACTCCTGAGCTAAAACTAGTGTCTGCAGTTCTGCACGTATGCAAGTCTTTGATCTAAAACTTGGTGAATCCTGTTAGCATATATATGTATGTTACCCCTCAATAAAGTCGTCGGAATCAGTCACAAGCTGACTCCGTCCCTCTCAACCCCATCTTTCCGAGTCTTTTATTTCTCAGGTGCTCTGGTGATTGCGTCCTCGACCTGTTCGTTTTGCCGGCAGGTCCGGCACAAACTGTGAAATTATTTGTTCTCGTTCTGTGAAAAATACCGTTGGTAGCTTGATAGGGATTGCAATGAATCTATAGGTTGCTTTGGGTAGAATAGCCATTTTGACAATATTGATTCTTCCAATCCATGAACACGGTATGTTTCTCCATCTGTTTGTGTCCTCTTTGATTTCTTTCATCAGTGTTTTATAGTTTTCTATGTATAGGTCTTTTGTTTCTTTAGGTAGATATACTCCTAATTATTTTATTCTTTTAGTTGCAATGGTGAATTGTATTGTTTCCTTAATTTCTCTTTCTGTTTTCTCATTGTTAGTGTATAGGAAAGCAAGGAATTTCTGTGTGTTAATTTTATATCCTGCAACTTTACTATATTCATTGATTAGCTCTAGTAATTTTCTGGTAGAGTCTTTAGGGTTTTCTATGTAGAGGATCATGTCATCTGCAAACAGCGAGAGTTTCACTTCTTCTTTTCATATTTGGATTCCTTTTACTTCTTTCTCTGCTCTGATTGCTGTGGCCAAAACTTCCAACACTATGTTGAATAGTAGTGGTGAGAGTGGGCACCCTTGTCTTGTTCCTGATTTCAGGGGAAATGCTTTCTATTTTTTACCATTGAGGGTAATGCTTGCTGTGAGTTTGTCATATATATAGCTTTTATTATGTTGAGGTATGTTCCTTCTATTCCTGCTTTCTGGAGAGTTTTAATCATAAACAGATGTTGAATTTTGTCAAAGGCTTTCTCTGCATCTATTGAGATAATCATATGGTTTTTATCTTTCAATTTGTTAATGTGGTGTATTACAATGATTGATTTGCGGATATTAAAGAATCCTTGCATTCCTGGGATAAAGCCCACTTGGTCATGGTGTATGATTTTTTAAATATGTTGTTGGATTCTGTTTGCTAGAATTTTGTTAAGGAGTTTTGCATCTATGTTCATCAGTGATATTGGCCTGTAGTTTTCTTTTTTTGTGGCATCTTTGTCTGGTTTTGGTGTTAGGGTGATGGTGGCTTCATAGAATGAGTTTGGAAGTTTACCTTCTTCTGCAATTTTCTGGAAGAGTTTGAGTAAGATAGGTGTTAGCTCTTCTCTAAATTTTTGGTAGAATTCAGCTGTGAAGCCATCTGGTCCTGGGCTGTTGTTTGCTGGAAGATTTCTGATTACAGTTTCGATTTCCTTGCTTGTGATGGGTCTGTTAAGATCTTCTATTTCTTCCTGGTTCAGTTTTGGAAAGTTATACTCTTCTAAGAATTTGTCCATTTCTTCCAAGTTGTCCATTTTATTGGCATAGAGCTGCTGGCAGTAGTCTCTTATGATCCTTTGTATTTCAGTGTTGTCTGTTGTGATCTCTCCATTTTCATTTCTAATTTTGTTAATTTGGTTCTTCTCCCTTTGTTTCTTAATGAGTCTTGCTAACGGTTTGTCAATTTTGTTTATTTTTTCAAAAAACCAGCTTTTAGCTTTGTTGATTTTTGCTATGGTCTGTTTAGTTTCTTTTGCATTTATTTCTGCCCTAATTTTTAAGATTTCTTTCCTTCTGCTAACCCTGGGGTTCTTCATTTCTTCCTTCTCTAATTGCTTTAGGTGTAGAGTTAGGTTATTTATTTGACTTTTTTCTTGTTTCTTGATGTAAGCCTGTAATGCTATGAACCTTCCCCTTAGCACTGCTTTTACAGTGTCCCATAGGTTTTGGGTTGTTGTGTTTTCATTTTCATTCATTTCTATGCATATTTTGATTTCTTTTTTGATTTCTTCTGTGATTTGTTGATTATTCAGAAACGTGTTATTTAGCCTCCATATGTTTGAATTTTTAACAATTTTTTTTCCTGTAATTGAGATCTAATCTTACTGCACTGTGGTCAGAAAAGATGACTGGAATGATTTCAATTTTTTTGAATTTTCCAAGACTAGATTTATGGCCCAGGATGTGATCTATTCTGGAGAAGGTTCCGTGTGCACTTGAGAAAAAGGTGAAGTTGATTGTTTTGGGGTGAAATGTTCTATAGATATCAATTAGGTCTAGCTGGTCCATTGTGTCATTTAAAGTTTGTGTTTCCTTGTTAATTTTCTGTTTAGTTGATCTATCCATAGTTGTGAGTGGGGTATTAAAGTCTCCCACTATTATTGTGTTACTGTTAATTTCCTCTTTCATACTTGTTAACGTTTGCCTTACATATTGTGGTGCTCCTATGTTGGGTGCATATATATTTATAATTGTTATATCTTCTTCTTGGATTGATCCTTTGATCATTATGTAGTGTTCTTCTTTGTCTCTTTTCACATCCTTTATTTGAAAGTCTATTTTATCTCATATGAGTATTGCAACTCCTGCTTTCTTTTGGTCTCCGTTTGTGTGAAATATTTTTTTCCAGCCCTTCACTTTTAGTCTGTATGTGTCTCTTGTTTTGAGGTGGGTCTCTTGTAGACAGCATATATAGGGGTCTTGTTTTTGTATCTGTTCAGCCAGTCTTTGTCTTTTGGTTGGGGCATTCAACCCATTTACATTTAAGGTAATTATTGATAGGTGTGGTCCCGTTGCCATTTACTTTGTTGTTTTGGGTTCACGTTTATACAACCTTTCTGCATTTCCTGTCTAGAGAAGATCCTTTAGCATTTGTTGAAGAGCTGGTTTGGTGGTGCTGAATTCTCTCAGCTTTTGCTTGTCTGTAAAGCTTTTGAATTCTCCTTCATATCTGAATGAGATCCTTGCTGGGTACAGTAATTTAGGTTGTAGGTTATTCTCTTTCATTACTTTAAGTATGTCCTGTTATTCCCTTCTGGCCTGGAGGGTTTCTATTGATAGATCAGCTGTTATCCTTATGGGAATCCCTCTGTGTGTTATTTGTTGTTTCTCCCTTGCTGCTTTTGATATTTGTTCTTTGTGTTTGATCTTTGTTAATTTGATTACTATGTGTCCTGGGGTGTTTTGCCTTGGGTTTATCCTGTTTGGGACTCTCTGGGTTTCTTGGACTTGGGTGGCTATTTCCTTCCCCATTTTAGGGAAGTTTTCAGCTATTATCTCAAGTATCTTCTCATGGCTTTTCTTTTTGTCTTCTTCTTCTGGGACTCCTATGATTCGAATGTTGGGGCGTTTCACATTATCCCAGAGGTCCCTGAGGTTGTCCTCATTTCTTTTGATTCTTTTTTCCTCTCTGCTTCATTTATTTCCACCATTTTGTCTTCTATCTCACTTATCCTATCTTCTGTCTCCGTTATTCTACTCTTGGTTCCCTCCAGAGTGTTTTTGATCTCATTTATTGCATTATTCATTTTTAACTGACTCTTTTTTATTTCTTCTAGGTCTTTATTAAACATTTCTTGCATCTTCTCAATCTTTGTCTCCAGGCTATTTATCTGTAACTTCATTTTGTTTTCAAGATTTTGGATCATTTTTATTACCATTATTCTAAACTCTTTTTCAGGTAGATTCTCCATCTCCTTCTCTTTTGTTTGACTTGGTGGGCATTTTTCATGTTCCTTTACCTGCTGAGTATTTCTCTGCCTTTTCATCTTGTTTAGATTGCTGTGTCTGGAGTGGGCTTTCTGTATTCTGGAGGTCTGTGGTTCCTTTTTATTGTGGAGGTTTTACCCAGTGGGTGGGGTTGGACGATTGGCTTGTCAAGGTTTCCTGGTTAGGGAAGCTTGCGTTGATGTTCTGGTGCATGGAACTGGATTTCTTCTCTCTGGAGTGCAATGGAGTGCCCAGCAATGAGTTTTGAGATGGGTCTATGTGTTAGGTGTGACTTTGGGCAGCCTGCATGTTGACGCTCAGGGCTATGTTCCTGCGTTGCTGGAGAATTTGCGTGGTATGTCTTGCTCTGAAACTTACTGGCTCTTGGGTGGTGGTTGGTTTCAGTGTAGGTATGGAGGCTTTTGGATGGTCTCTTATTACTTAATATTCCGTGTAGTCAGGAGTTTTCTGGTGTTCTCAGGTTTTGGGCTTAAGTCTCCTGCCTCTGGATTTCAGTTTTATCCTTCCAGTAGTCTCAGGACTTCTCCAACTATACAGCACTGATAATAAAACTTCTAGGTTAATGGTGAAAAGATTCTCCCCCGTTAGGGACACCCAGAGAGGTTCACAGAGTTACATGAAGAAGAGGAGAGGGAGGAGGGAGATAGAGATGAACAGGAGGAGAAAAAGGGGGACTCAAGAGGAGAGAGACAGATCTACGCAGCTGTCTGTTCCCAGAGTGTTCTCCGTAGCCCAGACACCCACCAAGATTCACAGAATTGGATTGGGAAGAGAAGGGGAAAGGAGGAAATAGAGGTGTTCTGAGGTAGAAAACAGAGAGTCAAGATTGGGAGAGAATAATCAACACACTCCTGAGTAAAAATGGGAACTGAATACTGGATTCTTAAATGTCCAAAATTTATATCACATACTGAAAAACAAAGATTAAAAATCTAGAGTAGAGGTTAGACTCTTAAAAATACAATATTAAAAACAAAAACAAAAGCACAAAAAATTTTAGAAATATATATGAAGTTCAGTTTAAAAATAGGGCTTGTCTTTTTTTTTTTTTGCAAGGTTATAGTGAAATGAAAATGAAAATTAAGGAGTAGTAGAGGACTAATAGAGGAATTTAAAAGGAAATAAGAGACAAAGAAAAGAAAAAGAAAAAAGAAAAGAAAAAAATTTTTTTCCTAATTAAAAAAATCATAAAAATCTTTGAAAATGAAAGTTAAGGAGTAATGGGGAAGTAATAGGGAATTTTAAAAGAAAATAAAAGAGAAAAAAAAGAAAAAAATTTTTAATTAAAAAAAAAAGTAAAATTATATCTAGGAGTTTCTCTGGAGCTGTTGCGGTCAGTGTGGGTTCGGCTCAGTTTCAGATAGCTCCTCGTTCCAGCTTACACTTCTCGATATCTACAGGCCCCTTCCGGTGTAGTCGGTGTTTTCTACCGGGATTTTGATCTGTTGCACCGGTCCCTTCTGAAGCGGTTCCCTTTGTTTATTTGGCTTCTGTTTGCCGGTCTCTTCAGAGCCTCATTTCCGCCCTGACACAGGCGGGCGGAGGTGGACTCTTGTTCAGGTTGCTAGTTCCGTCGGGCTGCGGGGAGGGGCTGGCGCTGCTTTCCTGTCTACGCTGCTCAGGCTCCCGCCTGCTCTATATGGAGCCGGCCCTGCGTTGCGTGCAGTTCCAGCCCTCGGGTGTTCCACAAAAGCGCGGACTCTGCTGCGCCTGCGTTTTGTGCCTTCCCCAGCCCGAGCAGCTCAGGCAGCCAGGAGCTTGACGGGCGCGCTCTCCCCGGGTGCGCGCGCCTTCTGCCCTCCGCGTCCCCAGCCCCAGTCCCCGCCCGCGCCAGTCCGGGTGCCTGCGCCCTGTGTCTGGCCGCGACCCTCCTGGCGGATGTCGACCATCCAGAATCTCAGGAGGCCTTTGCTTAGAAACTGGAGGCCTGTTTGCAGTGCCGCAGGGGATGCGGTCCTTGGGGCCGAGCCTGCCCCTTTCCCCTCCCCCCTGCCTCCTGCCTCCGGCGGGTCTGGGCCGATCCGCAGCCAGCTAGCTCCTCTGGACTTGCTCGGTCCCTTTGTTCTGTGAACGGCTGGCAGTGTGTTCGGGCGGGTTAATTTTCTCTCTCTCTCTTGCTATCCCACAGTTTAAGCTGGCAACTCACAAAAGCTCCCTCCGATTGTCCTCTGGGCACTCAGGCCCGGTCCTTACCCTAAGCAATGCCGCCCGCTCCTCTCCGTTCCGCCCCCACTTGCTGGTGGCGGATGCTGGAGTCTGGGGTACTTTTCTGCTGGGACTTGCTTTTAGGCTCGTAATCTGTGGGTTTTATTTATTTTTCCCCTCCCAGTTAGGTTGCCCTCCGAGATTCAAAAACTTCCCCCAGACCCGCCAGTGCGAGGGTTTCCTGGTGTTTGGAAACTCCCTCTATTAAGACTCCCTTCCCGGGACGGATCTCCGTCCCTAGTTCTTTTGTCTCACTTTTTATCTTTTATATTTTGTCCTACCTCCTTTCGAAGACAATGGGCTGCTTTTCTGGGCGCCTGATGACCTCAGCTGGCGATCAGAAGTTGTTTTGTGAAGTTTGCTCTGCGTTCAATTGTTCTTTCCATGAATTTGTAGGAGAGAAAGTGGTCTCCCCGTCCTATTGCTCCACCATCTTGGCTCCTCCCCCAAAACCACAGCCTTGACTAGACGGACCTTTGTTGACAAAGTAATGTCTGCTTTTTAATATGCTGTCTAGGTTGGTCATAACTTTCCTTCCAAGGAGTAAGCGTCTTTTAATTTCATGACTGCAATCACCATCTGCAGTGATTTTGGAGTCCAGAAAAATAAAGTCTGTCACTGTTTCCACTGTTTCCCCATCTATTTGCCATGAGGTGATGGGACCAGATGCCATGATCTTCGTTTTCTGAATGTTGAGCTTTAAGCCAACTTTTTCACTCTCCTCTTTCACTTGCATCAAGAGGCTTTTTAGTTCCTCTTCACTTTCTGCCATAAGGGTGGCGTCATCTGCATATCTGAAGTTATTGATATTTCTCCCAGCAATCTTGATTCCAGCTTGTGCTTCTTCCAGCCCAGCGTTTCTCATGATGTACTCTGCATAGAAGTTAAATAAGCAGGCTGACAATCTACAGCCTTGACGTACTCCTTTTCCTATTTGTAACCAGTCTCTTGTTCCATGTCTAGTTCTAATTGTTGCTTCCTGACCTGCATACAGGTTTCTCAAGAGGCAGGTTACGTGGTCTGGTATTCCCATCTCTTTCAGAATTTCCCACAGTTTGTTGCGATCCACACAGTCAAAGGCTTTGGCATAGTCAATAAAGCAGAAATAGAAGTTTTTCTGGAACTCTCTTGCTTTTTCGATGATCCAGTGGATGTTGACAATTTGATCTCTGGTTCCTTTGCCTTTTCTAAAACCAGCTTGAAGATCTGGAAGTTCACAGTTCACATATAGCCTGGCTTGGAGAATTTTAAGCATTATGTTACTAGCGTGTGAGATGAGTGCAATTTTGTGGTAGTTTGAGCATTCTTTGGCATTGCCTTTCTTTGGGGTTGGAATGAAAACTGACCTTTTCCAGTCCCATGGCCACTGCTGAGTTTTCCAAATTTGTTGGCATATTGAGTGCAGCACTTTCACAGCATCATCTTTCAGGATTTAAATAGCTCAACTGGAATTCCATCTCCTCCACTAGCTTTGTTCATAGTGCTGCTTCCTAAGGCCCACCTGACTTCACATTCTAGGATGTCTGGCTCTAGGTGAGTGATCGCACCATTGTGATTATCTAGGTCATGAAGATCTTTTTTGTATAGTTCTGTTTATTCTTGCCACCTCTTCTTAATATCTTCTGCTTCTGTTAGGTCCCTACCATTTCTGTCCTTTATTGAGCCCATCTTTGCATGAAATGTTCCCTTGGTATCTCTAATTTTGTTGAAGAGATCTCTAGTCTTTCCCATTCTGTTGTTTTCCTCTATTTCTTTGCATTGATCACTGAGGAAGGCTTTCTTATCTCTCCTTGGTATTCTTTGGAACTCTTACATATGCATTCTTACATAATTAATACATATGCATTATTACATAATTAATTATTGGGAGTAAATCTGGAATTGTATTAAAAGTATGATCTTAAAATAATATCAACATATTTTCAATAAACATTAAAGTGCAAGTAAATGTTCCTTTAAAAATAGTCCCTGTGAGACTCTTGTCTTATTCTAACAATGCTGCCATCTTTAGGATATGTTTGGAACACCTGCTTGGGAGTTAACTATGGTATTTGTAATTTGTTTGTAAAACTAGGCTGATGAAGTGATAGATATCTTCACCTTTTGAGGATAAATGGAATTTGGGGTGAAGCAGTGAAAACCACTTGGATCTAAGACTTATGCATGTGGATGGTAAGCTAGCTATCATTATTTGAGGTTAGTAAATAAGGAGCACTATAGTGAAATCTATTTTGTGTTTGTGACTCATCATTTCATTCTGTAGGAGGAGCCCCAGAAACAACATGAATATTGTTATCATATACTGAGTTCAAGTCCTTTCAAGGTAATTATTGATTTGAAGAATAATGTT
Source organism: Dama dama (assembly GCF_033118175.1). Classification (NCBI taxonomy): domain Eukaryota; kingdom Metazoa; phylum Chordata; class Mammalia; order Artiodactyla; family Cervidae; genus Dama; species Dama dama. The sequence continues at coordinate 64,992,930 of NC_083697.1, forward strand.
TCCCTGAAGATATAAATTCCGGTTTCTTGGTTAAAGAAATCAGCCTCATTATCTAACAGAGTTTCAAAATATGTGAGGCAAGAACTGATAGAACTGGAAGAGAAATAGATAAATCCACACAATGCTCCTCTCACAATAATCAACAGACATAGTCTGAAAGTCTTCTATATAAGTATGTAGAAGATGTGAACAACACTATACTCTAACTTGATCTATTTGACATTTGTAGTACATTCCATCCTGAAACAGAAATACACATTCTTTAGAAGTTCACTCAGATTATTTACCAATAAAGACCTTATGCTTCACCATAAAACACGTGTTGATAAAATTAAAAGGACTTCAATCATGCAAAGTATATTCTTTGACCAAAGTGGAATTGAGTTTCAAAACCCATAAAATGTAGAATTAAAATATTTGGCAAAAAATAAAAAAATAAAATATATGGCAGCAGTAGCACAACAGGTCAGGAACAGAGAAATGGAAGAATCTCTCACTAGTAACGAACAGTTTCGCTTACATTTCAAGGCGGCCCGAGCAAGGCTAAAGGACACTGTTTTAGCAATGCTGAAACAATACAAAATAAAACCTCACACAAAGAGGTACAGCTAATAGGCCAACAGTGGAGATAAAATGGAATCATAATAAATATTCAGTAAATCCTAAACGAGGGATAAAGAAAAGATGAGACAAAAATCAAATAGTAAGATGTTAACTTCAATTCTTCTGTTAGTTCAAAGCGGTAGGTGTTTTACAGATAAGGAACCTACGACTTCGCTTTACATAACTTGCCCACAGTGACACAGCCAGGATGTCCTGGGGCTGGGATTTCCATTCGGGCCCCCTGTCCTCCGAGGTCTCTGCCCTGTATTTGACGCCAAGGTACTGTAGCAGCAGCAGCTGGGTGTGTGTTTGTGTATACATTCTAGCTACTGCTGCTACTGTGAGGCTGCTCATTCGTGTCCAACTCTTTGCAGCCCCATGGACTGTATGGAGCATGCTAGCTCCCCTGTCCCTGGACTTTTCCAGGTCAGAGTACTGGAGCGGGTGGCCTTTTCCTTCCCCAGGGGATCTTCTCGACCCAGGGATCAAACCCCCCGCCTCTTGCATCTCCTGCATTGGCAGGCGGGCTCTTCACCACTGTGCCCCCTGCAAATCCCCTCTAGCTGCTACGTGTACAGAATAGTTTGGACAACTAAACCTGCGTCTTCCAACATTTGTGCAGATGATGGACATTTACATTTCTGCAAGCCTATGTAACTAACATATATTCTCACTTTTCAAATTACAGTGACGTTATACAGGATTATTTCTTGGGGGTTTCCTATCTGTCTTCACTCTCCACCGCAGGTCAGGATACGCCTAGGGTCTCTACAACTGAGGGAGTGGAATGAGATGGTGTCACTGATGTCTGGCCCCGCTTCACTGACCACGGTGAGGACGACCTAAATCTCCTCTCACAAACCTCTTCAAATCTTTACGAACTTCTTGCTGTGCTCATCATCTATGTACAATGTACACCTATGAGCATAGAACACTAACACGTTAAACATGTTTTGGCACTCCAGACAGTATGTAAGATTCTGTGACAGGCAAAAGGTATTAAAAGATGAACAAATTATGTCTCCTGACATTATAGAATTAGAAGTCTGATGAGGCATGCAACCTTTATACACAAGTATACACAATAATGTCATAAATGATATGAGAGCAACAGGTTATCAGGATAGATAATAGGATGACCTATTTGCAGGGTCATCAATGGAATAGACATTTTCTTCTTTTACAAATATATTGAAGATATATTTGTAGATTTTTGTAGATTATTGAAGATTACAAATACTAGCAGTATTTGTGATACTACTACTATCCTAATACAATCCTAGCCACCAGGCGAGAAGGAAGATAATTTATTAATAAAAAAATTATTTCAACTTCAGCATGCTTGGAGCCATGTGATATGTTTCTAACAGAATATATTTCTATTCTCTTGAAGATGAAGCACTGTCACTTGCAATTATTTTGAAAGTTATTCAGCCTTTTCTTTCCAATCTGCTGAAAAAATTATAGTTTTTTAAGAGTAAAGATTTAACTAGGAGTTTTTCATTACAATGCAGGCTTTAATTACAGGACTTCAGAGTAAAACTCTTCACGTCCAGCAGTGCATTTAAAAAATGGCTGTGGATGTTTTTAAACGAGCAGTAAAATCAGCCGTAGCTGGTAGAGTGTAAGGGGCTCACCTGGACCCTGCCGTGTTCATTCTGAGCTGTGTTCTGGGGGAAGCTGAGCAGGCACGATTCTGGGAGTAGCCCACTTCCTCATCTCAACAAGACTAGATCGCACTGGGGCTATTTCTGATTCTCTCCACCAGAGCCCACCGGTTGGAGCCCAGTGACTCGCTGCGGTTGGTGTGAAAGCTGCACCATGTCACTCTGAAAAGACCACACATACTCTTTCCTTCAGATCCCATCTTCCCCTGGTGATAGGGAATCGCAGACCCAAGGACAGGCCCAGGACCACCCACTTGCACAGTGCCTACACATACTGAAGGCTCAATAAATGCTTAAGAAAGAAAAAATAAAACAAAAGTGAGTGTTTGTGTCAGATAGCTCAAAAGGAAGATGTAAATAAAACCAGTTCTTGTTAGTTGTTGGAAAAGAACTGGAGCAGGAAGAGACAAAAAATAATATGACACAACAATCCCACTCCTGGGCATATATACCGAGAAAACCAGAATTCAAAAGACATACGTACCTCAGTGTTCACTGTGGTGCTATCTCCAGTAGCCAGGACACGGAAGTAACCTAGATGTCCACCGACAGATAAATGGATAAAGAAGAGGTGGTCCATATACAAAATGGAATATTACTCAGCCATGCAAAGGAATGAAATTGGGTCATTCATAGTGAGGTGGATGAGCCTAGAGTCTGCCATACAGAGTGAAGTAAGTCAGAAAGAGAAAAATGATGTATATTAATGCATGTGTATGGAATCTAGAAAAGTGGTATAGGGGAATGTATTTGCAGGCCAGGAGCAGAGATGCAGATGCATCGAACAGACGTGTGAACACAGGGGGCAGAGGAGGGCGGCATGCACCGGGAGAGTGGCCCTGATACATATTCACCATCACATGTGACGTAACTGGCTTGTGGGGCTCAGCTGTAGGGCCCGGGCAGCTCAGCTTGGCGGGCTCTGATGACCTAGAAGGGTGCTGTGAGGGGTGGGAGGGAGCTTCAAGAGCGAGGGGGTATTTGTAAACATACAGCCCATTCACTTCATTGTACAGCAGAAAATAACACAGCCTTGCAAAGCAATTATACTCCAATAAAAAAAGTAAAAAAAAAAAAAACTATGATTTTAAAGTCATTTTACAAAAACACTGGATCATTGTCTGATGACTTGTATGTAAAAATTGCTTTACTTTGGGGACAAATTTAAGTGACCAGATTTTAAACATTCTCCCCAAGTATTTTCCTGGTTAGACACTTAGCACCTAGGCAATAGGAACATCTGCTCGCTGAACAGATATCGCGGTGTAGAGTAAAGGCACTCAAACAACTGCATTTGCTTTTCTGATTAGAGTGAAGGGGAGGGAGGGAGGCAGGAGCATGCGGGAATAATGTGGGTGGCTGAGTCTGCAGCGCCTGCCTGCCTGCAATATAAATTGGCAGGCTTGTCTGCTTAACAAAGCGGGAGGGATTGTTTCTAGCACAGAATAACCATCCTTAGGAAATGTTTTCTAATAAATATTTTTATTAGTATACCATAAAGTTCTTAGTATTAATATTGAAGAACCCGCCAGATTAAGGCTGGGCGTCATTTTGAGAAGGTATATGCATTCTTTTTTAGGGTATTTGGGGAGCAAAGCTACTTTGCTTCAACAAGGATTGGAGCACAATGCTTTAAAAAAAAAAAAAAAATGTTTGCTCATTTTGTGCAGGTGATGTTTATTATCGATTAATTAATTAATACTAATATTTCTGGCTGTGCCAGGCCTTCTCTGCTGCACGCGGCCGTTCCCTAGTTGCGGCGAGTGGGGCGGCTCCTCACTGCAGCTCACGGGCTCCGGCTGCGGGGTCTTCCCTCGCTCCGCACCACGGCCTCCAGGTGCGTGGGCTTCAGCAGCTGCCGCCCTGCGCTGGGAAGTCCCAGCACAATGCTTCCTTAAAAGGGGGATGTCAACTTCGGAACAGGTTCGTCCATTTGTCTTTCTGATACAGCCTCTTTCTAGCCTAGTCATTTGGGCATACTACTTTTAATACGACATGTGTGACTGCAAAGTCTTTCCATGTAGCCAACAACTGCCAAGAAGAAAAAACAGCTGCAGGATCAGCTGCCAGGGAAAAAGTGATTCAGACCTGAGGAGAAGGTGCTAGATCAGTAGGAGTTCCTAACATGGGGACCACGACAAAACTTAGCGTAAGAATCCCTTGGAATTTCCTGGGAAATTCTCAGTGTATCTAGGGAGAGAGTCCCAAGTTTTCATAAGATTTTCAGAGTGGTCTTTGCCCTAACAGTTAAACTCTTTTAGTGTGTGTGTGAGTCCAGATAGACTAAGTTACGCCGCAGTAACAAGGTAACTTTGAGACCTTGGTAGCTTAAAACCACCGCTTCTCACTCCCTAAGTTACTTCTACTTCCCACTTGTGTCGGACAACAGGTCCTTGTTCAGAGGGGGTTCTGCTCAACGTCTCCTGACTGACTAGGGTCCCAGAGAGGGAGGGAGCAGGTACCCTGGACATCACATGTCATCACCTCTGGACAAGTTCCTCATTTTTCCTTATCGCCAGATTCAATTTGAATTATTGAAGTTTAGTTAATTTAAAAGTTGTATTAGTTTCCACTGTACAGCAAAGCAAGTCAGTTGCACATATACATATATCCACGCTTTTTTAGATTCTTTTCCCGTACTGGGCGTTTTGAGTATTGAGTCACGTTCCCTGTGGTCTGCAGTAGGTCCTTGCTGGTTCTCTATTTTATGTACTGGGTGTGTTTATGTCCATCTCAGCCTCCCAATTTACCCCTCCCTCCCTTCTTCTCCCTGATAACCGTGAGTTTGCTTTCTACACCTGTGACTCTATTTCTGTTTTGTAAATAAGTTCATCTGTAACCACTTTCTTAAGATTTCATATATAAAAGGTATCAAATGATATTTGTCTTTCTCTGTCATCCACCAGATTCTTATCCTCATTGCAGACAAAGAGGGGAGAGAATCCTGGCAGGGAAGTGACCACAAGGGTTGAGAAGATAGATTCCAGACAGGTAAGTTGGGACAAGTAGTCTGAATTGTTTTTGTTAGTGTTGGGGAGGGGTGGATGGGGTAGGTGGCAGAAAGAGGTGCCTTTCTGGGGATTAGCTTTTGAAGGTGACGATATATATTCTAGGAAGCATTTTAATATACTTATCCTCCATACTTCCTCTATTTCCAGGTAAAAATAGCTCATAATAATAAAGCACTGTTACAATAAGCTTTCAAAGATAAATGCAAAGACGAGAATACAAAATGATGGCCAGTGGTGGTGATTGAGAATAAGCAGACTGGAAAATGTGAGCTAAGGGAAGCTGCAGCTGGGCTATAACTTAACACTGGGCTTCCTGGCGGCCAAGGGGAAAAAGGGAAGAACCAACAAGAAAGGTGGACAAGTAGCTGTAAAAACTTTGTGGTTCCAGGGCCCTAGAGTTTTGATATTCATGCCGGCAGTGCTAGCAAACAGCCACATGAACTTGAACAGGTTACTAGAATGTTCTGGGCCTCACTTTTCTATAAGTGATAGTAACTGCCTGCTGAATTAGACAGTATCTAAATTTGTTTTATTCATAACTTCTCAATTATTAATGACACTTCAAAGAAATGTCTTCCTTTATGCATTTCATCAGGGTTACTCACTTCTTCATTAAACATATGTTTATAGTTCACAGTAGATTCATGAGATTTTCCTCATTAAGCATCCTTAAAGAGAAATGTGACAGAATAATCTAACCTTTACTAATTTTAAAGCTAACATATATTTCACATGTCACGTGCCTTGTTTTTACTTTGACATTCTTCTGCAGTCACAGAAAAAAAAAATACCCAAAATTACTTAACAAATGAAAGGGTAATTATTTAGTACAATGTGTTAGTAGAAAACATAACAAGTCACAATCAAACACAATTATTATGTTTTAAAAATTGAATTGAAAATGCTTCTGCGTTGCCAGGAAGGAGAAAGCAATCATTGTCATTGGGACCAAGAAAGAGACAGACTGGAACACATTTCCCTACCCCAGTTCCTCACATCTTGCCAGGGCCTGTGTTTCTTTCTAGAATCTCACAGATACTGAAGAATGTTTTAAATCTCACTTACTGCTGGGAAGTGGACCTTAGCCTTTAAAAACAGCCTATATTTACACATTTTCTGGTCTGTGTGTGTGTGTCCAACCACGCAGTTTATTGTTCACGATGATATTTCATTAGTGATATTCTTATATATACTGTGCCTTGACAAATTTTTAGTTTTTAGTAGTAAAGAAGTTAAAAAAAAAAAATCAAAACTAATCTGGTCCATGACATTTTTTTTTTTTTGGCCATGTCATGCAACTTGTAGGATCTTGGTTTCCTGACCAAGGCTCGAACTCAGACCTTTGACAGTCAAAGCCTGGAATCATAACCACTGTGGTCCGTAACATTTTTGTTAGGTGAGAATGAAAGTTGTATTTCAAGCCCACGTTTTAACCTAATTGATTAAAATTTGACAATGGATCAGAACAAGTTCAAGACAGTCTTTTTTGATGTTTCTCACTCTACCTTACCTATTGTGATCAATCATCTATTCACTCATTTATTTATAGAAGCAAACATGTGTTTTAAACATCAGGATCAGTGAATACAGAGGACTACTGATAGAGGCATTAAGACTGCGTCTCTACGGATCTTCAGGACTGAATCAGAAACAAGACTCACCTGGGACCCAGGAATTGCACCAATATTCATTGAGGCATTTTTTGTTTTTAGGATTTTGAGCAGTTTTCTCAGGCCATATGAACAGGTGAATTATAACTTGATCAAAGCTGGGTAGACTTAAGAGGTAGTTGCAGGCTTCCCGCGTGGCCCAGCTGGTAAAGAATGCGCTCGCAATGCGGGAGACCTGGGTTCGGTCCTTGGGTTGGGAAGATCCCCTGGAGAAGGGAAAGGCAACCCACTCCAGCATTCTGGGCTGGAGAATTCCATGGACCGCATGGTCCACGTGGTCGCAGAGTCAGACACGACTGAGTGACTTCCACGCCACTGTTTTATCAGCGTTATTGTTGCAATTCTTTTTTCAGCCTCGAAGGTCTTCAGAGATCAGTTTTACTGGCATGGGTGAGGCCTGGGCTCCTCACCTGGAGCTGGACTGCCTGGATGAGCATCTTGCCTTCAGCACGCCACCACCACTAGCTGCGACCCTGGGTCCATGTCTCTAAGCATTAGTTCACTCATCTGTTGAACAAGGGATCCTATCGAGTTTTCCTCACAGGCCGTAAGAAGATGCACCGTGACAATGGTAGCAGAGCATTAAACTACTGGCTTGAGATGTTAACTCTTCAAATTATTAAGAACTAAAATGTCATTTCTGTAAAGAAGTCAACTCTCAGGATTTCAGTGAAGGGGGCCCAAACAGACCCTCTGGATTCTCCAACTCGTCCCTTATCAGCTGTGACTCACTTCTTCCCTTGACCCCGTCTCCACCTTTGCTCTGAGTCCTGGGGGGCTGACCTGTAAGGGCTTCCGTTCCGCTGCCCTTTGCTTTCCAGGCGCTTTCGGCCACAGGCGCGCCAGGAGACAGAGAGAGGGAGGTGAGCGTGCTGACTCTCCTGGCTCCTTCCTGCAGGCTTTGCGGAGTCCAGCCGTGTCTCCTCTCATGGAGACCACATTTCCTAGCAGGGACTCCTGATTCCAGGGCCCCCACTGCTCACCTCTTCAGGCTGACGACGGCACCCTGCCGACGCGAGGTCTAGATACCACTCCCCACTGTAGTTTCAGGCTAACCTGCTCATGCCCTTGGACTGTGTTCTTATCAAATTCTTTTCAAATCGACTGTGCCCTCTATTTCCTGACAGACTGGCTGAAACACCAGGTCTGTATCACTAAGATGGTGTCTTATGTGAGGCCTGAAAGACAGCTTTAAGTGGAGCGGGGAATTACAAGAAAGAGAATGAGTCAACCAGGGTTTGGGAGCACATCAAATTATATATGAATAATTCCCTGAACTGTGCTGGGAGCCAGCACACGAGACCCTACCCATGACAAGGCCGTGAGGGAGAAAACCTGACGGGCAAGGCGGATCAGGTTTTCAGGGGTTTCGAAAAGGTCAGCTCATGAGATCCCACCCATGACAAGGTCACGAGGAGAAAGCCTGAAGGCAAGGCAGATCAGGTTTTCAGGGATTCTGAAAAGCTGCCCCTGGTGCTCACCTTAAAGATGATATCTTTCTGATGCCTGCCTCAATAGACTACTCCCTAATTTCTGTGACACAGGCAGAAGGCCTTCCCCGATCTCTTCCCAAATAATAATCAATTTAAAACTTTAATCAATGTTTCCCAGGTGGTGGTATTTTATGAGATTATCCAGGGTGAAAGGAGTGTTTTAATTTAAACTCCTTTGCTGGTAGTTTGTTAGCCAAATGCATTTATGCCCTTGGTACTAATATGCATGACTGCTCATAATACCCTAATCATAAAACAGCATAAAGAACCTGATCATATAAAGGCCCTAATAGACAAAGAGCCTTTTTGGGGGGTGAAGGAGTCCTATTAGAAAACGTAAGAAAATTTATTGTAAAGGTGGTGATTGGGTTAACATTTGCTTGCTGTGTTTTTGCTCTTAATGTGCTGAGGTTGTGTTATAGAAACCATTGTTAATATAGTTTAAGATCTAGAGAAATAAGAACTTAGCCCTACTGTGGTAACAATGAAATGGTTGTTAATTGTCAGCCAGGAGTGCTAGGCAGAAGCTGCCTCACCAAAGTCGCAGAGTCAGTGTGGGGTAAACTTCTTAGATAAACGCAACTGACAACTTCTGCAGAAGGATTAGTTTTTATGTTAACAAGGTTATACTCTACTCTGTACTGTTGCCCTGTGAGACTGCTACCTTTCAGTTAAGGTCACCATAGAAATGGAAAATAGGTCTACATTCACCTGACCTGCATAAAATGTTAATAGCCACAAGGCCAGAAGATCATGTGCTAAGAATTACTATAGAATTAGAAAGCAAAAAACATCCTGCTTTTCCTAAAACACAAAATGATGTAATACTAATCCTGTGTAATCATGAGTAAGCATCTTGTACCTTGAAAACGTTCTGAGAAAGGGTATAAAACCTGTTGTCAAAAACTAAAACACAGACTTGGCCCTATCAAGGCTGGTCTCACGTGTCTTCTCTCTCTCGCCGACGCCGTTCATCCTGAGGTTATCCCCTGGATCCTGCCGAGACTGGACCCCGACAGAACTGGCATGTAGTTTGGCTGCGATGTTCAGATTGAATTATCTTTGTATGACAGAGACAGACATGTATTTTCTCTTTTTATGACTGATGCAGTTTTTAAAAAATATATTGGGAGAACGAGTTGCTCAGTGGAACTCGGAATTTTCTCGTAATAGGTGTTGGTCCTTTTTCTCCTAATAAATTACTTAGCCATCAGCTAAGTATTATTCCATTCTTGGGACACAGTACCTGATATGGTGCCAGGCGATCAGGCTCTGAGTAAATATATTGCATGAATGTATAATCAACTTAAAAGGGTTCATCCATGTAGTCTGTATTTCATTCCTTTTTGATAACTGCACAACACTCCATTCTGTAGATGTATCACATTTGTCCATTTATCACCTGATGGATGTCAACTGACTTCACTTTTCGGTATCGTAAAGAAAGCTCTTATGAATATTTATGTACACGCTTTTGTGTAGACATATGTTTTCAATTCTCTTGGGTATATATGGAATTGATGTGGAATCGATGAGTCAAACTACATTTAACTTTTTAAGGAACTGCCAAATTGTTTTTCAAAGTGACTAACACCATTTTACATTCTTACCAGCAGTGTATGGGTATTTCATCTTTCCATACCCTATCTGATACATTATCACATTACCTTTTCCACTGCCATTTCACTGTGGTTTAGTTTGCTTTTTCCTAATGACAAGTGGTGTTAACCATCTTTTCACGTGCTTATTGGCCATTTGTATGTATCTTCACTGGAGATATGTATATTCAGAACCCTTGCCCACTTTTAAGTAGGTTATTTGTGCTTTAATTAACTAGGTTGTCTTTATTATTGAGTTGTAAAAGATCTATATATTCTGGCTAGAAATCTTTTATCAGATGTATAATTTGCAAGTATTTCCTCTCATTCTGTGGGCTTTTTGTTGCTTTTGGAAACATAAGTTTTCAACTGATGAAGAAGTACAATTTATCTTTATCAGTTATACTTTCCAGTGTCATATTTAAAAAAATTGTTTAACCCAAGATTTACTCCTGTTTTCTTCCAAGAGTTTTGTAGTTTTAGCTCTTCCATTTATTTTGAGTTACCTTTTGCACATGGTATAAAAGTGTGGGTCCAACTTCATTCTTTTGGGTGTGGATATCTTAGTGACTCAGAATAATTTGTCAAAAAGGCTATTCTTTCCTTATTATCTTAGCACCCTTGTTAAAAATCAACTGACCACAAATGTAAGCATTGTTTGCATTTCTATGAGAACTTTAGGATAAGGTTGTCAGTTTCTGCAGAGGTCACCTGAGATTTGGTTAGGAATTGCAATGGACTCGTAGATCAATCTGGGAAGTATTGCCATCTTAACAACATTGATTCCTCCACTTCATTATCATGGAGCATCTATCTTCCCAGTTATTTAGTAGAACTTTTAAAATTTCTTCCACTAATGTATTGTAGTCTGTCGAGTACAAGTCTGGCACTTAGTTTTTAAAATTTATTCCTAAGGGTTTGTTTCTGATATGATTGAAAATAAAATTGTTTTTAAGTTTCAGAGTGTTGCTAGTGTGTAGAGTTGATTTTCATATACTGATCTTGTTTCCTGCAACCTTGCTGAATTTGTTCCTAACATTTGTTTGATTTGTAGCTTTTACTGTGTGACCTGCTACAAAATATTAAAAACCCAAGTTGCTTAATCCTGTTTCAAGGCTTTAGAATAGTAAAATAATTTAAATTTCATTTTAATTGATATCCCAATTCAAACTCAAATTATTTGGACTAAATTTCTTTTGCATCCAAAACTACTGTTTAGAACACTCACCTTGTAGTGCAAAAATAAAATTTCCCCTAAATGAAAAAATGTATTAGTTTTTACTTTTACTTGGTCTAACTTATGAATGATACAGTCTCACTGCTCAATAATATTTGAGATGTCAGATTTATTTTATGTAATAACTAGTGGGAAGCCACCATGCCACCTTATTTAGCCACACTACTTTGCTTTTGGCTCAGATGGTAAAGCGTCTGCCTACAACGCAGGAGATCCGGGTTCAATCCCTGGGTCGGGAAGATCCCCTGGAGAAGGCAATGGCAACCCACTCCAGTACTCTTGCCTGGAGAATCCCATGGACGGAGGAGCCCGTCAGAGTCCATGGGGTCGCGAAGAGTTGGACACGACCAAGCGACTTCCCTTTTCACTTAGCTTTTGTAAGGAGGTCACTGTTCATAAACAGTCAACATCTGTTCACTGTTAAAAGGTCAAGAGAAACTGTAGCGCTCCTCCTCTCCTTGAATGATGGAACTATAGGAGCATGTATGTTTAAAGTGTGAATGTACAAAATGGTGGACAGAAATTTTGGATCACGTGTCACTTTTACTTCATCACTGGTTGTCCCTTTCATTCAATAGATCAAACGGATTTTTTGGATGAGTTCTGGTCAGTTCCCTGACATAACTATCTTTTACATGGGTATTACGCATGTAACATTTTCTTGGCATTCTGAGTCAAGCACAAAAGCTCTAGTGTCAAGGCAAAAAAAAAAAAAAAAAAAAAGTTTTGTTAAAGAAAAAAATACCCAGAAAAGCGTCTTGAATAAACTGGAGAAAGATGCAAAAAGCAAGCTAAAACACTTAACAGAAACTTAACATTTATTGTGCAATTTTATCTCCAACAGAACATGTGGCATTCTAGAGGTATATGAGGTAATAAAATCAATACTCCAATTAGAACACCTGAAATAACTGGCTCTAGTAACAAATGTTTCTTATAATTAAAAATATTGAATGTTTAAAAAACTCTTGTAACATTTTAAGTTCCTAAAAGAAATGTGCCTAACACTTAAAAAACAACTTACTCTTCTATATAAATTATTCACAAAAAATCTTGCTATCCTGTGTTACACTATGCATTGATAGTTTTATTAACGTATCTCTAGTGGGTATTAACTCTACACAGTACAATCAAATAGAAATTATTCATAGAGAATCAACGAGACTTCAACAATAAAAATATCAGGATCAATGGATTTGTCACAGTTTCTGCACACGTGTTCTTCATATAAAAGAGAGTAAAGGCAAGTTGGCCCCAGTGTCAGGCTGCTACAGAAGTTCCAGAGAGGACACACACGCAAAGGCAGTGCTTAATGGGGCGGGGTCGGACCGGAGCAGCCACCGCCAAGGTTTCAGGACCCCTCTCGTGGCCTGGCATGCCCTGTTCCCTAGACACAAAGCCAGGCTCTGATGGCCGAGGCAAGCTCTTGAAACTTAAAACACAGCCAGAGGTGTTAACAGCCACAACTACAGGAGAGTATCAACAGATTACTGTATTTTCCTACAAAATCTTCACGACAATTCTCACAGTGACATCATGGTTAAAACCCTCTCTTCCAAACCAGACTCATCAGATCTAAGGCTACGAATACAACAAACGTGAAAAGTGAATGAATGCTGGCTGACCGATGTCCAGTGCCACGTCTGCCATCTATCTGTTCCCAAAGAACATCACTTCCGTGAGTTCAAAGTTTTACTTTTATATCCCTGCATTTTTGGACTGGGAACCCTATGATGGAAATGTGAACAAATTAAGTCATTTTAGTCACTACTTTGATTAAACAAATCTATCCCAAAGTGTTGATGGGTTTTGAGAACTGGAGAAAACGGAACGAGTCATTCCACTTTCTAAACCCAAAGATTTCCCCTTGCTAGCTGAGTAATAAGCTCAATAAAATGGGGTAACAAGAACAGCCTAGGGGGTGCTTGTGAGGATTAAAATGAGAGGAGGCATAAAGTGCTTAGCAATACACCTGGCACACAGGGCCTCTGAACTGTAACCTACAGCTATTGCCAGTGGTTCTGAATGGGCCTGAATAGCTTCCCAATGCAGGCAAGACCCACCAGGCTGCTTGTGCTGGGGCAATTCTGACCATGAGCACGCTTTTGAGTAAGCCATCTTAGCAGATGTGTTTTTTCCTGTAATCTGGGGAACTGTGATTCAGTGAAAGCCTAGTGCTTGTATTGCCAGTTGTGGACGGTCATGAGGAAATTTAATCTGGTTCTTTTACCACAAAGATACGGTAGTTTAGGGCTATCAGTAAACCATACTGACCAAGCTGGTGATTAGATCAGTGAAGTCCTCTGAATGTTCTTTGCAACTGAACACACCATGGAGGGTAAAAGTGGTCTCTCACAGGTAAATATGCTCATTACAGTTTTGAATTTTAATAAGGACTCAAGTACTGGTGAGTTATTACCTTTGCACTTCATGTTGTCCAACATTAAACTCTTCACTGTCCTCTAACCACTGGCTGATAATTCAAGTAACTGCAGAGGGCCCTCGGCTGGGTGGCATTTTCCTACATTATTTCAAGTGAAGTGGTTATTTTTATCCAGTACTTACATGACTGAAAGAAGCCATCACTATGTTTACAAAAATATATCATAATGATACATACTGCTGTTTAGAGACATTTACACTAGCGTTCTGACTCAAGCATCCTATTTGACATGTTTTGCCAAGCAGTTTTGGCAAGTGTCACCACATTAAACACACACCAGCAAGACTTGCACCATATGTTGAAAATCACTATTACATTTTTAAAAACTGGTATAGAAGAGCTGTCAAAAATCACAAGCATCTGTATGGTGAAATGACATAGCACTTATTGAGCAAGGTTTAAATCTTTTCTAAAATGAAGCTATCCAAGAATGAGACTTTCTTAAAATGAATGAAATCTAAGAAAAACTAAGGAGGTAGTCTGTGGCATTAGGGTCAGGTTCGGGAGTACGTGTTGAATGACAGAATTCAAATGAGGGCAAGATTCATTCGTTTTTCTGAAAACTGCACCTTTCCTACTCGATACTCCATCTGTTTTCTGGTCACACCAGGAGGTCAAGCCATTAAAAGTGCCAGGAAAATGCAGACATCATGAACTTGCAGATTCTCAAGTTTGTACTGTTGTCGAGACTTGGGGGAAAAAATCTGCCGTTACAAGAATTTACTGGACTTAACCATCCTATCGCTATCTGACACGTGGAGAAGCTGGGTCAAGTAATACATTAATATATCACCTTATAATTCTGATGAAGGCTGATGTGCTTATGACTGACAAGAGACTACACAGTCGATGTTTATGACTAAATGAAGGGCTAAGAAAGATCCAGAATATAAAATCACCCACGTGCTCTACAGCTGTGAAGTAGCCACATATATAACATCTCTCAATTTCCCTATCAAAAGAGATGATGACTTTTTTTTTTTTAACAAATGCTCTAATGTTATCCTCTCCATTCCCAGTGAAGCCTAAAACAGCAGCAGCCTTTAATAAAAGCTGCCCACTTAGCCCTAAGCTTTACGAAGAATACAGTTATCTGGACTAGGGTGATAAAGGAGGCCGCCCCTCCTACCCACGCTTGAAGCAGAAACAGATTCTATCATCTCTAGAGCATCTGCTGACACGAAACAGTTCCAAACATGACTACAAACTTGAGCTCAACAAAATAAACTGGGGAAAGTAGGCGGGAAAGGCCAGTGCTAACTCAGCCAAGGCCAGAGACTCAGGGGAACATGGGGGGAAGCAAGTAAAACAACTGGGGTGAAACATTTCCATTGGTGACAACAAGAAACAAGATCTATGCAAATTCTAAAGATCAACTCAGCACAAAAAGATCCTCAAATTTCAGGGAAATGACAAGCCCGTTGCATAGTTGTCGGAATGGCCTTGAAGCTGTGTGTATCCAATTCCAGAAGTTCTGGGAACACCATCAGCCTCACCGTTTGCTTGGTCCTCAGCGTACCCAGCGACTAGCTGGCTGAGATTCTCGTTATTCAGCCCATCACTTTGGCATTGTGTCAACAGAGCCTGGTTTAAGGCTGTGGAAATTGTGCATCTATGAACCTACAACATCAAGCGTTTGAAAATGGTTTGGGATCTTTGGATGTTTCTTGATTGACACAGTGAAAACTTTTACTGTTTGTCAACTCCAGAGATCATATAGTGCCTTCCTTATCAACACAGTAGAAATTTTATTTTTTGGTAAAAAGTAACAGAAACAGCTAGCTTCCAACTCGTCGTTGTCTAGAGGTGACCTCTGATCTCTGGTTTCTGTTTGAGTAACAGGTTCTGTCAATGCAGACACAACATACAAAGTCACCTATCCTACGTATTTGCTGAGAAGTATAAATTCAAGTCTTTGGAAAACATAAAGACAACTTATCTGAATTAAAATGAGAATGCCTGTTCCTTGTCCCTCGGGACAATGCTGTGTCTCTACCTTCTCCCATGAGCACCAAACTAATCTCCACGGGGACCAGCCCTGCTCATGAAGCAGAGCTCACCGGAAGGTATCAGACAGGTGACCAAGAATCCACCTATCTTTTTCCCACCTTCACCATCTAACTAGTCATCATTTGAAATCAAGTGTAGGTTTCTCTTTGTATAATATAGTATTCTGAAAATCTCTGCAGGCTTCATACACTTTCCAAACAACCCGAAAATGGGCTTGTATTGGGAACTGTTTGGCAGTAGGTCAAGAGAGTTAAGGTTTAGGATGTGTAAAGTCTGACAGAGTGACATGTTTTGGATTCTAAAGTGATGGTAACAGAACATTCACCATTGGAACTCGAGAGGACCAGCTGCTCGTGTGCAAAGATTTTGTCCACTAATCACCAGATCCATCCTGGGAATTTTTATTGAAGACTTCATCCTGGGAAGGCTGGTGATCGATCCCTTCATAAAAGGAGCCTCCGTTGTGCAGGAAAGTGCCCACGGCTCGCCCCTGCCGGGCGTGACCCACAGCATCGCTGAACACCTTGTTTATCTGCTCCTCTGAAGGCATCCACCAGTCAGGGTTGGAGGTACAGTGCATCCTAATGAATTCTGTGGGAATATACACAACAGTAAAAAAAACAAACAAAAAAAAAAGAGAGAGAGAAACAGCTGGTTTTTGCAGTGGATGGCAGAAAGGATGCTTAAACAGCAGCTCTATAAGGAAAGCTTTACGGGACATCAGATGTAGTGCCATGATGACATCACTTATTAGACTTTAAAACTTACACCATCTACATTTTCTACTCATGTGCAAAAATAAAAATTATGTGGGTGATCCCTCTAAGACATGTTTGCTATGAAAGGTCAACCTGATTTGTGAGGCATGGTCTGCACCATGCTAGGTTCAAAACCCTGTTGTTACATGCCCACATGTTTAGAATGCTAACTCTTTCCAGAAGCACAGCAAGTATCATGAGCATGGGATTCTTTAACCAGCTACTAATCTGCAGATTAAGAGCAAGAAAATAAAATCTCAGTAAGAACCTGCCTAAGTTTTGGTTCAGAAGAGATTTCCACGTTATTACAGGCTGTATTTCTATAATTGTGATATCTATACATCTACTGACAAATATTTTTTAGATGAATTTTCCTCTAAATATTTAATTTCACCAGATAGCAATTAGGAAGAGATAGTGTATAAAGAGTAGCTAAGACTCCAATGAAACAATCTCAGCCTCCCTCCAGCTGAGTTCAAATCAATCTTTCCTGTTTTCTCAGAGTCAGGGGACATGCAGAGTTCCCAAACAGCTATTTCACTAACATGGGCATCTGAAAACTGAAGTGAGCATTCTAGAAAAAGTCCTAAGTTAAACTGTGTGTGTGTTTTTTTTTTTGCACGGCTGATGGAAAGTTCAGGGTGACTGCTGTTTACACACCATTTCTTCTCCAGCACTGTTCCCCTTCTAAGACCACGGTTCTGGTCATAGGACTGGATTTGTCTGAGATTTATTTACGGAACCCTGATCCTATTTGCCCTTAGAAGCTGATGCTTTAAGAATTTGGACCAGAAAAATCTCATGAACTGAACTGTGTCTATCTTAGCATATAAACAGGGGCATTCCCTTCAATTTCATGCCTGAGGTGAGAGACTCATTCATCTCGTCCAAGTCCCAGCTCCAGGGGCCTTCCCTGGGATGAGAACTGTGTTTATTCAGCATCTCACCCTGCAAAACTGTCAGGAGCCAGATGGCTGATGGTGGGGTGCAAGCCTAGGCAACATCGAAGGACACCCACATCCTCAAACCCAGGTCACGGTCACTACAATGCTGAAGAGAGAGAAAGCAAGTGGGACCACTAGGCCTCACGTGTCTAGATCTCTCCCTATTACCTTTCTTGTGTTCACACTTACTTACAACTGTGACCATCCTCAGATCACCTCCAGCTAGGCTGTGGGCTCCGGAAGTCAGGGACTGTTTTCTGCTCCTCTCTGCTTCTCTTGGGTTTCCCACCTCAAGTATTCATAAGTATTCCCTAACTGTCTAAGCAGGCTCCCGACCTCTGTCCAGATGCCCCACTCTCACAGGAACATAAAAAAATGAAAGAAAGGTGCGCATGAGCAGAAATCAAGGCTAAGTGTTGAGGGCCACCCTGAGAATGTGCTGCTCTGGGACACCTGCACTGCCCCTCCTCAGCACCCACTGCTGTGACAGGACTTTCCCCAACACTGTGCCAGACGGTTACAAGCTCAAACAGATCGGAAGCATTGTCACGTCACTGACCCCCTCTTCCTGCTGGGGTCAAACCACCCCAGGGAACAGGCCAGCCTAGAATTTGACTTCACTTCCTGAAGCACCCCGCTTTCCATCCCTCAAGCGTCCAAATGTCTGCAACTTCCTTGGCCTTCCCAGGCTCGCTGACTACAAGGACGTCACCCTGGGAGTCATCACACCTAAGCCTTCAGGAAGGGAATCCCGTTTAGGTCAAAGGCCCGCCCCAAGATTTCAGCCTCTGGGACACATACAAGGGCTCTAACCAGCTGCCCTGACACATCAGCAGTTCCTGCCTATGCCTTCTCCACCCAAGGGCAGGGGAGGCCTGTGAGTCCTGCCCAGCTCTCCCGTGCTGGAGAGCACACGCTTATTGGGCAGCCTGGCCAGCATCGCTGTCCCAGCGGGCCTGGCGGCATTCCCAGGGCAGCAACACTAGCGCTTTGGGATCTAAATTAATCCCTCAGTTTCACAGACATGCTCATTAAAATGTAAAGTGTTTAAAAGGATTTATGGAAGGGGACAGTGAGCCCCCTTATCCCGATTCTTCATAAGCCTCAGGGCAAATTCCTGAATACAAACTGAGCACACTCTCAGCAGACACCCCCCGCCCCACTGCTAAGCTTACCACCACTCTGGTACCTCTGTCTGCTCTGATGATATTGGGGAATAAAGGAACCTATGGCTAGTTTGCTAAGACAGACACTGGAAATTTCCATCATCCAGACACTCTAAATGGAATTCTTAGACTGGCCAACAGGGGGCGCTAGCGCACCAGTGCCAAGTTATTATTAACAACACTGGTATCTTCATTCCAGGTGGCTTTGTCAAGTACGGGCCACCTGAATCAATCACCTGGGGTGGTCACTATGCCTCCCCTGTCCTCACCCCAGACCCGCTGAATCAGAAGTTCAGGGTGGGTCTGGGAATCTCTGCTGCCAATAATACTGTGCATGCACCTCAGTCACTGTGGGCATCAGGAGGGGGAGTGGGAGTGAGTGTCTTTCTGATGATGAAGGCCTTATCAGTGACAAGGTTTTTCCACTGCGACTTCTTCACCAGGAAATATTTTGATTCCTATCAGGAGTAAATCATTACTAAGTCTTTCCAACCAATTAAATCACTCAAACTATACAGGTTAAGTCTTTCCAACCAATAAAGTTACTCTTGAACCATATGCACGTTAATGTTTTGACATGGACTTTTCAGGTGCGAGTGGAGCGCATGTTGGAGCTGTGATGTTTCCACTGGTCTGTGTTGACTTGCACCCACTGAATCAATCACACATGTCTGGCTTCCTCCTCCTCACCCTCTGCCTGGCCTATCCGCTGTGCGGATCAGCTTCAGAGTAATCAGCTGTTAATACCGATGAAATGGTGTTATCTGAGCAGTATTTTTTAAATATGGAAACTTAAAAAAAACTGGAACAGAATCTGACTGGGCAAGAAATACTTTAGGCCTATGGAAAATTAACTAAATAAATTTAAGGAGCAGGGGCACGTACTCTCGACAAGGGCAGCTAGACTGGGGGAGGGTGCCGTAGGCTTCACACGAAAACGGGGTGAATTTTAGAATCCCTTCTTTCCCTCTGTGCTTTGCCCAGTGTTCCAGTTTTCCTGGAGGTGGCCTTCCCAAGCAGCAAAGAAAATCTGAACTTAAAGTGTGAAACATGAGGTGCTATGCAGCGCTTACGTGCCACCAAGTGCCAAAGCAAACAAGGAATTTTTAAAGAACTTCTCGATACCAAAGAGATGGGCTACATGAAGCCTATAAAGTCTCAGCGGAAAAAACCAAAATACAGTCAAGGCTGAACACTTGCACGGGGAGCCACAGCCAATGCGGTGAAATGAGATCACAGATGGACACTGAGCGGAAGATGCGGTACCTCGGAGGCATGTTACTTTAACTGGATCCAGAGGGCGTCTTTCAGGACCTGTCTCTCCTGACTGCACTGACCTTTTCCTTTTTCCAAGGCCGCATGAGTACTTAAGCTCATCGGTAGTGAAAACAAATCTGATGAGGTATCGAAGGAGCCGCCTCCCATCTTTCTTGGAAGAATTTACAGCCTCATCCCACTGTTTGCTCGTTATGTAGACAGGATAGTTGTTCAACAGCTGCTTGCTTCCCTGGAAAAGCGAAACATTTTCTCATTACCTACTGAGCTGGCCAGTCGGCAGCCCGGGCGATCTCCATTTCAAAGGCAAACATGCTTTTTAACCAAGTGGCTATGCTGACAATGAACCGGGTACTGACGAGCACAAGTAATTGCTCACTCTCAAAACGGGCACTTTTCAAATTACATTTGCATTTTCTATAACAAGAGCCAATGAGGTTTAATGAACACCTTTGAAAGAGGAGCTATTTATAACTTGCATTTTAACAGGTAGGTTAAAACGTGTCAAGATCCAATGACAGGAAACACTATTTAAATATAACCTGTAACTTTCCTTTTCAATCTATTAAAATATGCAAAAATGACTTTGAAGAGGGTGATCAAACAGGTCTCCTCATCCTTTGGTTGGCGGTTAAGTACTTTTAGGAATGACGCTGGTGGGTTATTTCCATAAGGTATTTTTTTTGTGTGTTTAAGGTACTTAATATCTGATAGCTGCTGTATTTCAGTGAAACAATATTAAAAAATGAATTTTAAAAAAGTGGAATTGTGGAAACAGAAAAAAAATAATCACTAATAATAATGCAAAACAAGTTTTCTCAAATTATAGCTTCTGCAAATGCCACTATTTTATCAACTCAAAATTTTCCTTAGTTTTCACCTTTATAATTTATGTCTGCTATAAAATTCCCAGGCTAAATAGCTGCAATGGGACTAATTATAGGAATTTCTGTAACATTTATAAGCCATGTTTAGTCAATTGCACCTACACAACCATTATTTTACTTCTGGTTGTCCATAAAATTCTACAGTCCAGGACAAATTAATTAACCCATGATCTCAGTTTTAATGTACTTCTTCCCCAGTAATTAAGGTGTACAAAATAAAGAAGGGAAACTCATTCAGTTTTACAACTTTGAAAGTTTACTGTAGGTTATAAATTGGCACTGTTTGAGTCTCACGGGTTTTTATTTTAAAAAGTGCTCTTTTCACTTAAGGTCTGAGAAGGGCAAACAGTATAGGAGCCGACAGGAAAGGAAGAGGCCGCAGACACAGCTGTGAATCTGTCACTGAATCACAGCCACAGAAACTCATCACCGCAGCCTCACACTCCGTGAAGCAGGGGTGTGACTGAGTGTCCTTTTTATAGGAAGCAACTGAGGGACGTAGTTTGAGGTTTGAATTTAGTCAGTTTGGGTTTGAACTGAATCTTAGTTCTGCGTCTTACTTGGTGCTTCTTGAGCAAGTTACTTCAACTGAGAGGAAGAACTAAATTATCCTAGGTTTAAACTATGAGTGTTTGGGAGCATAAACCAACCCTTGGCTGTGTCCTACATGTGATGAAAAGATGGGCGGGAGCGCAGAGGTTCCGAAGGGCCCCGTGGCCCAGACTGCTGCTTCACGGCAGGCGCGGCGAGACAGAGGGCTGGCTGGCACGTGCGGCAGCGCAGACAGAAAAGCGAGGGTGAAAGACACAGAACCACGGGGTCAGGCAACCACCCCGTGAGCTAGGCTACGGGGACCGCGGAGTGGCTGATTCCCAGGTGAAACAAGGCGTCCTCCACAAAGGTAAGGCGCACAGGGTCGGGCTGGGGGAGGGAGGAGGCAGATACCAGTGAGGAACGGTGTCTGTCACACAGTGGGCGCAATGGACGCCTGCTGAATGACCCCTGCTGGGACTCCCTGGAGGTCCAGGGGTGAAGACTGCGCTCCCAGTGCCGGGGACACGGCCCGACCCCGGGCCCGGGAAGATTCCACATACTGCAGAGCAGCTAAAGCCACGAGCAACACCTCCTGGGTCCGCACTCTAGAGCCTGGGAGCTGCGACGAGAAGCCGCCACAATGAGCCCGCACGCCTGGACGGAGAGCCAACCCTGCTCGCCTCAACTGGAGAAGGCCCATGCACAGCAGTGAAGACCGGCCCAGTCAGAGATAACATAGAGAGAGAAAAAGGAAGGAAGGAATGGGGAACCAGAAGAGTCCTGACACAAAGGCCCAGAGCGGAGAGCAGGGGCAGGAGGGAGCGGAGGCGAGGCTCTGGGGATGAGGAGAGCTGGGGAAAACGGGCCCTGGACGGGACAACTGGGAGAGGAGCCTGCGGGGGGCTCTCTCGGAGCCGTCTCGTAAGGAGAGGCGCGGCCAGGCCGCAGACAGGGCAGGGTGGGCGCAGAGCGAACGGAAGGAAGAGTGGAGAAGTGAATACAGACCAGACCTGTCTCTCAAGGGTTTGATCACCAAGGTTACCATTCAGCAGGTGCCTTCAACAACGGGCACTGGGACTGACCCCTGAACCTACCCTTCGAGGAGCAGCGGGCTGTGGTGTTAGGATGAAAGTGCCGCAGGGTGCTGTGGGGGATGGAGGGAGAAAGAAAAGATGACCGCTGAGGGAGCAAGGGGGCATCAAAGACGGGAGGATTTTCAGGGTGGGAAGACTTGGAACAAACACCGTCTCTGCCTGAGGGAATGACAGGTGCTGCTGCTGGTAAGTCGCCTCAGTCACGTCCGACTCTGTGCGACCGCACAGACGGCAGCCCACCAGGCTCCCCTGTCCCTGGGCTTCTCCAGGCAGGAACACTGCAGTGGGTTGCCATTTCCCTCTCCAGTGCATGCATGCACGCTAAGTTGCTCAGTCGTGTCTGACTCTGTGAGACCCTATGGTCAGCAGCCCACCAGGCTCCTCTGTCCACCGGATTCTCTAGGCAAGAACACTGGAGTGGGTTGCCATTTCCTTCTCCAAATGACAGGTGGGTTCTCCCATTTCGGTTCCCTCTGAGCCAAAAGAATGGCGGGAGACTTGCCCACGGAATTAAAACTTCTGTTTCTCCCCATCAGAGTACACAGGCGAATGTACTTCATGATGCATGACCTTTCTCCACAGGATATATACTCATTCATAAACCTCAGAGTCTACCGTGTCTTCTGTTAGCCCATCTGTCCTGGGGCACAGATGGCTGAAGTACTGGATGCTTCACCTTAAGGACACTCCACGCGGCGCACCGTCTCCCTTGCCATGGAGACCTACCTCGGCTGGCTGGTCGGCGGGCTGCGGGGCCGCCAGCTGGTTATGATGCTGCAACACCGTCTTCAGGTAATCTAACACGGCCTGGCAGGGCACTGGATGGAAGAGATCGCAACAACTGCACGTGAGCCGAACTGTGCTGGGAAAATAGAAAGCTTCAAAGGTTTAAAAAGATTTTTGATGTAAACATCTAAAAAAAAAAAAAAAAAAAACCGACTCATTTTCTAAAGGAAATAGAAATCTTCTTTCATTTGACATCCGCAGTTATTTCAGTTTGTAAACATGGAACAGATGCTACAGTTTGGGGAGAAATTTTGGGTTCAGCACAATTTAAGTCAAACTGACTCTTAAGATGAATTTGGGTCAATAATAATGATGTCACATTGAACAACTCACAGAACAGACATGTGGTCTTTGATTCAAGTTGTAACCTGAGCACCCAATGGTGCTTTTGAAAACTAAGGTACTGAACACTATAATGCTTCACTCATTTTAAATTGATGATACAATGCTCCTTATTAGTGCCATTCATCCCTAGTTCTTCAGGAAAGCAGTAAGTCATGCACTTTAGACCTGCTTCCTGACATGGACATGCCTTACCATGTAGCTCATCCCCGCTCCAGACACTCACCTGATCTGGTCCAATTCCGATTCAGTTAGTATGTATATCATTAACTGTTGTACTATATTTTTTGAGGCATAGTTTTATAGAACTATTGAATAATTACAATAAAACTGAACATACGAGCCCAATATACAGCCTGACATATTTTTGTACCACTGCAGAAATAATTCTTACATCTTAAGATTTATATTAGAGCCCTTTCTGGAGTATTAACTAATTGCTTTTAAAGGTCTCAGTATCTTAGTTAATAACCTAATTGACATGGATCATTGGCATTCTCTGTCCTGGCTATGTGTTTTCTTAGGATGTTTTTGTCACGTTAGAGAAGATAGTAAATATTTAACCTAAATCCTAATTTTAAAGTATTATCACTGAGCTTTCTTCACTTTTTTTCTCACATTTTTTTTTAAAGAGAGCAAATCGAAGTTATCATCTTTATCCCCTGCTAATAGCTCTGGGTTTTTTAAGGTGACATTACACTGCAACATAAGAAATTAAGCACACTTATAAAAAAAAAAAGAAAAACAGAAATCAAACACTGTATCAACATCCTTTGGGAGAATTTGAATGATAAGTACAAGTAGGTTAGGAAATTTTTCTTCTTGACAAGAAATATCTTCTTAAATAACATCCTTACAGATTTGTCTTACACATCGGTGTCACAGGTCACTCTTGCGTAGTCATCTGAATATATTCTTTAAATTAAAGAAGCATTTTGGGGACAACCACAAAAGTCAACAAAGAGAAGGCATATGTGTTTCAGTTTGAAGCAGGACTTTTACTAAGCCAAAGTTTAATAAAACTGGTCAAGTATCTCTAATTTTACCACTCTATTAAAAAGCCTAACTCACTTTATAAAGTCCATCCTGATGTAACTAAATCCTGTGATTTATAATTCTGCCAGATCCCGCCCAAACTCCTCTTAAGGGGTGCACTTACAGGATAACAGTTCCATGTTCTGACAGACACTTTTACCCTGGACATGGCTGAGTAGAGAGGCTAAGTCACTGAGAGCTAGAAAATCCACTTTCTAAACCATTTCTGCTCGGGTACGCAAAGTTCATGGAAGAGTCTGAGCAAGTTAACGGAACGACAAACAGCAATTTCCCACATTACTAGAGTTCCATAAACAAACTGTCCAACCCACTTGCTGATGCCACGGTGAGTGAGAATGAATCTTCTGGCAATGGGAACTGATGACAGGAAAAGAGTAGGAGACTTGAGAAGCTAATGGAGACAGGAAACAAGCTTGCTACAGAGTTCTGGCTTTTCACTAACTGTGTGGCCTTTGGGACTCCATTTAACTTCTGTGTTTAAGGGTTTCAGTAGCAGCAATGCAACTATATCTACGCCACTGCATTGCCAAGCGACCTGTGTGAGGTATTATCCTGGATTTAGTTTGGAAGTTCTAGTAAAATTTGTAAGTACTCACTGACTGATTAGGATTTGAATGAAATTCCTTTTACTACTTTGTCCACATTTTACATATGTTTATAGAAAATACGTTTAAGAACAAAATGCTTATAAAAACTGAATATTCAGTGTGACCTCAACCCTGCTAAAAATAATTATGTGCAAAGAGAAGAGACTGGACAGGAGCTAAGATGGCGGAGGAACAGGATGGGGAGACCACTTTATCCCCTACAAATTCATCGAAAGAACATCTGAACGCTGAGCAAACTTCACAAAACAACTTCTGATCGCTAGCAGAGGACATCAGGCACCCAGAAAAGCAGCCCATCATCTTCGAAAGGAGGTAGGACAAAATATAAAAGATAAAAAGAGAGACAAAAGAGCTGGGGACGGAGACCCATCCCGGGAAGGGAGTCGTAATAGAGGAAGTTTCCAGACACCAGGAAACCCTCTCACTGGTGGGTCTGGGGGACGTTTCCCAATCTCGGAGGGCAACCTAACTGGGAGGAAAAATAAATAAGGAAGAGACTGGAAAGAAATAAACCAAAGTGTCAATAATTAAAAATGATTTTTAAATTATTTTAAAAAATTAATTTAAAAAATTAATTCAAAATAATTAAAAACTTTATCCTTTACCATCCTTGTAAAGACCAATTTAAAAAAATTTCTACAGTGGGCATGAACCATAATAACTTCAAAGTTGTTTAAAAGAATGTCTACATAGCTGTTATCTCCCTTTCCTATGCCATCTATGACCTTCGGTGTTGCCTGTACAGGCTTGGAGGCAGACTCTCCCATCTCTACACCCCCAATATTCAGGCAGCAGTGCTAACCTCTGAGCAACGGCAGCTGACCCTAACATTCTGGAAGAAAATGGAATTTCACCTGCATTTACCGGCCATGGGGCTCTACTGAAGGCAGGTGGGTCCTGTGGGCTGATACCTGGGCACAGGGCTGAAGCCAGGAACACTGAGGACAAGGCTCAGGTCTAGTTACTTAAATTGACTCTGCAGAGCTGGCTGTTGTATTGTCTGAAAGACTTGTTAAGTAAGGTTCTTCCACGGAAAACTGCTGTTTTTGCCCTTGTTAAGAGTGCTTGGGTGTCAAGTACCTATTTTCCTGGCAGATCATTGCATTAACATCTTGATCAGCTTCTCTTGTTCATTCAGCATTATTTAATCTACTCTGCTATATAATTGCTTTTAAAGACTCAAAACATTTACTCCAAATACAGCACATACTATTTTATAGGGAGACTGAAAATTATTTACCATCCTCTGACAAGCGTGCCATCTGCGTGCTGTATCACCTTGAAGTGTCTGTCCTAGTCACACTGTCTCTGCAGAGTATAAGTTCCTGTGTTGTGAACGTCTAGAAATAAAGTGAGCTCTAAATATTACTCAGCCTACAGACACATGGCTGTTCTTTTGATAATGAAAATGTTCTGATTAATTTAACTGATATGTATAGATGCTATAACAGAACATGCCTGAAACTGGGCTGGAAATCAGGGACACAAGGATGACTGACTTAAGTCTCTGCCCTCAAGAACCTTACATGGCCTGCCTCTCCTTGTACCAAGACACCAGGAGAGAGAGCAAAAACTTGCCCTGCTACTGCAACAGAAGCAAGCATGATGTGCTATAGAAAGCGGTTCATTTTGCCTGAAACTGGGGTACTGAAGGATGAGCAGGAGTTCCTCGAGTGGGGAAAAGGGAGGGTATGTCCTTAGACTGGAGGGACAGCAGGAGTCAAGGGAAGACCAGAAGCAAGCGGTAGTGGATCTGCCTGCCAGTGCAGGAGACCTGGGTTCGATCCCTGGTTCAGGAAGATTCCCTGGAGTAGGAAATGGCAACCCACCTCAGCATTCTTGCCTGGAAAATTCCACGGACAGAGGAGCCTGGCAGGCTACAGTCCACGGCATTGCAGAGTCAGACACGACTGAGTGAGCATGCAGAAGCAAGTGCATGGAGGTTCAGGAATCACACATTGTCCAGAGGGGGTGGAGCACTCGGGGAATGGTGGGAACTGAGAGGCGAGCCTCCAAAGAAGAACAGGAAGACTTAGGGAGCGAAGGACATCATGTCGTGCCGCACTAAGGGTGCTGGAAATTTACTCATGCACCATGCGAAGCCAAGAGGCACTCAGCAAAGAGTGATGAGGGCGTTTTCAACCGGGAGAGCCCAGGATTGAAGAGATACTGCTGTTTTGAGTCAGGCATGGATGAAAGCCAGCGGGGAGAGAGGAGGACTCCGCACCGACGGGCACATACAAGTGGAATCAAAGGACAGAAGATGGACATGAAACAGGAACAGAGACACCTATGAATGGAGCCAAAGTTCCCCACCGGGCTAACTAACTGAACGCCGACCTGTCACAAGGTTAAGACCACCACCACCAACCTAAGAGAACCACCAAGATTTCTGTATCCTCAGGCACAGGACAGGGTCCCTCTAGGTCTCCTGAGGTTGCTCTGCGGGGAGTGTCTCCCAGAAGATCTAGCAGGCCCTTCGTTGTTACTTGATGAACTCAACACTTCAGCATTCCAGCGTTACTGATCTCATGTTACAGAGAACAGAAACTGAGGCTCAGAAGGGCTAAGTAACTTGCCCAAACCACCGCCAGCAAGTAGCAGGAGCAGAAATCCAAACCCAGGCTTGACGCTAAAGCCATTTTCCTCAGCTCATGCTCTTTTGGGTCCCAGTCTCACAGCTTACAGCGAGAGTCGTGTCACTGTTACCAAATTCTAAGTCAAAGAACTCAATTGTTTACTCCCCTGTTCCTATCACTTGCTCTAATCTTTTTTTACTCAGAACATAGTTGTGTCTCTTGACTCTCCCTAGAACACCCGCATTAAATATGATGGCTGTGTTTCTCAGGACCGGAAGTCGACCTGAGCCTCTCCCGCAGGACCGGAAGTCGACCTGAGCCTTCGCCCACAGGACCGGAAGTCGACCTGAGCCTCTCCCACAGGCACTTCCGGCACGTGTGAGCTGGAGCACAGCGCCAGCATGGCAGGCACCGGCAGAGACACTGCAGCCACGCCAGGGCTTTCTGTTCTCGCAAAACTAGCTATCCAGAAATGGACACTGATTCTTTATCTTTTAAAAATCTTCTTCGAATATCCTTACTTAAGATCAGACTGCATAATTCAAGGTTAGTTCTCTAGCGTGTAGCCTGTGAGTTAGTGCAACTGATCCTCATTATTTGCAGACTCTGTACATTTGCCCACTCACTAATGGACTTCCCAGGTGGTGCTAGTGGTAAAGAACCTAGCTGCCAACGCAGGAGACATGAGAGACTTGGGTCCGATCCCTGGGTCGGGAAGATCCCCTGGAGGAAGGCTTGGCAACCCACTCCAGTACCCTCGCCTGGAGAATCCCATGGACAGAGGAGCCTGGTGGGCTACAGTCCATGGGGTCGCAGACAGCCGAACACGACTGAAGTGACTCGGCACACACACGTGACTCACTGACATGGATCTGTAATGGGCAAAGTCGAATCTGAGCTCCTGCTGGCACTGGTGGACTCTGGCAGGTCACCGAGAAACCCGAGTGTCTGGAATCACACACTCCCAGCTGGGGCTGGACAAGGACACCTTCTGCCCGCTCGTTTCAGCCCAATGTGGTAGTGAGGGTTCGCTCCATGGTCTGTTCAGTGCCCTGTTTTTCTCATTTTTGTGCCTCTCCTGCGTGGTGATTTTGCAGTTTCACAGGGGTCCCAAACGCAGAGCTGAAGCCCTGTCTAGTGTTCCTGAGCACAGGCTGTGATGCACTTCAAGGGGAAGATGTGTATTAGATGATTTTTGTTCAGATGTGAGTCACAGGCTGTGAATTCAGTGTCAACCGGCCAGCACTATACATTAAACAAGGCCTCTTTAAACAAAAACACACTTAAAATGAGGCTATGAATTGACTGGTTGACAAAAACATTGCGACCTGAGGCTACACAGAACTACAGTGAATAACAAGAATCGACTATATTTTAAGGGTGGAAGAGGGTAGCAAACTACCTCTGTAAAATGTGAACATTAATTTTTGTTTGGAGTTATAAAGATAAATTGAGATGATCAAAAATGTACATTTAAAAAAGCGGAATGTTCTTTAATAATATCAACAGTTAAGTGTACCTTCCCTATATCTGCACTTAGAAAATTTCAAGGTTTTTTTTAATGTCACAGTTATTTTACTTTGGAAGTTATTATTTTTATATAAGTTAACAATATCATGTTAGTTCCAGGTGTACAACACAGTGATTCAGTTATATATGCATGAAAGTGAAAGTCACTCAGTCATGTCCGACTCTTGTGGCCCCATGGACTGTAGCCTGCTAGGCTCCTCTGTCCATGGGATTCTCCAGATAAGAATATGGAGTGGGTTGCCACACCCTCCTCTAGCAGATCTTCCTGACCCACGGATCAAACCTGCATTTTTATGTCCTACACTGGCAGGCAGGTTCCTTACCACGAGCGCCACCTGGGAAGCCCTCAGTTACATATAAATATGTGTGTGTATACATATATATATTTTTTTTTCTCCCAGATTCTTTTCCCATATAGGTTATTACATAATATTGAGCACAGTTCCTGGTTCTACATAGCAGATCCTTGTTGGTTATCCATTTTGCATAGAGTACTGCTGGAAGTGGTTTTTTAATTACCATATTTTATGTTTTTAATACTGACATTTTATCATATTTTAAAATCTCTAAACTTGGTGTTCAAAGGCAATTATAAAGGGCAATTAAGATTTGAAGTGTTTTTTCTTCTTAATGGAACATAAACTACTGGTGTGTCTTACATTCAATGAGGGTTGAAATTAGATGAAATATGGTATTTTATACCCATCTCCCTTATGAGTTCCCTTGAACCAGTGCTGACTGCAAGCTTTCTAAATAAAAGTGACTACTGTAACCTGACACCTTCTCCATTGAGAAGTCGGCCCATCATTTTTCTTCTTTTAATAACCTCTCAACTCTTTGTATCCCTGACCCAGTATCTTCCTTTTGTGACTTTTTTCTTTTAACCTATTTCCTTTAAAAAATTTAAACTTCTAAAGACTTTGTAATTTCTAGTGTGATGTAATGTCTAGTGTAATGTCTAGTGTAACTTCTAATACAAAAGAAAATGCTACCTCCTGGGATAAAATACTTAGTTACCTACATCTGCAAATAACTCTGGAAAGTAAGGCAAAGAGTACCTTCTAGAAGGCCCTCGCCTGCATGAAGCTGATAATCAATACAACTTTGCTGGATGTTTCACAAATAATACAATAAACAAAGGCTGTCTCACGTGGTGCTGGAAGGAACACCTCTTCCCAGTCTCCTTCCTTGAGGTGAGGGCTGTCGCCTCCCTGTCCCCATTTAAAAGCTGAAAGTACTTTTCCCCGTTAGACTAAATAGACTCATTTCTTTTTAATTCTTAGTTCAAGAACTACTCCCAGGTATGAACGCCTCACTTCAGGGAAAAAGAAAGAGACCAGAATCTCAGAGCTGCTCAACAGCGTGACTCTGGAGAGAGGGAAGCGCCCGAGAACTCTGCCCCTACTCCAGCCCAGGACAGGCGCCCATCATCTCCTGCACCTGATCCCCCTGCTCACTGCTGCATGCCCCTCTCCTCTTCATACTCATCCATCCGGCTTGGCTGTAAGAGGAGCGATCCTATCCTATGAAAAGAAAGCCCCAGGTCCTTCCATGGAAACATACTGGCCTCTAGGATAACAAAGGCTCACTGTGATCATTGGACGGCATGGACACTGCTTAGGGAAAACTGATCCCAAATCTCACAGGAAAGCTGCTGCTTGCAAAATACTCTTGTTATGTGCAAAACCAGACATTACTTGCCACACTTTTCTTCATAAGGGTAAAAAATAACAGACTCCCCTGACCCCCAACACCAAAGGGACAGCTAGCACAGAATGCCAGACTGGTTTCTTGGGTGATACCCACAGTCTGGTTTGTGTTTAGCCAAAGATGGAGCTTGGGGGGTGACGGCAAGAGGTCAATGATGTCCTTTTGATTCAAGTTTTCATATTAAGTGGCACTTTCAACCTGACGCCCAACACTCATGTCCCTGGGCAATGAATCATGAGTCAAGTAATCAAAAATAGCTTGTCTTTCCTGCATTTCACACTGTTTGTTACTATACATAATTGACAAAGTGATTTTTACCTACATAGTTGAGTTTCAGTCTGGACTAAACTCAGCTAAACTCATCAACATTTAGGAAATCAGTGAACTAAAATGAACCTGAATGGGCAAATTTAATTCAGATGACCATTATACCTACTACTGTGGGCAAGAATCCCTTAGAAGAAATGGAGGAGCCTTCAGTCAACAAGAGTCTGAAATGCAGTAGTACTTGGGTGCAATCTCAAGAATGACAGAATGATCTCTGTTCATTTTTAAGACAAGCCATTCAATATCACAGTAAACCAAGCCTGTGCCCCAACCACTAACGCAGAAGAAGCTGAATGTTTATGAAGACTTACAAGACGTTCTAGAACTAACACCAAAAAAAGATGCCCTTTACATTATAGGGGACTGGAATGCAAAAGTAGGAAGTCAAGAGATACCAGGAATAACATGCAAATTTGGCCTCAGAGAACAAAATGAAGCAGGGCAAAGGCTAATAGAGTTTTGCCAAGAGAACGCACTGGTCATAGCAAACACCCTCTTCCAACAACATAAGAGATGACTCTACACATGGACATCACCAGATGGTCAATACTGAAATCAGACTGATTATATTTTTTGCAGCCAAAGATGGAGAAGCTCCATACAGTCAGCAAAAACAAGACAGGGAGCTGACTGTGGCTCAGATCATGAACTCCTTATTACAAAATTCAGACTTAAATGGAAGAAAGTAAGGAAAACCACTAGGCCATTAAAGGTATCAGATCAATTCAGTTCAGTCACTCGGTTCTGACTCTGCGACCCCATGAACCGCAGCACGCCAGGCCTCCCTGTCCATCACCAACTCCCAGAGTTTACTCAAACTCATGTCCATCGAGTCGGTGATGCCATCCAACCATCTCATCCTCTGTCGTCCCCTTCTCCTCCTGCCTTCTATCTTTCCCAGCATCAGGGTCTTTTCCACCGAGTCAGTTCTTTGCATCAGGTGGCCAAAGTACTGGAGTTTCAGCTTCAGCATCAGTCCTTCCAATGAATATTCAGGACTGATTTCCTTTCGTATGACCTAAATCAAATCCCTTATGATTATACAGTGGAAGTGACAAATAGATTCAAGGGACTGGATCTCATAGACAGAGCGCCTGATGAACTAAGGACGGAGGTGTGTCACATTATACAGGAGGCGGTGATCAAAACCATCCCCAAGAAAAAGAAATGCAAAAACCAAGAAAAACACGGCTGTCTTCAGGAGGCCTTACAAATAGCTGAGAAAAGGAGAGAACTGAAAGGCAAAGGAAAAAGGGAAACATATACCCAACTGAATGCAGAGTTCCAAAGAACAGCAAGGAGAGATATGGAAGCCTTCCTCAGTGAACAATGCAAAGAAATAGAGGAAAACAATAGAATAGGCAAGACTAGAGATCTCTTGAAGAAAATCAGATACACCAAGGGAACATTTCATGCAAAGATGGGCTCAGTAAAGGACAGAAATGGTATGGACCTAACAGAAGCAGAAGATATTAAGAAGAGGTGGCAAGAATACACAGAACTATATGGAAGAGATCTTAATGACCCAGATAACCACGATGGTATGATCACTCACCTAAAGCCAGACATCCTGGAGTGTGTGAAGTCAAGTGGGCCTTAGGTAGCATCATTACGAACAAAGTTAGTGCAGGTGATGGAATTCCTGCTGAGTTATTTCAAGTCCTAAAACATGATGTTGTGAAAGTGCTGCACTCAATATGCCAGCAAATACGGAAAACTCAGCAGTGACCACAGGACTGGAAAAGGTCAGTTTTCATTCCAAACCCAAAGAAGGGCAATCCCAAAGAATGTTCAAACTACCATACAATTGTACTCATTTCACATGCCAGCAAAGTAATGCTCGAAATTCTCCAAGCCCAACTTCACCATTATATGAACTGAGAACTTCCAGATGTTCAAGATGGATTTTAGAAAAGGCAGAGGAACCAGAGATCAAATTGCAGAGAATTCCAGAAAAACATCTACTTCTGCTTCACTGACTATGCTAAAGCCTTTGACTTTCTGGATCACAACTGTGGAAAATTCTGAAAGAGATGGGAATACCAGACCACCTTACCTGTCTCCTGAGTAACTTGTATGCAGGTCAAGAAGCAACAGTTAGAACCAGACCTGTAACAACAGACTCGTTCAAAATGGGGAAAGGAGTACGTCAAGGCTGTATATTGTTACCCTGCTTATTTAACTTATAGCAGAGTACATCATGCAAAATGCTGGGCTGGATGAAGCACAAGCTGGAATTAAGATTGCTTCAGTAACATCAACAACCTCAGATATGCAGAAGACACCACCCTAATAGCAGAAAGCAAAGAGGAACTAAAGAGTCTCTTGATGAAGGTCAAAGAGGAGAATGAAAAGGCCGGCTTAAAATTGAACATTCAAAAAACAAAGATCATTGCATATAGTCCCATCACTTCACAGCAAATATATGGGGAAACAATAGAAAACAGTGACGAACTTTATTTTCTTGGGCTTCAAAATCACTGCAAGATGGTGACTGCAGCCACAAAATTAAAAGACAATTGCTCCTTGGAAGAAAAGCTATGACTAACCTAGACAGCATATTAAAAAGCAGAGACTTTGCCAACAAAGGTCTGTCTAGTCAAAGCTATGGTTTTTCCAGTAGTCATGTATGGATGTGAGAGTTGGACCATAAAGAAAGCTGAGCGCCGAAAAAGTGATGCTTTTGAACTATGGTGTTGGAGAAGACTATTGAAGAATCCCTTGGACTGCAAGGAGATCAAACCAGTCAAAGCTAAAAAATCAAACCTGAATATTCATTGGAAGGACTGATACTGCAACTGAAGGCCACCTGATGGGAAGAGTCGACTCATTACAAAGAGTCTGATGCTGGGGGAAATTCTGAAGGCAGGAGGAGAAGGGGACGACAGAGGATGAGATGGTTGCATGTCATCACTGACTCAATGGACGAGTTTAAACAAGCTCCGGGAGACGGTGAAGGACAGGGAAGCCTGGGGTCCTGCAGCTAATGGGGTCGCAGAGAGTTGGACAGAACTGAGTGAGTGAACAACAAATGGACTAATTAAAGCAATCATGGTTCTCTCTGTAGAATGGCTGTTCATTCGAGTTCATGGAGGTGACAGTTTATAGTAACAGTGGTGGGTGTTTACACCAACAGCGGTGATCACTAGCCTACTTTCAACAAGAGTCACTCAACGTCTGACCATCAAGAGGACTCAAGAAATTGCAGTATTTTTGTTTTTCTGGGCAGTAGAAAAGGACAATGATTAGTGGCAGGCCAACAATGATTTACTCCTTACACAGACATTTCACCTGTACAGATTCAGCAAAGAGCAGGTGGAGTGAACCCCAAATTTGCTCAGTAAGTTTATCAAGGATAGCTGGCTTGCCAAACATTCAGGATGAGGAAATTGGTAACAATACTCTGCATGTGTATCACATGTCCTTGTACTGTGAAACCCTTACCCAAGGTTCTGAACGGCTCATTTAAGAATCTGCCATTGGCTGACCCCCAGGACACCATGCTCTCCCCTAATGAAACAGCATGGGGGGTAAGATGCAACATACCCTTTTTGCATTAAAACCCATAGTTAATGGATCATAATTCACACAATTGTGAAAGTGGTAAAATTCCAGTCTGTCAGCTGTACCCCTCCCTCTGACCGGGAGAAACCAACAGCGCTCTGGTTCTACCGCATCCTTCCGGGTCCTGCCAGTCTCTCCCTGCAGTCAGTCTCCCTGCAGGAACAAGGCCAAGACCTTGCGTCTAACTCCAGGGCTCAAGCGCAACAGCCGAGAATGCATTTACCTCACCTCTCGCTTGTCTCCCACAGGACAAACTGCACGCAGTCTAACTCCAAGATATTCTGAGCCAAACCGCAGCACGATCCGGGAAATGTTTTAAATGAAAGGACAGAAGAAAGTAAACTTTTTGGTTTGGCACTTCTAACAAACAAGTGGGTAACTTTCACCAACATTTCCGTCTTTCTACATAAGCTACCAAATTGTGTGACGCAAAGACATTGAATAAGGAAAAGAACATTATTTCTATTTATGGATCAGCCTTAAAAATTTTAAATGTATTATGTATGCTTTACTTCGAACATTATATATTAATATAGTAGTACGTGCATGTAAATAATCAGTGGACGTGTACACTGGTGGATACATGCTCAAAATTTTTTAATCAATGGGCTGCATGATTAAAAAGGTTTTAGTTCCTAGACAAGGGATCGAACCCAAATCCTTGGCAATGAAAGTGCAGCGTCCTAACCACTGGACAGCCAGAGAATTCCTACTAAAAAGGTTTTACTGTCTTTTATTTATTTAGCATTGCTATATATTCTTTTTTTCAATTTTTTTTTAAATTGAAATACAGTTGATTTACAATATCGTGCCAGTCTCTCTGCAAAGCCACAGACATGTAGCCATGAACTCAAAGCTACATACAAAATCAGAACCTTCCCAAATAAGGAAAAAATGGCTTTGCAACCCACAGAAGATCTTGCCATAAAGATGACTTTACTACTCTGCAAATCTAGTGTCTCTGAGAGACAGCGAATGCCTCATGTTTAGCCAGGAGCACAACTAGTTTGGGACTAGCCTATCTTTGAGCTATTCCTTTTAGTTCACAGTTGCCTGTTAACTTTAAGGGGAGTTTGCATGCTAAAGAAACCACACCTGTTGCAACTTAACAAGAAAGGCGAGAGGTTAATGGAACAGAAGGGACAATTTGTTCTCTGAGCGCTGCCTTTGTAGGTGTCATTTCATTTCAGTTTCTATCACAGACTGATAAAACACATATATCAAAATCTTTACAGATACAAAAGCTATTTAGGAACAGGATCACTTTTTGAAGAAAACTCAAGCCCACAGCACACGGCCTATTTCCGTCTCATCGCACTACATCTTGGAATCACGTTTGTATCAATGGAGACATCTTTTAATAGGACTGCAGCCTTCAGGTCTATACCCTAGAGGATGGTGACTTAAACACAGGACAAGACTAGCTCAGTCTGAAATCTGGCTCTGGCAGACTAAAACTGCGCATTCCTGTTGTTTCAACTTTTCTACATCACTGGTTCCAACAGACAACAACAAAAACCACGCATACATATACACATGCACTCACACACACAAATGGGGTAACGGAAAGAAATGAGTGGCAAGTGGCTTTTAAGTAACAGGGCCGGGTACCTGGGATGCTCTCTAACTTTCTTCTGAGCTCTTCATTTTCTTGTTGCAGTGAGATCACCTCCTGCTCCAGCTCTTGGCATCGGGGACAGTAGCCTTCCTCTTCCTCCTCTTCTTCCTCCTCAGGCAGCGTAGAAGATGACGGGTGGCCATGGGATTCAGAGGTTGCTGGGGAGGTCCAGCCACCTAGCGTGTGCACGGGGGATGCCGACAGGGGGTCCACGTCCGCCAGGTGGCCGTACTCGCTGACCGAGGAGGTGTTTGGAGTTGGAAAGCTCCCTGAGAGCAGGTAATTTTGCAGGGAGTCAGTGAAAACTCTCAGAAATGCAGAAGTTTGTTGTTTCCTTTGCATATATTGCATCTCAATGTCTAAATTGTCTGAGGTCTGACTGTGGACCCCTTTGCCAACAGGACATGGTTCCTGTCTTTCAGTGTAACTTGAGCCTTCCTGCTTCACACAAGATATCATGGATTGAGAATGGTTGGAGTCTAGAAGTTTGCCTCCACAATTTAAGAGGCTAAGGACTCGGCTGCATTGTTGAGCAAAAGCGTCCAAGATCATACGACTCTCTGAAACAGAGGAGAAGACACGTCAGAGCCTGACAGCCAAGACACGGGACAAACAGGGTCCTCGACTTGGAGCTCAACATTCAGAAATGTCAGGAACACGGACCTCTGCTCTCTGCCGCACACCCGTGTGACACAGTGAATCCACACGGACCTGGATGCACAGCTTCCTGCTGCTCCCGATGAGGCGCCCCAACTCGATTCTGGGGAGCGGCTGGATGGGACCAGGGCGCCGAGTAGAGACCCCCTGTCCATGGCACGGACTGGCCTGCACAGCTCTGAACTTACGCCTCTGGCTTCACTGATATCCTCACTCTAATGAATCAAGCCAGCCCTGCAGACTCAACTCTGCACTGACAGGGGCGCTCACAGCGATCGTCACTGCTATTTCCGGAGTGCCCTCACGCCCTTGCTATCAATCAGCTGATACAATCCCCACCGAGGGGACGCTGCTCCCAGATGCGAAGTGCTCACTAAACATCCAAGATAAAAGAAGGAGTGGGCCCATGAGGCAGATGAGGAGGAGCCCCAAAGTGAGACTGTGTCATCCGACATCTGGGTTCGCACTCTTTCTTTTCCTTTATCTGATAACTTAGCCTGACCTACAGCAGCAGCACCCGCAAAGCAACAGCGCCCTTCTTAGGGCTTCTCCCACCAGATCTCTTAACTGGCACGTACGCAGAGGGCCACTTAGTTTCCACAAATGTATTCTAAAGCGTATTAACTGTAAATCAGTGGAAAGCAAAAAACTCATAGAAAGCAATCAGTTCACCTCCAAAAGAAAAAATACAGAAAAGCCATCCCCCCACCCCGCCCTGGTCGATATTGTGAAAATCTGACTCAAGGTTGTCAGTCTAAGGGTTTTGAAAATTCACCCTAAACGTAAATGCTACAAGAACATTCTCTTCTTTGTAGACCACCACCCAGAAAGGGCAATTTATAAATACCCAGAGAGAGGTGCTTTTTTAGGGTTTATGTTTGGCAACGAGGGTGTCTCTTCTATGTAAAATACTGGCAACAAACAAACACTGTAGATTCTAGATGCCAACATCTATTGTTTATTATAGAAACATAACTAGTCACTCACTGAAGGACTGATGCTGAAGCTCCAATACTTGGGCCACCTGATGCAAAGAAGCCTGCACATTAGAAAAGACCCTGACGCTGGGCAAGACTGAAAGCAGGGCAAGAAGGGGACAACAGGATGAGACGGCCGGATGGCATCACTGACTCAGCGGACACGAGTCTGAGCAAGCTTCGGGAGATGGTGAAGGACAGGGAAGCCTGGCGTGCCACAATCCACGGGGTCTCAAGGAGTCGGACACGACTGAGTGTCCAAACAACAACTAGTCACTTGCCGTCCCTGGAACTTTAAAACTGTAAAACGGTGAGATGCTCAAGGGTTTCTTTGGGGACAACAAACCAGAATAATTGTGATTTAAGAAAATTAGTTTCTCTAGAAAACCCAGGTTAATGACCAGCAAAACCAACCTTCAGAAACCTCCATGCAGTACTTCACGCTCTTCGTCGTTTTCCCTTACTAGTCTCCCTAAAGTCACTCAGATATCAGGGGGAGGGAGTACAAGGCTCCTTTTCTAACTATTTAATAGTTTATCTAAGGCCCAGAGCATCAGGAAGCACCCCTCACATCTCCCAAGTCTATAAAATGCTACCATTCCTAAATCCCTCAGGAAAAATGACAAGTCACAGAGGCCTGTACCCTTCAGCTCAGCAGAGACCTCAGAGACTGCATATTCCATGAGTGGACTGGAGCTCGAGGGCCAACACAGTATCTCAAGAAATACTTACTGAATACACGCGGGGACTCTTGTAGATAAAATAGTATCTTCGTTTACAGCATTTGTATTCTTATCCTGAATCCCACAAATATGAGGCACAGGCCTGTTTTTTTAAACCACAATTACTTTTGAGTGCTGAAGAAAGAACTACTTGCCAGGTATAGCGTTAGGCCAGAGCTGACTGACGGGCCGGGAACTTGACCCAAGTAGCAGCCGAGGTAAAGCCGGCTTCCTACTTTGGAGAAAAAGGGATGGGCATATGGGAACTATCTTTCCTACACCAAATACCGCAAGTCACGATGACTCTGCCCCCAGCCAGGTGGAAAGGAAGAAATGAGCTCATGGTCTGAACTGAAACGTAATGGAGAAAGATTTCAAATATTCTCTTTTACAATGGCCAAAACCGAATAAATCAGAAAGTAAACAGCTGAACCATAAAAGTGGAGAGGTTTAACATGTTGCATTTTCATTTCTTACTCCCGGGTTTTTGTTCTTTTATTAGTAAAATCAAAGGACAATATTGATTGGGGATTCTCAATCCTGGCACATTAGCAGTTTTCATTCATTTAATCCTATAATCCCATTCCAGACCTGAAATTGTATTTGCTGTTTGCATTTTAATCAGAATAGTCCCAATTGATTCATAGCCTATACACCTTTAATATAACCTTGATGAAAGAAACAAAATATGAAAGACTAAAACAGAATTGCTTACAAAGAACAGCTCGAATATATTTGTCCAGTGTCCTAAAAGGAGTTCAGTTGTCTGAATGTTAATGAGTCACATTACAGTATAGATTTTAAGGAGAAAAAAATCTGATGTATAGACAAGCATGATTTGCTTTCTTAAGTGAAGGATAAACTCGTAATATGTTGAGAAAAAGTCATTATGCATTATGCTATATTATGAAGATAACGTATTAAAGTGCATTCAGAACATCAGAGAATAGTTGTAGCCATAAAACAGTTCTTGCCTGCAGTTTTCCCAAATGTTTTATTCAGAATTTGTTCTCAGAACTGATATATGTAAAAATAGCCACTGAAGCCATTAAAAGGCTGAATTTTCTTCTTTTCAGTACCTTATAATATTTGAATAGTATTTTATGTCAATATATTGAAGAGTGCAATGAAAAATATTACTATCATACTTGGTGGAAAACAGCAAATCTTTCCACTTAACACATATTGCAGTGAGCAATACTTCACCTTTCCAGACAGAATCTAATTAGAAATGCAGCTACTGTGTGATGCCCATTACTGCTAAGAAATGGAGAAAAGTTCTGTTTTCATATGAACACAGTTGTATGGCACACTGATCCATGATTCTTAATTGAGCAAAGTGTGAATGTGTATTTTAAATTTTTGAACTCCCCCCTCCCCCCACCCCACCACTAGTCACAGAATGTTCCACTCAAGTGATAGCATTGTTCCACTATGCTATAACATTCTATGGATAGAATGTTCCACTCAAGTGAAGTCAACAGATTACAGAGAGGCTTTAACACAACCTACTTTATCTCCAACTTCTCTAAAATGGAATATCACAAAATATTATTTAAAAATCACAATCATAAAGCACTCTAAAATGACCACGTTTCTCAAATTTATTTTGCTTTGTGAAACCTGTCGGGAGATAACATCATGTTGCAAACTGTGCCTAGTCTGATTTCAGAATCTGAACGGATGATTGTTTTTGTAATTCAAAAAGTCATTTCTAAAAAAACAAAAACAAAAAAAAAAAAGTCATTTCTAGAAATTCTTCAGAATTTAAGAGGTTTAATCCATCCTAAATCTGGTAAGAGAAGAGGGATGGGAACTCAGCAATGAAACACAGGCTCCCTTCTTTAACATCCTTCTTTGTAAGTAAAGCCTTGAATGGAATTTGCCCATCACAGCAGATCCCCAAGAGTATTCTGTTTCTATGAAGGAGATCACAGTAGTCAAGACTAGTGTTAACCTTTTGATTTTAGCCCAGTGAAGGGTGAAATATATTAATATTAAAAATGCAGAAGAAAAAAATTTCTGTGACCTATACTACCATGTATCCATATATTTATTATAATCTATCAAAAGGATTTCCAACTAGCTCAAAATACATGATTTTCTTAAAACATTATCATAACTTCTTTCTATGAGAGGACTTTGTGGCAGAGAAAATAGAAGTTACAAAATGAAAGCATCTCTGGAAGCATCACCCTGTTCTCAAATCAATGAACTACTCTGTCTTAAAAAAAAAAAATGCCATCAGTTTTTTTTCCCTAATGGCAAACATCAACACAGCAAAACAGGATGCAATTTTTCTAAATAAATAAATCAATGATGTGTCAAAAATTAACAGATGAGTTAATATACTCGGTGCTATCAAAACCAGATGGTGCTTCCTAATATTCATCCTGCTCAGTCAATCCCTGAATATTTTCTGGACCATCGGTATATAAAATAGGATGCTGCTATTTGTGATGGCAAACAAAAGCAATCATGCCTGCCAAGCACATACTGTAACAGGCAGCATTTCAGCTCTGCTAGACAGAAAGTAATTAGAATGCTTTTAATGTCCAAAAGAATGATGCTGATAGGCTGGCACAGATGTGTAGATTTATGAATATTTATATGGTGGTTTATAGCTGACACTTTTATCAGTTGAAGAAGATAAAATATCTGCCTGACTCAAAAGCT
Source organism: Dama dama (assembly GCF_033118175.1). Taxonomy (NCBI): domain Eukaryota; kingdom Metazoa; phylum Chordata; class Mammalia; order Artiodactyla; family Cervidae; genus Dama; species Dama dama. Next base: position 65,034,472 of record NC_083697.1, read on the forward strand.
TGACAGTCAGGTTAATAAAATCTCATTAAAGAGAATGACCTATGCAATTATATAGGATTTATTGTAATTCATTTTTGATTGTACTCTGCTTAAAGATGCAATTTCCCATTTCCTGATGCCAAATTTAGGCTGCATATCAAGATCTACGTGGGTTTTAACTCTAAGCCTCCCACAGAGGAAAAATATGCTTTTAGAACCATGGTATATTACCCCTTTTAAGGAAAATTATTCTCTTCAGGAGATTTTATAAGAACACTGAAAAATCTATTTTAAATCATGTGTCTCCTCTCAGTGGTTTATGGCCCTTAATGGCAAATAAGGTTCACTTCAACCCTTTCATCTTTTCACAGCCTTTACTCTGGACGCTCAGTTATCTCTCTTCCATCCTTCACTCATTTCATCTCACTGATGTTTTGATTATTTTCAGTTTACCAGGTGGCCTGAGACACTGTAATAACACTGGAGTAACACTGTAGTGAGGGTGCAACAAGCGAACCCCACCCCTACTTCCACTCCACCAAGTATGCTTACATGACTGTCTGGGCACACACGCTTACTGGTTCAAAGTGGAACCACTAGATCCTCGAAGAGCCAATCATCTCTTCAGCTGCCTGTCCTTCTGAGGGCCACTCACATCACTGTGCCCATTAAGAGATGGCTTTGTCCCCAGTGATTAATATTATGACCACAATTCATGATGTCTAGCAATAAGGTCTTTTTTTTTTTTTTTTGCCCCTGACCATTTGCCAAGAACTGACTCACTGGAAAAGACCCTGACACTGGGCAAGACTGAAGACAGGAGAAGGGGACGACAGAGGATGAGGTGGTTGGATGTCTTCACCGACTCGATGGACATGAGTTTGAGCAAGCTCTGGGAGTTGGTGATGGACAGGCAGGCCTGGTGTGCTGCAGTCCATGGGGTCACAAAGAGTCAGACAGGACTGAGCCACTGAACTGAACTGATTTTCCTTACTGCTAGGAAGAAACCCACAACCCAATTCCCATCGTTCCAACACGCACATGGCATCCTATCCTTGGGGCTATCAAGCTTATCACTCCATGAGCTCTCTTAAAAAAAAAAATAAGACAAAAAAAAAAAATAAGAAGAAGAAACGTTGAAAATAAAGGGAAATAAGAAATACAGGGACTCTAAGGAGCGTCAGCAAGCTCCTTTTCACTCTTTTAGATTCAGTGACATGATTTCCACCTGGGGACAGAGACATACTAAACAGGACAACAGAGTAGACACGGAGAGAGGACATTCAGAACAAGGTAAGAAGGAAAAACCCAACAACAGAAACTCTTCATGGATGAGAGTGGGGAAACTGCCAGGGAAGAAGGGACCCTGGAAAGGAGAGCAAGTAACTGGTGCAGAAAACAGAATACAGGAAAAACAGCAGGAAAAAGCAAGATTAAAACTATGGATGAACGTGGAAATGAAAGGGGGCAGGGTAAAGGACTGAAAGACAGTCAGCGAAGTCTGAAAGGAGAAAGCAAGATGAGGTTAAAGACCCAAGTGCGCAGATGAAGAGGGGGAAACCCCCAGTGAACATGGCGGCTTGGAGGTTGTGCAAAGCAGTAAGCAAAGTCCAGAATATGGGAAAAGACCCAAACTTCTGAACAGCAAGAAAGCAGAGCCAGGAAATGAACAAGCAATGACCATAAACTAGTTTATGAGAAAATCAGAACCCAAACCCAGAAAGCACACAAACCTAACTAAGCAAGAAAAATGAGGAAAATGAAAGCAGGACAGCCTATCAACGAATACAAAAGCACAACAGAATACAAATACAGGAAAAAAAAAAAAAGAAAGAAAAACCACCTTTTGCAAACAATGAGGACATCCACACAAGAACCCCTCCAAATCAGTGAGGGATGTGACAGGACAAGTCTTCACTATAACCTGTAATTAGATTTTCTTTCTCAAAACCAATCCTTCATGTGTCAAAATATTGACAAACAGCAGAACAAGAGGTTAGGCTTCTATAACTCATTTCAAGACAATGCTCCTATTTTCATTAGGAGGAAAAAAAAAAAAAAAAAGGCTTTGGATTCACTCATATGCAGGATTCGGAGGGCTCCGAAGTGCCGTCAAAGGCCTGAGCAGGAACTTTTTCAGCTCCGAGGAGCGGGATAAACGGGGCTGCGCGTCCCCAGGAAGCAGAGAGCACCCCTGGGGCCTGCGGCCTCTCCCATCCATCAGCCCGCCTCCCTCCCCGCAGCTGGGCGGGAGGGCCGGCTTCTACCAGAAGTCTCGTACCCGGGGGGAGTGCTCCCGGAACGGGGCCGGGGCCCAGAGAGCACGAGAGGCGCGGGATCCCCGTGCAGTGGCGCCCACCCGGCGGGCGGCGGGCCCTGCAGCGCCCGGGGTTCCGTCCCTGAAGTCGCGGCCGCCCGCCCCGCCCGCGGAACCCGGGCAGGGGGAGCCCCGCGTCTCACAGCGCCCGCGGGGACCCCGGGGGCGGGGGTGGTAACAGGGGCAGGCAGAGAGCGCGCGCGCACACAGAAAAAAAAAAACCAAGAAACCGCCGTGGGGCCCGCGGAGGGACCGCGACGGAGCGAGGGAGAGCGAGCCAGAGAGCAAGTGCGAAGGAAGAGGCAAAGAAATGGAGAGGGGGGGGAGAGAGGCAGGGGAGAGCTAGAAGGGAAAAGTGGAGCCGCAGAGAGGAACGGGAGAGTGTCGCCGGGGAGCGCCAGCCTCTCCCGGAGGGTGTCCGGCCCCCACTCCCAGCCCGCGCGCGGCCCCCGCAGCCCCCGGCCAGCCAGGCCGCCCGTCGCCCCCGCCGCCCTCCCCGGGCGCCGAGCGGCGGAGACACCTGTTAAGACGCGCGCGCGCGCCGTCGGAAGCCCGGGACGCGGCGGCGGCGGGGAAGCGCCCGAAGTTGCCGCCCGCGCGTGGAGGCCGCCGGGGTGCGCTCGGACGTCCGGGTCCTCCCGCAGCCGGTGCGCGCGCCCCCTGCCCACCCGCGCTCTCCCCGCGCGGCCCTCCCGCCGGGCCCAGCGCGCGGCAGGCTCTCCGCGGGGCCCGGGCTTCTCCTTCCCGCGGCCCCGCCCTGCCCTCCCCACCCCGGCCGCGGCGGGACGGAAAGTTGCGCCCGAGAGTTGGTACCTGCGCTGAGCTCCAGGCTGGCGCCGTCGCCGCCCGTGCTGCTGCTGCTGCCCGCGGCGGCCGCCGGGCTCGACCCGTACCTGACGACGGCGGCGAAAGAGGAGGATGATGACGCGGCGGGGGCCGCGGGCGGCGGCGCCGTAGTCCTCAGGTGGCCCTGGGACGCGGCGGGCGTGCCGGACGGAGACGACGACGACGCGGCGGCGTTGGCCCGGCCGGGCCCGGGGGGGAAAGATCCCTGCGCCTGGAACTGCTGCGGCGGCGGCGGCGGCGGCTCGCTGCTGCTGATGGAGACCGCGGCGTGCGGGGCGAAGGGCGGCGGGGGCGGCCGCACGTGCGGCAGCTCCACCAGGGTGGGTCGCTCGTAGCGCTTGGCCAGCGCGGGCCTCTTGCCGGGGAACGTCTTGAGGACGCTGTAGGGGCCGCGCTGCTTGTAGATTTTGGGGACGCTGGGCCCCTCCTCTGCCGGCTGCATCTCCTCCTCCATCCTGCGCCTCCGGGTCGCTTCCCGGCTGCACGCCCCCTCGGCGCCCGGCGCCGGGCTCCGAGGATGCCTCTGCCGCCCGCCCGCCGGCTGTGCCCGGGTGCGCGCGAGTGGGAGGGTGGGTGTCTGTGCCGCGGCCGCCGTCACCGCCGCCGCCTGTCGCGAAGCCTGGCATCGCCGAACCCCTGCGCGGGGGGCTGCCGCCCGAGCGCTGATTGACAGGCTGCCTCGCCAATGCCTGGAGGGAGAAAGGAGGTAAAGAGCAAGTGTTTAGGGTAATATCTGCTAATGATAATGGGGGCGGGGGCGGAGCCTGGTGCCGCCGCTGCGGCCCGCGTGGTGGCCGAGCCCGGCGGGCGCCTCCGACGGGGGAAGGGAAGGAAAGAGCCGGGGCCCCGAGGGCGTCCTGGTAACAGCGCGAGGTTCCGGCCGGGACGAGACTTCGGAGCCCCGTGCACTTGAGGCGCCTGCTCTTATGGGCGGGGCCCAGTTTTAGGCCGGCGCTCTCGGCGCCCCCTGCACGACCCCAAACTCTCGGGTTGCACCCAGCTGGGAGTAGTTGGGGCGGGGCGGGGCGGGGTATCTGGAGTGCGTGTGTACCTCGGGAAGATGATACACCGCGCTCTTCTGCCTATGGGAAATTGCTGCGCCAGCCTTCTGAAAAGAACATCTTGAAGGCTTGACCCAGGTTGCTGCGAGTTGTTTGCGCGCCCGCGGGCTTTTGTCTATATCCAGCTCATGGCCTTCGAGTTCATGCTGTCAAAAGAGCACATAAAGCATCAGACTTTACATTATTTCATTAGATTCCTATGAGAGGGCAGAAAAGAATCCTGTTTCCCCATTCTACAGATGAGAAAACTGAGGCTCTTTGAGGAAATTGCCCAAAGTCAGATACTCAAGTGTGTGGCTGAGTTGCACAAATGTACCCAGATATGCAAATTCTAACTTCTTGTAGCAGGTAGACTGCAATTTAGGGGAGAAAAATATGACCTGATACCCCTTTTGGGGATGGTGGTTAGATACTCTCAACAATGTCATTTGAGGTGTGTGTGTGTGTGTTGGACCAAGATTGCCCAAAAGCTCTGGCTCTCCGCGTTGCGCAGGCAGCTCCTCACTGCGTCTGAGGCCACCAGGGCAGGGTTTCTGGACGACACACAATGTCATTAGTTGAATGAGGGAAGCGCCTCTGTCGTTCAGAGAAGGATCCCATGGGCTAGAAATGCCTTCACATCTAGAGGACTGTCCTGGCTTCTCCCAGCCACTTTGGGAACAAATCACCCCTCCCCTAGGTCAACTCCCTCCCAGGTTTGCTTTCTAGCCTTCAGTCTTCACTCTCCAGGTTAGAATTCTGGGTCCGTCTCCTCCTTGATGTGTGCCTGTCATCTCTCCACTGTGAAGTTAGTTTCCTTTTCAGAGCTTTCCTCTTAGTCTTGGAAAAGTGACCTATTTTCTTCTTCTGAGGACTTTGGTCTCTCATTCGCCAGACTTCCCTTCCTCTGGAAACCTTTCTCTTAGCAGGATCAGCTTCCGCGTTCCTCCACCCTCCATAGTCTCCCTCTCTCCTGCGGCCTCCTCAGATCCTGCTGCGGTTTTCTCCCCTCCATTTATTAGAGATGAAATAAATAATGCCATAAATAAAAGTATTTGGGAGTCCAGGAACTGTCAGGGCTGATTAGGGCATAGAGGACATTTTCTTTCTCATTATGCAAAAGCATTTCATGGGGAAATAAAAGAGGTTTCATTGTAACTCATGCATGTCATATTTCAAGGAATTCAAGATATTAATCATATTTAACATTATTTGCAACGTTTCTCCCTGGCTTCTGAAAACTGCTAAATGAGGACACGTGGATCGGTAAGAAAAAGGAAGACAAGCATGAGAGGGACAGTTAAGAAATAATGAAATGCTGGTGAAAGACAGGAAAAGAGAATGAGATGCCAGGGAGATGTTTCTTAGGCACATAAGTGAAAAATGGGGGAGCTTCTTCTCAGAGGTGAGACAGCTGAAATTGAATGATACACTGCAGGAAATAAATGATAACAAACCTCCCCACACTTTTCTTTCTATAAAGCAGTTCTGAATTTTGCATTGAAATGTTTTCCTCCCACTTTACTCCCAGATAATTTGCCAATAAGTCCTGGCTTTTGAAAAGAAATTGGGTGGTGCCAGTGTGAGTAGGTGGGGGGGGGGGGGGGTAGTGGGGGGGGGGGGGAAATTCATCGGTTCTACTACTGAAGAAATAATTTCCTATACCTGGGAGCTTTTTCTTCTCATGTATTTTTAATTTGTATCAGCCTCACCACTTAAGCACCTTAAGAGACTGGGAACAGTACTTCTGTTGTTATAGTTTACCAATGAAAAGGATCTGCCATTCTGTATGTTGAAAAGTGGGTGTTTCTATAAAACTGAATGGTAAAATTAGTGGTTTAACTAAAAAAATCAAAAGAAACCCCAGAGGAAAAATATTAGAATTTTTTAAATGACCAGCTTTTAGATCCTAATGCTAGCAGTCACCTATGTCTGGATCCATAGAAAAATGAAGTGCTTAATAATCACGTTTTAGAAAATGAAATGGGCATTTACTCCCAAATGTGGAGTTGAACTCAATTTTAAAATTGTAAGTGACCACTGTTCCCTGTCTGGGGTTGTACATACCTGAATATTGTATATAAATGTAATATACTGAAGTGTTTATGAGATCACTCGCAGCACTTTTGTAAGCATCTTGCTGTAAATTTTAGTCCAGATTATCAGTGATTTTGCTGATATCCTCTCTTTAGGGTCTCAGGGGCTGACAGGATGGTAATTACACCTATGATTTAAATCTTTTTATGTATTTACTCTTAGTTAAAAAAAAAAAGTGAACTTTTAAAAAGCCAAGTGGCTATTTATGGATAGGGTGATTTTTTGACTGGCAGCATGTCAATTCCTTGAGCCATCCAGAATATAGCTTTTAAATAATAAGTCAGCCATGGGAAATGCTTTTTATTGCACCAATTTCAATGATATTTAATGAGCTTCTGATTGACTGTTTGATCTCCCAATGTTTTGTGCTACTTTTAATTCATTTCATATAATAGGAAAAAAAAGTAATTGGAATAAAATTTTGTGACAAGATAATGACCTTCCACTTTGAAATTAAATGTCTGATTAGCTTCAACATTTTAATGCTGAGATGATATTGCAGCAGGAACAGGGGTGTGCGAACTATCACTTGGTGGGAAATGACTGAGGAATACTCCCTTTGCTTTTCCCATTTGCATAGTAGAAAGGGCATGGTAGCCACTGAATCATCAGCTCACAGTCCTAGAGGGACCAAAATGGTCTTTTATTCTTGTGATTGCGCCTATGCCCATAGCTTTCCTAAGACCCTGTCAAGCGGTTGTATAAACCATGCTTAAATACCTCCAGTGATGAGGACTTCACTACTTCTAGGAGCATCATGCACCCAGGGATTTATTTAGCAAATATTTATTGAGTGCCTACGATGTGCCTGGGATCTTCCTAGGCAGTGGACAATATGCATGCTAAGTGGCTTCGGTTGAAACCACATGGACTGTAGCCCACCAGGCTCCTCTGTCCATAGGATTTCCCAGGCAAGAATACTGGATTGGGTTGCCTTTCCCTTCTCTAGGGGGATCCTCCTGACCCAGGGATCGAACTCACATGTCTTAAGTCTCCTGAGTTTGCTGGCAGGTTCTTTACCAATAGCACCACCTGGGAAGCTCTGGATATAGTGGAGCCAAATATCAAGATCCTATTATGATAGAATTGGGGTGGGCAGGTAATAAAGAATCAAGTAGCTAGCTGAATGATATTAATATATTTATATAACAAATATATATTTATAAAAAGTATAATAAATTATGCTTATTATATGTTATGACATTTAAAATGTTAAATAATATATAATGCATAATAACACTATTATTATTATTATTTCAGATAGAAATAATTATGATTAAAAAACAGCATGGGGACGTTACTTTTGATAGGGTGATTGAGAAGAGTTTTTTGAGGTGGAACCATCCAGTTGAGAGTAACTTCTAAGAAAGAGCCATCCATCAGAAGAGTCTAAAGGAAATCAGTACTGAATATTCATTGGAAGGACTGATGCTGAAGCTGAAACTCCAATACTTTGGCCACCTGATGCGAAGAACTGACTCATTTGAAAAGCCCCTGATGCTGGGAAGGATTGAAGGTGGGAGGAGAAGGGGACGACAGAGGATGAGATGGTTGGATGGCTTCACTGACTCAGTGGACATGAGTTTGAGTAAACTCCGAGAGTTGGTGATGGACAGGAAGGCCTGGCGTGCTGCGATTCATGGGGTCGCAAAGAGTCAGACACGACTGAGCGACTGAACTGAAGTGAACTGCTGAGGAGAGCGGTTTAGGCTGAGGGACAGTACTTATAGGAGCCACAGGGCGGGAACAGGCTTGAAGTTCTCAGGGAGCTGAAAAAAGGGCCAGTGGTTCCCGGAGTCCTGGCAAAGGGCAGAGTGAGGAGATGAGGTCCAAGAGGCAGGCTGGGCCCTGGCCGGGCGGGGGCTTATCCATCTGAGGAAATGTTTGGGATTCATCCTAAAAGCAGTTGGGAAGCTTGGAGGCAGTTAACCTGGGGAGTAACATGACCAGATTTATGTTTTTAAAAGATAATTTTCAGGAAAGGTAAAATCATGACTCCCATACATAAAAATGAACAGATGTTAAAGCTTTTATTTAACTTGCTCAATGCCATCACAGTATTCAAAGGACAATTTGATGTGGAAAAAGGAATGTTGAATTGAATGCATAAATATTTTGTATATGTTAGTTGGTTTTCCCACGAGGAATGTGGCTGACAGCTTGAAGGGAACCTCTACCATGAAGGATGGTTTGCATATCTATCAGTTATCTACACTTTCAAAATTGTAAAAATAGTTCAAAGACAATGAAAGAGTACAGATAACTGGGGGAGGTGGGCTGTATGTAGACAGTGCAGTTTTCCACTGAAATACAGTTTACTTCCTGCAACACTTTTTAAAAAAAAAAACCTTTTAATTTCGACAGTTATAGATTCTAAACTTTTCATTTTAGAATAAGCTTATTAATGAGCTTATTATTTTTAAATAATTACAGATTCACAGGAAGTTGCAAAGATGGTGCAGTGAGGTCCCAGGTGCCCTTCATCCATTTCCTCCAAAGGCTGGAGTCATGCAATCTGTGATCTTTTGAGATTTTTCGCGTACTTTAATGCCCTTGAGATCCATCCATGTTGTTGTATCAATAGTTTGATCCTTTTCGTCGCTGACTAGTACTCCACAGTGAATATCCCACAATTTGTTAAACCCTTCACCTGTTGTAGGATATTTTGGTTGTTTTCAGTTTGGGACTATTTCAAATAAAGCTGCTCTGAATAGTCCAGTACAGGTTTTAGTGTAGATGCAAGTTTTGTTTCTCTGAGTCTCTCTACAGTATTTAAAAAGGTTCCTTCTGCTTTGTGGACAATGGACTGTAGAGGATCAGACTGGCAGCAGGGAGACATTTATTTCCTAAACAGTGACTGAGTAACCCTTTCAAAATATAATCATGTGTTTGCACTGCCCTCCATTGTCTTCCCCCTCCATAGAGTAAAATCCAGAGTGTGCCATTGCCTGCTAAAGTCTCCTTAGGAGCTACAACCACCCCTTGCCTCTCAGGCCTCATTCCTTCTGTCCCCTCCCCGCCTCACTCCACTGCAGCCTTAATGGTCTTTCAGTTCAGTTCAGCTCAGTCGCTCAGTCGTGTCCGACTCTTTGCGACCCCACGAATCGCAGCACGCCAGGCCTCCCTGTCCATCACCAACTCCCGGAATTTACCCAAACTCATGTCCATCGAGTCGGTGATGCCATCCAGCCATCTCATCCTCTGTCGTCCCCTTCTCCTCCTGCCCCCAATCCCTCCCAGCATCAGGGTCTTTTCCAATGACTCAGCTCTTCGCATCAGGTGGCCAAAGTATTGGAGTTTCAGCTTCAGCATCAGTCCTTCCAATGAACACCCAGGACTGATCTCCTTGAGGATGGACTGGTTGGATCTCCTTGCAGTCCAAGGGACTCTCAAGAGTCTTCTCCAACACCACAGTTCAAAAGCATCAATTCTTCAGTGCTCAGCTTTCTTCACAGTCCAACTCTCACATCCATACATGACTACTGAAAAAACCACAGCCTTGACTGTTATGCCCGATGTCCGAATCCCCGAGCGGGAAGAGAGAGAAGGCTTCCAAGACAATGCAACTCGCAAAAAGGGAAGTTTACAGGGTGGGGTCTGCACGGCTCTGGGAGAAGAATGTTGTTTCTATGCAGATCATACAGGAGTGGTAAGAGAATCTATGGCAAAAGTAAGAGAAGGGCTGGCGCAACGAAAGAGGGAACGGGAGGCCCAACAGGGATGGTTTGAGTCTTGGTTTCAACGCTCCCCCTGGCTGACCACCTTAGTTTCCACCCTCCTGGGCCCGCTTATAGTGCTATTATTAACACTTACATTTGGCCCTTGTATTTTAAACCGGCTAATGTCATTTATTAGAGAACGTCTAAATACCATTCAGATTATGGTATTGAGGCAGCAATATCAGATGCTAGCCCAGGATGAAGAGAAAGATTCCTCTACAGGAACAAGAAGACAGGGGGGAATGTGAGGCTGCCAGGGTTAATACCATGACGGGCGGCCTGGACCTAAGTTTTAGCTTCCCCCGAAATGGTAAGATTCCCTACCCCCATCAGGTAACCTGGAGCCAGCCAATCAACATGCGCCCAGTAAGAACAAAGGGAGAGCTGAAAAGCCCGCGAAAGTCTGTACCGATAGAATTGCTTTGCAAACATGTAACCAATCCGCTTAAGCCAGTTACTAACCGCTTTTGCATATCTTATAAATTTGTGTAACAAGCTTGAGCTCGGCGCTTTCTGACCCTGCACCATTGTGATGTTTGTGGCAGAAAGCCCTGGCTCGAGACAGTAATAAACTTCCCTTTTTGCGAGTTGCATTGTCTTGGAAGCCTTCTCTCTCTTCCTGCTCGGGGATTCGGACATCGGGCATAACATTGACTAGACGGACTTTTGTTGGCAAAGTAATGTCTCTGCTTTTTAATATGCTATCTAGGTTGGTCATAACTTTCCTTCCAAGGAGTAAGTGTCTTTTAATTTCATGGCTGCAATCACCATCTGCAGTGATTTTGGAGCCCCCCAAAATAAAGTCTGACACTGCTTCCACTGTTTCCCCATCTATTTGCCATGAAGTGATGGGACCAGATGCCATGATCTTAGTTTTCTGAATGTTGAGCTTTAAGCCAACTTTTTCACTCTCCTCTTTCACTTTCATCAAGAGGCTCTTTAGTTCTTCATTTTCTGCCATAAGGGTGGTGTCATCTGCATACCTGAGGTTATTGATATTTCTCCCGGCAATCTTGATTCCAGCTTGTGCTTCTTCCAGCCCAGCGTTTCTCATGAAGTACTCTGCATATAAGTTAAATAAGCAGGGTGACAATATCCAGCCTTGACGTAATCCTTTTCCTATTTGGAACCAGTCTGTTGTTCCATGTCCACTTCTAACTGTTGCTTCCTGACCCGCATACAGGTTTCTTAAGAGGCAGGTCAGGTGGTCTGGTATTCCCATCTCTTTCAGAATTTTCCACAGTTTATTGTGATCCACACAGTCAAAGGCTTTGGCATGGTCAATAAAGCAGAACTAGATGTTTTTCTGGAACTCTCTTGCTTTTTCGATGATCCAGTGGATATTGGCAATTTGATCTCTGGTTCCTCTGCCTTTTCTAAAACCAGATGGCCTTTACCAGGTTCCAAATATCCCTTGTCAAGATTCTTACTTTTAATGTTTCTTCTGCTTAAACTGTTTCTTTTTCCATATGTCTGCATAACTCCCTACCTTATCTCATTCTAGTGTTTGCACTAGTATCTTTTTCAGTGAGCCCTTCGCTAGTCACTCTATTGACAATTGAAGCCCCGCCTCCCTCCCCCTATACTCCCCATCTCTTTTTCTATCCAGCACCTACCACCATCTATCATGCTATACAGACTATCTGCTGTGTGACATCATGTATGTCACACGGTCAGCCCTGCATATCCTTGCCTTCCCCATCTGTGATTTCAACCAACCAAGGACTGAATTTCAAAGTTTGATATACTGATACCTAGAGCTGACTGTACCACTGCCATTTTATGGAGGGGACTTGAGCAGCCATTTTATGGAGGGACTTGAGTAGCCATTTTATACAAGGGGTCTGAGCAGCCATTTTATGTAGGGTCTTGAACAGCCATTTTGTGTATGGGACTTGTGCAGCCATTTTATGTATGGAATTTGTGTAGCTATTTTATGTAGAGACTTGAGCAGTCATTTTATGTAGGGGCTTGTGCAGCTACTTTACATAGAGATGAGCAGCCATTTTATCTAGGGAATTGTGCAGCCATTTTATGTAGGGTCTTGAACAGCCATTTTGTAAATGGGACTTGTGCAGCCATTTTATGTATGGGATTTGTGTGGCCTTTTTTTTTTTTTTTTTTTAATAATTTTTATTTATTTGGCTGCACCAGGTCTTAGTTGTAGCATGTGGGAGCTAGTTCCCTGACCAGGGATGGAACCCAAGCCCCTTGTATTGGGAGTGCCGAGTCTTAGCCACTGGACCACCAGGGAAGTCCCTTGTGTAGCCATTTTATGTAGAGACTTGAGCAGTGATTTTACATAGAGATGAGCGGCCATTTTATGTAGGGAATTGTGCAGCCGTTTTATGTAACCTACTTGAGCATTGGAGGATCTTGGTATCTTCAGGGAATCCTGGGACCAATACTGAGGAATGAATTACTTATTTTTTGCTTGTAGTGAGTAGAATGCACATTCCTTAATGGCAGGAGTTCTGTTTTTGTTCTGTTCCTTGAGTCTGAAGCATCTAGATTAGCACCTAGCACAGAGTTGAGGCTCAGGAAAGGTTTGTTGGATGAATGGGTGACTTTAGGAGGGTCTGACAATAGTCCAAATGAGAACTTAGACTGCTTGGACCAGTGCAGTGGTGGTTTCAATGAAAGGAAATAAATAAATGCCAAATATATTCAAGAGGCAGTTGTTTCTTTTTATGTAGCTTTGGAAAGTGGAAAGTTTATGCTTATGTCAAGCCCAAATTTGCTTCTTTTAACTGTTGGCTGTTGGGGATATTCAGAAGAAGTTTAATCCTCTCCCTAACTTGATTTTAGAATGAAATCTTAACAACATTTTTTCTTTCCTTCCTGTGGTGGTTCCTAGGACCTTTTTGAAATGAATCCATCCTTTAAACAGTAGATGAGGATAGTCATCTTTGGTCTAATTACTATTTTTCTCACTAATAAGATTGTGTGTTCATTAGGACTCTTTCAGTAGCCTGTGGCAGAAACCCAACACAAATGAGTTATGCATAAAGATGCTTATGGCTGTCTTAACCCAGAAGACCAGAGGCAGGGCGTGTGGATAGCAGGTACATATGCTCATATAGTAGTAGTAGTACTCTACCTCTCCCCATTGCTTGCCTTCAATTTTCTTTCTGTTGATTCATCTTCTGACAGGCTCATCCTTTGTGGTGTTCATCTGGCCACCAGCAGTTATCACCTGTGTGAAAAGAGAGCACCTTTTTCCCCATCAGCTCCAGGGAAATACCAGAATTAACTTTCATTTTTTTGTGTGTGTCTTGATTAGTTTACTTGTTCCTTGATCCTTCCAATGTTGTGATGTTGGGGCTGTTTCCCTTAAGAGGAAAAGAACTAGAGAACAAGGAATTGAAGGAATTTCCCCAAAGTCAAAAAGTGAATTAATTGAAGAGTTTAACTCAAGTGAAGATTCTTATGTTTAATCAGAGTAACAAATATAACCTGTTGAGTGTAGTAAATATAATCTTTTATTCTCTATTCCTCACTTCCCTCCAATTTCTGAACGAACATTCCTCCCAAAGGGCTGAAAGCACCCTGGACAGAAGTATGAGCTTTAGAAATATATGAAAATCAAGTTGGATATTAAAGCTGGAGAGCAAAAGGAGGAACAAGTTATTAAGAGAAAGTCGAGGAGATGTAGTAATAGTAAATTGAACTGTGGGAGATTCAGTTTTTAAGAAGAATTTGCAGTCTTCATCAGCAAGGTCAGTTTCCATTTTGCCGTCTATTTCTTTAATTAATTTATTTTAAAACTGTTTGGCCATGTGGCATCTGGGATCTTAGTTCCTTGATCAGGGATCAAACCTGCACCCCTTGCATTGGAAGCACAGAGTCAGGGAAGTCCCTCTTAATTTTTTTTATATGAGTATTGTATCACAACAGGAAATGATCAGTTCCTAATGTTAATTAGTATTTAAACCAGAATTTTAGTACATAGTACCACCAGAAGACCAACTTCCATTCAGAAGGTTCTGAAATGAGCCAGTGAAATGCAATATAAAGTATTTGGCAGTTAAATATTGAGGTTTTGTGACATCACACATTGTATGCTTTACCGGAATTTTTACAAATTAATGCATGCCATATGTCCCCAATCAAGAAAGTGATTTTTCTGTTGTCCTGGCTGCTTGGAGTATTTCATGGTTTGCTAACAGAGCTTCTTTGTTTTATTTATTTACTTTAAAAATTTTTTAAATTTTAAATCAATTATATTAAAGTATAGTTGATTTACACTGTTGTGTTAGTTTCTGACATACAGCAAAGTGGTTCAGTTACACACATATATATATAAAGTTTTGAATTTTCTAATCCCAAACTGTCAATTCCCTGCCCCCCACCCTTGGGAACTTCAGTTGTGTACTCTATGTCTGTGAGTCTGTTTCATAGGTAAGTTCATTTACATCATATTTTATATTCCACACATAAGTGATACCATGTAGTATTTGTCTTTCTCTGTCTGGCTTACTTAATATGATAATCTCTAGGTCCATCCATGTTGTTACGAGTGACATTATTTCATTCTTTTTATGACTGAGTAATATTCCATTATATATTTGTATACCACATCTTTTTTATTCATCCATGTATTGATGGTCAATTTAAGTTGCTTCCATGTCTTAGCTGTTGTAAGCAGTGTCATGAACATAGGGGTGCATGTGTCATTTTGAATTAGAGTTTCATCTGGATGTATGCCCGTGAGTGAGAATGCTGAATCTGTGGGACTTCTCATTTTGGTTTTTTGAGGCAACTCCATGCTGTTTTCCATGGTGGCTGCACTCACTTACATTCCCAGCAGTGGGAGGGTTCCCTTTCCTCCACACCCTCTGAGGATTTGTTATTTGCTGACTTTTTAATGATGGCCATTCTGACTGGTATGAACAGATACCTCATTGTCATTTTGATTTGCATTTCTCTAATAATTAGTGATATTGAGAATTTTTTTATGTGTTTTTGGCCATCTGTCTTCTTTGGAGAAATGTATATTTGGGTCTTCTGCCCATTTTTTGATTGGGTATGTTTTTGTTGTTGTTATCGAATCATATGAGGTGTTTGTATATTTTGGAAATTAAGCCCTTAATGAGGCTTCTTTAAATACTCATTTTTGAAAATCAAGAGAAATGTGTTTTCCTGCAAAAATTATGATAATTTTCTAGCTGAATTCTATAATGTCCAGGCAGCTGGGCTTTTGGTATCTGTTTTCTAGGCTATAAAACAGGAAAGTTTTATTTTTTCCCCCTGTGCTTTTGTCTTCAAAAAGCAACTGGTAATAAATGTCATGTGTTGTATGAATATTAATGATAACACTTTGGCCTTGTTTTCAGGTTAGTCAGACTCCTAGGTTCCCCACCCCCTAATAGCTTCAAAGATGACTGATTATAGAATCATAGACTTTGCTTTTCAATAAGAGATGATATTAGTTTCCTAGGGCTATTGTAATAAAGTAGCACAAATTAAGTGGCTTTAATCACAGAAATTCTCTCAGTTTTGGAGGCTGGAAATATG
Organism: Dama dama; assembly: GCF_033118175.1. Taxonomy (NCBI): domain Eukaryota; kingdom Metazoa; phylum Chordata; class Mammalia; order Artiodactyla; family Cervidae; genus Dama; species Dama dama. Next base: position 65,049,987 of record NC_083697.1, read on the forward strand.
AAATCAAGGTGTCAGCCAGGCTGGTTTCCTTTTGAGAACTATAAGAAGAACCTGGTTCGCCTGACTTCTGGTGGTTGGCTTGCTGGCTGTCTCTGACGTTCCTAGGCTTATAGAAGCATCACCCCAACTCTGCCTTCATATTCCTGTGGCATTCTCCTTGTGTGCCTGTCTCTGTGTTCAAATTTCTGTTTCTATACATTCTTACCTCAGCCCTAGCAAACTAATACACATACTGTTTAGGCAGATTATATGATAATCTCTAGTAACAAAGATGAATTATGGCAGAAAGGTCAAATGTTTGATTTTTTTTAAAAAGCAAGACTACCAGAATTTGTATGATTTAAAATACATTGATAGAAGACTTATTTGCACACAATAGATATGCACAATTGAGCATAAACAGTGGCTTCCCACCAGGCTACGGCTCACAGGGCCAATTGTAAGTGATGTTATGAGCAGGGACCTTTGACTATTCCCATCATGCCCCTTGAATTTAATGAATTCAAGCACATCCCTGAAAATGCTGAACTAGAGTTACACAGGGCTAATACCTCCATGCCTTCTCCAACTCCACCCCCAAAGCAATGGTCAGAGAACAAGTTGAGTCAGACATAAAACTTATTAAAAGCATGTATAAATATATATTTAGTCAGCCAGTCTTAATGTTGGCTGACTTAACTTTGCTGGGAGGATTTTCAAAGCTACTGTTGCCTAGATCTTTCCTCAGACCGGTCAAAACAGAATGTCTGGGGTGGGGCCTCGGCATTGGTGGTTTAAGAATCTCTTTGGATGATTTCAATATACAGCTATCTTTAGACTCACCGATTGAAGCATCAGCAGTGTCAGTAGAATACAGACATCATTATATCAAGGTAGCCGTGTGGAAGCCTAGTATATATTGGGATACCTGAGCATTTTGCCGTTAATGAGCGAACAACATATCTCCCTGTTGCCCAAAGATAAACTGAACAACTACAGTGAGAGAGCAATAATCTTGGCCTGGAGTCTGAGCTAAGCAGGGCTGAGACATAGGAAGAAATGGACTGAATGCAGAAGAGATTGAGACTAGCCAGGCAACAGATTTACTGGGTATGAAAGAAACTCAGTCCTTTGCAAGGGGAGAAAATATAGTCAGATCAAACAGGCATCTTCATGAGAGGTCAAGGCAGCGATTTAAACTTTGAGTCTTTAATGTTATAACTCTTTTGGTTGCAAGAGACAGAAATCCAACTCAAACCAGATTAGCAAAAAGGGAAGTTTATTGACTCATTCAACTCAGAAAGATTTCTAAGATACCTCATAGGGAAGGTGAAAGGACTGCAAGAATTAGTCTTTGAGATTAGAGAAAGGGACTCCCTGACGGTAGAATTTTCTCTCTCTCCATCTAAATCTCATCTCTCCACGTTGCATGAGAGATGGCCTCCAGTGTTGTCTTACCAGCTTAAAATCCACAACAGAAAGATGGCTGTCTCATGCCATCCTTGGTTCAGTCTTCACTGTTTTGGCGAGAGGGTTCTGTTATGGGCTCGGCCGGGGTACTGCACATAGGAAAGTGATTCCTTGAGGGAGGGATGCAGGTAGACAAAAACAACTGCTCTCTACCGAATCTTGAGAGTAAATTAATAGCTCTTCTTTCAGCCTTTAATAAAAACCATTTTTATGGAATTCAAATGCTACCAAAATCAAGGAAAAAGACTTCTTTGGAAATGTAAGGGAAAAATGAAATGACAACAGAAGACAAGCTTGAATATCAAGAGTGAGAATCAAATGGTTTTAGGCTTAACTGTCTCTCTTTTCTAGTTGGTGAAATTTAGGACTGTTCTGGACTTGTTTGTTCAAGGACAGGTAAACCTGTGCAAACAAGGACTTGGCTTACTCTTGACATAGTCTGCTCTCTAAGCCAGGCACAGCATTTTCTGTAACGTGCGTGACAGCAGTTCAGTCAGGTCAGTCCAGTTCAGTCCAGTTCAGTCCAGTTCAGTTCAGTTCAGTCACTCAGTCGTGTCTGACTCTTTGCGACCCCATGAATCGCAGCACGCCAGGCCTCCCTGTCCATCACAACTCCCGGAGTTTACTCAAACTCATGCCCATCGAGTCGGTGATGCCATCCAGCCATCTCATCCTCTGTCGTCCCCTTCTCCTCCTGCCCCCAATCCCTCCCATCATCAGGGTCTTTTCCAGTGAGTCAACTCTTCGCATGAAGTGGCCAAAGTACTGGAGTTTCAGCTTCAGCATCAGTCCTTCCAGTGAACACCCAGGACTGATTTCCCTTAGGATGGACTGGTTGGATCTCCTTGCAGTCCAAGGGACTCTCAAGAGTCTTCTCCAACACCACAGTTCAAAAGCATCAATTCTTCGGCGCTCAGCTTTCTTTAAGTCCAACTCTCTCATCCACACATGACCACTGGAAAAACCATAGCCTTGACTAGACAGATCTTTGTTGGCAAAGGAATGTCTCTGCTTTTTAATGTGCTATCTAGGTTGGTCATCACTTTCCTTCCAAGGAGTAAGTGTCTTTTAATTTCATGGCTGCAATCACCATCTGCAGTGATTTTGGAGCCCCCAAAAATAAAGTCTGACACTGTTTCCACTGTTTCCCTATCTATTTGCCATGAAGTGATGGGACCGGATGCCACGATCTTAGTTTTCTGAATGTTGAGCTTTAAGCCAACTTTTTCACTCTCCTCCTTCACTTTCATCAAGAGGCTTTTTAGTTCTTCTTCACTTTCTGCCATGAGGGTGGTGTCATCTGCGTATCTGAGGTTATTGATATTTCTCCTGGCAGTCTTGATTCCAGCTTGTGCTTCTTCCAGCCCAGTGTTTCTCATGATGTACTCTGCATATAAGTTAAATAAGCAGGCTGACAATATATAGCCTTGACGTACTCCTTTTCCTATTTGGAACCAGTGTGTTGTTCCATGTCCAGTTCTAACTGTTGCTTCCTGACCCGCATACAGGTTTCTTAAGAGGCAGGTCAGGTGGTCTGGTATTCCCATCTCTTGAAGAATTTTCCACAGTTTATTGTGATCCACACAGTCAAAGGCTTTGGCATAGTCAATAAAGCAGAACTAGATGTTTTTCTGGAACTCTCTTGCTTTTTTGATGATCCAGCAGATGTTGGCAATTTGATTTCTGGTTCCTCTGCCTTTTCTAAAACCAGCTTGAACATCTGGAAGTTCACAGTTCACATATTGCTGAAGCCTGGCTTGGAGAATTTTGAGCATTACTTTACTAGCGTGTGAGATGAGTGCAGTTGTGCGGTAGTTTGAGCATTCTTTGGGATTGCCTTTCTGTGGGATTGGAATGAATCCCTGTAATGATACAGCCTAGTGGTTTTGTTTTGCTTTTCTCTCCCAGTGGAGCTCCAGGCTTCCCAAGAAAGGTCATCCATGAATTTGGAAGATAAGAACAGACCCATGGATGTGACACCCACCCTGGGGAGTTTTGAACTTGGGGCATGTGTTTTCAGCCTGTTGAAACTATCATAGATGTTTCCAATTTCCAAGAACACAGATATGGTTTCAAGTGTATAGATTTGTTTTTCTATGATGTAAAGTTGAAAGAGATCTCATTTTGTTGTAAGCCACTCCATATCCCAGGTGCCTCATTTTTGCTAGTAGAAGGATAGCATGATTAAAAGTCTGGGTGGTGCAATGGACACTTACAAAGTTGTGGCTGGGCTCACCATTCAGTATCCCTGTGTCGTAGTAGAAAGCAGAATAGAAGTTCGGGATATGCGCTCTGGAGCCAGTGCCTTGGGTTTTATGTTGGCTCTTCTGCTTACCAGCTAGCTATATGTTGTTGCACCAGTTACTTGAGCCTTAGTGCCTTGGTTCGTCCATCTTTAAAATGGGCATAATAATAGTGCCAGCTTGGCAGCATTGTCCTGAAGTTGAAAGGAATGTGGCATATAAGCAGAGCCTGGCACACAGAAAACATTTGGTAAAGATTAGCTTTTATCATTGTCTGTATCATTAGATACAACCCAAGTGAAGTCTTTTGGGTGTATCTTAATCCCAAAGGACCAGCTGCCCCAGAGAGGGATCTATGAAACTTATGCTTCTCTGCTGGCCTCTTCCCAAGCCCCATAAAGAGCACAGACCTTGGTCCCAACAGCCCTGGGCCCAAATTTAGGCTCCACCACTCTTTGAAATATGGGCAAGTCTTGTGACTTCAGGCAGATTAGGTGTGCCTGTGGATCCCATTGTCCTCGGTCACGTAGCCAGGATGGCCATGGTACACTCATGGCTTTACTGGGGGGGGGGGGGGGGGGGGGGCAGGTCAGTGAGACAGCCCTTGGTGGCTGCCCCAGGCCTGAGGCCAGCAGTGGTGAGTGGCCAGCAGCTCAGATGCACTCCACACTCTCCTTCCTCCCTCCTCCAACACTGGTGATGTTTCAGTAGACGAAGACACCTACAGTGCTCTTGTTTTTAACAGTCTCCCATTTTGTCTCTGTCTTGCTCTCAAGTTTTTGCTATTCTGGATTTCAGAAAATAGTTCAGTTGCCAAAATTGGTTGAATGAGCTACTTTTAAAATTAGTCAAGTGATACGAAATATTGCTTTGCGGAGCGGTTCTAGCAATTTCCCTTCACAGAACCATCCTCTAAGAGGGTGTTTTGACAAAAGGGGAGGATTTACAAAATTCACTTTATTAGAAACATCCACACCCAGGGAAATTCATGTCGTAGAAATCTCTTCCCTTCCCTAACTACGATAAATCAAGACATGGATCATCATCCAAAGATAGACATTTAAAATTTATTATTGTTATTCACTTCAGCGTGAGGTCCTTCTTGGGCTACTGGTTTAGTCCTATCTGGATGGCCTCAGGTTCTAACCTCAGCTATTTAATTTCAGCTCAGTTCAGTAGCTCATGTTTATGGATAAATGAGCAAAACAGTAAAGATCAAAAGCAAAAAATAAAATTACTATGGAATTCAATATTTCAGAAGCAGGAGCCCAGTAAACGTTAGTGAAGTGTGGCGTTCAGAACGCAAGGCCCGTACTTATGATAATAGGCCTAACAAGGAAATGAGATTGACCCAGCAATTCTCTGTCTCTGTTGTCCCCGGAGGTTAGAGATTATGCAGTGCGTGTTTCTGTTTTTAGCTTCGTTGGTAATTCCTGTGGTGAGAGTCTACACTCTGCATATTTGTCAAGGTTGCACTCCTGCGAGGCGCTGGGTCTTTGAGGTAGCGCAGGAAGCACGGTTCTCCTCTGAGCCTTGAACCCCATCCCTCCTCACCCCGGGCACCCCGTGATCCAGGGGCCCCCTCCTGGGACGGATTTCTTTATTTATGCTCAGTTGCCAGGGAACTCCACAGAGGAAGCGTAAGTCTATCTTACCCGCAGTGGTTGCTGTGAGAAGTGTTGAAATGGGTGTCCAAGTGACAAAATGTTTATGTTCTTTATTTGATATCTCATTGTAACTGTGAGGCTTTTTAACCCCAATTGAACGGAGCCTAAGAATAGGAAACCATGGAACATCAGTGTGGATCTGAATGAAAAATAAACTAGTTTGGCTTCTTTTGTGACAAAAATTTGGGTTTGGGTCTGGTGCCTCTTTGATGACAGTTATTCTGACCAAGTCCTTGGGTTGCAGTGTCATCAATAAACTCAACTCAGACCAGTTGAAGGCGCTTAGGGCTGTGTCCGTTGATGTGGCTGGGAAGGGTGTGGGGTAACAGATTTACTCCAGCAATCAAGGGTGTACGCTGGCATCAAGGGGTCCGTGCTCCAGGACCCCTCCCTCCCCACCCAATCCTTATCCCCGCTTGCCTATTTGTTTTTTAAATGTATTTGTTTATTTGTCTGTACTGAATTTTAGTTGCAACAGGTAGAATCTTTTAGTTGTGGCATGCGAACTTTTAGTTGTGGCATGTGGAACCTAGTTCTCTGACCAGGGTTTGAACCTGCGCCCCCTGCACTGGGGATATCGGGTCCCAGCCACTGGACCCCCAGGGAAGTCCCCCTGCTTGTCTGGCTTCTGTGTGAGTCATCCTCACTCTCTCCTGTCCTCATGGCAGAGCACGCAGCCTCAGCCTCAGCTTAGTTCCCGGGTGAAGAGAGATCCTTTTGGCCAGTGTGTGCTCCGTCACTCAGTCGTGTCTGACTCTTTGCAACCCCGTGGACTGCAGCCCACCAGGCTCCTCTGTCCATGGAATTCTCCAGGCAAGAAGGCTGGAGTGGGTTGCCATTTCCTACTCTAGGGAATCTTCCAGACTCAGAGATCAAACCTGAGTCTGCTACATGGGCAGGTGGATTCTTTACCACTGAGCCACCCGGGAACCTTCCAGTGTTTGTATGTAGATCCCAGGTGAGGAAACAGGTTTGCTCTACTTTGGAACATATGCCCACTCCTTGGACCAGTCAATCTCTGTGGATGGATATTATGATTGGTGGACCTGGGCCTGATGCTTCCTACTATAGCCAGGGCAGAGAGTGATTCCCAGGAGAAGAGGCAATCCAATAGTTATTTGAGTCCAGGACAGTCCACCCCTTGTCTGTCTGATGAGCAGATCGTGCAATCACTAGAATGCATTCACTGATCATAACTGTGCCATGTTCAACCAAAACACACTCGCATACTCCCTCTGAGAGAAACAACCTAATGTCACATCTGGTTACTACACCTAGCTCCAAAGCGTGGCTCTTTATGATCCAGCAACCTGTGACTAACCATTTCCAAAATACCCAATGAATATCACTGGAGGCAAAAGAAGATAAATACATAAAAACTCCTAGTTAGAAAAAAGGGAAAATGGAGAGCAAATTGTATCAATGACCGGTCCTTAGCCTTTTCCATATGCTGCTAGATAGACAGGAATAGGAAGCAGTCCTTCCCCTAGCAGCGAAACCCTTCCAAAGATCCAGTGACTTGAAGTGGTTTTACTGGCAAGCTTATAATTAAGCAATAGGCTGGGTATGGCACATTCACTTTAGAAGATGTGGAAGACATACTCTGATCCCCAACATCCATGCCATCCTCAAACCAGTCTGTTTATGGGTTGGATTACGTGCCAGTCCTATATTCCAAAACCCAAACCCAGTTTCCTGATCAGTGATTCAGGATTTAGATAACAAAACATTAGCTTTCACAGACTTGCTTTTTTATCTGAACCATTTGTATTGGAACCTTCTACAATATAATGCATACTTTCCTGCCTCTTAAAAAAAAGTGAGCAATCCGTGTTCATTGTGAAAAAGGAAAAAATACAAATGAACAACAAAAATATTACCTGTAACATCACTATCCAGAAAGCGACTGTAAACACTTGACTTACATTCTTCTGGATGTTCTTTGTTGGTATGTGCATGTGTGTTGATGTGTATGTTTAGCAAAAATGAAATCATAGCGTACAACTTGTTTAAAGCCTGCTTTTCAATCCTTCTGCCATTCTAAAAAGCGATAGGGTAACTCAGAAGAGAGGGAAGAGAATTGGTCTTTTTAAGCGCCTGGGTGTATGCACATTATCTCGTTTAATCAGAACTGTGAACCTAGGAACACGGGAATAAATAGTGGTTCCAGCCTAGGGCTTAACCACTGTGCCCTGTTAAATCTCCTCTGTCCACTTCCTCCTCAATCCTGAGTTAGTTTTCCTTGAAAGAATCTCTCTTCCTCCAGCCTTCCATTCTCTTTCCTCTCTCTGTGACAGACAGCCCTGCTGCTTTCTGTTTGCATCTTTGTGGGAAGTTCTTTAGGTTCATTTAAATGATTCATGGGGCCAGTGGGATACAAGCTATGAAACCGTGACTGTCCTGGGATTTCTAGAACTAGAGGTCACCATCCAGCATCAGAGTAAGTGCCGAGTTCCTGGTAGAGAGGGCATGCTGCCGTCTGGGGCAGTAATCCTTGGTTCTGTCATCAAGACGGAATTTTAGGATTTGGGTCAGGTGCAGTCTTTTTGTTTTTTTCCTTTCTTCTCCCCTCAGGTTCCTCTTAGCCACTGTACCTGCAAATGTTTCCCTGGACCAAAACTGAGCTCTGAGTGTGGTCCAGAGGCTGTAGACTTGGATGCACATGGAACCTGGCTTCCTGTGGAGGGGCAGCTCTGTACCCACCGTGATTTTACACATCAGGTATAAAATGCCAGAATGGCTGTTTTCTGCATCTTTGCCAAGTGACCTCTCAGTCCAGTTTTGAAAATCTCAGTGGGAATATTGAAGTTGAATTGGTGGATGGGTACGAACTCTGGGAGCTGATCTTCATCTTTTTGGGGAACTTCAGGTCAATGTATCCGGTGCCTATACTGCTGCCCCAGTGGATGCTTTTTAAGGGGAAGTTGGGTCATCACTGCTTTGCTCAGATCCCCAGTGGTTTCCACTCTCACTCAAACTGAAGCCCACACAATGCCTGCCAAGGCCCTTACTATGCACCCCTCTTTTTTTTTTAAGAGTATTTATTTATTTTAATTGGAGATAATTACTTTACGCTATTGTGATGATTTTTGCTATACGTCCGTATGAATTGGCCGTAGGCATACATGTGTCCCCTTCTCCCACTTCCCTCCTGACCCCATCCCTCCAGGTTATCACGAGCACTGGCCTCGGGTGCCCTGCATCACACATCAAACTCCCACTGGTTTGTATTTTACATCCGGCAATGTGTATGTTTCAGTGCTTTTCTCTCAAATCATCCCACCCTCTCCTTCTCCCACTGAGTCCAAAAGTCTGTTCTTTACGTCTGTGTCTCCTTTGCTGCCCTGCACATAGATGGTTGGTAACATCTTTCTAGATTCCGTATATGCGCATAAATATCCCATATTTGTCTTTCTCTTTCTGACTTACTTCAATCTGTAGAAACAGGCTCTGCGTTCATCTGCCTCGTTAGAACTGACTCAAATGTGTTCCTTTTTTAGCTGAGTAATATTCCACTGTGTGTATGCACCACAGCCTCCTTATCCATCACCTAGCTTGTCCCCTGTGTCTGTCCTCACCCTTTTGTGCTCCCCCCACCCCATGCACACCAGCCCTGCTGCTTCTGGGGGTCACTCGAGGGGCTGCCATTTCAGTGCTGGCTGTTCCCTCTGCCTGAATTCTCTTCCCCGCACATCCACACCACTTGCCTCTTCAGCAGCTGCTGCTTCTTTTTTTTTTTTGGCCACACCATAGCATGCAGGATCTTAGTTCCCCAACCAGGGATTGAACCCACGTCACCTGCAGTGGAAGCTAGGAGTTTTAACCATTGGACTGCTAGGGAGGTCCTTCCTCCTTTAAGTCTTTGGTCAAATTCTCCGTGTAAGTAAAGCAGGCCCTGAGTAAGAGAGCAGACCCTCAGTTCTCACTGAGATCGTCTCTGCTCCCTGACCTGCTGACCACTTCCTGTCCAGAGTTGATCACTTCTTCTTTCTGCTTGCCTCCTGCATTTGCAGTGTACCTCCCCTCACAAAAAGGAAGCTCCTTGGAGATGGTGTTGTTCTCTGCAGTATCCCTAGCATCTGTAACACTGCCTGGCTTGATAAATATTTGTTGAATTAATGAATTGATGGCAGTTTCTTCAGAGGCTAAATGATCATTACCTAGAAACCCCCTTGCCTCCCCATTAAAAATAAATAAATACAGATGTCCACTCACTAGTGGAATAGGTATTTTTTTGTAAGTTGGCTATGAAATCAAATCTGTTTGCCTCTTGATTTTCATTATGAAATTAAAGATGCATTTCTACGGAAAAAGTCTCCCAGGAGATTAAACAAAGATTAGGAGAGCTTCCAAATCTATGACGTTCTGGGCATCCCTGTCATGCTGTGTTTGCCTGCTGCCGTGGCATTCACCTATCAGTTCTTTGCTTCTTTACACTTGCAGCCCACAGTGGCAATTCTAATGCTGCCCCTCTCTCTCCAAGGAGGGTATTTTTTTGATGCTAGGATCCCCTCACTCCATGTTATACAATGTTCTGATCTTTCCTCTCCTTTCTTTCTCTGAGAGCCTAATGGATAATGATATTGTCCACGCTTATCAAGCACACCATCTTACAGTTTACAGTTAGAAGTGAAGCACAGCTTCAGCTTAGATTTCCTGCTCTTACCCTCACTCACGCTGCAGAGTCTCTTGCCCTCAAACCCCCTCTTCTAACAGATAATTCTTAGAGTCCTCAAAGGTGAGCCCCACAACTTGAATGTCAGCTGTAGACACCATTTGGTATCTGCCGTATCCTTTCTCTCTTGCTTCGGCTGTCCATAATTGAGGTCCACTGCCAAAGACATCTCTTGAAAGACTCATCATTATCAGCGCAGGCGGTGTTCACTGGGGGTCGCTGTTTCCAGATGCTCCCAGGACTGCCAGTCCTCTGGAGTTCTCACTGCCGAGAAGTGGAGGATTGAATGTGGGCCAAGGGTATCGCTGCATTTGGTCCTCTGTATATTGAAAAGCATTGCTTGGGTTGTTTTTTTTTTTTGGTTGCTGTTTGTTTATTGTCTTCTTAAAGCATTGAAGTGATGGTTGACTTGACGTCTACCATTCCTACCAATGTTTCAAAAATCTTAAGGTCAAGTTTTAATCAGAACTCAAACCCAAGATTCCACGTGAGCTTCTTTTTAAAAATAATTTTATTTACTAATTTTTGGCCGTGCTGGCCGTCTTCACTGGTGCTAGGGTTTTTCTCTAGCTGCATCATTCCAGGGCTACTGTAGTTTCAGTGCTTGGGCTTCTCCTCTTGCTGAGCACAGGCTCTAGGGCACACAGACTTCAGTAGTTGCAGCTCCTGGGCTCTAGATAACAGGCTCAATACTAAACCTGATGCTCAGGATTAGTAGCACCATGGCATGTAGGATCTTCCCAGATTACGGATTGAACCCATGTCTTCTGCACTGGCCGGCCGCACCAGGGAAGCCCCACATGAGCTGCTTGATGCTGTCTGAGCTTGCAAGGATTTGAATTATCCCATGGGGGAGGTCTGGGAATGAGAACCTTGAGAAAATGATCCCCTCTTGCTCTAAGAATAGCTGCTTTATTCTTGTAGGGGAACCCATTACCCCAGTGAAGCTGACTGTTGCAAGGATCCACGGTGGTGTTCGTGCGTAGTTCACGCTGTGTTCCATTCATTCCGTTATTCACCAGATCCGCTGAGCACTTACTCCAGGCAAGATGACATGCTGAGGGGACAGCAGTGAACCATACAAACATGACTCCTGACCACGTGGAGCCCACCTGTGGTCTAAGGAGGGAGGCAGGTATTACACAGGTAAATGCACATTGAGTACAGCTGAGTCAAGACCATTAAAGGAAAAGCCAGGTTTATTGAGATTGTATGGGGAGGGGGTAGTGGGACAGCCTCCTGGGTTGTGGGAAAGGGGTTCTGGGGCAGCCCCCCTTGAGGACTGACAGAGAGAAGCTGAGACCTGAAGCATGGGTAGGAGTTACATAGGAATAAAGAGGAGAATGATGTTCTAGGGAGAGAAAAAATTTTTTAAAGATCAAGGTATCAGGGAATCTATAAAATATGTAAAACATTAATTTATCACTAGTAAAATGGCTGACTGCAGCATATTCAGTTTAAACATGGGTTGTAATAATAATATCCAAAATAACCCATCTTATTCCCAGTGACTCAACACATTTTCTTTGCACCTGCTTCCTGCTCTGCAAAACCTGTGGCAAGTGAATATTTATGAGAATGCCAGGACCCTTTGGTTGATCAGGGTTTTTTTTTTTGTTTGTTTGTTTGTTTGTTTAGTTTTGATAATTTAAGTCATTTCCAGGGAATCCCCTGAAAGTCCAGTGGTTAGGACTACACTCTCACTGCCGAGAGTCCGGGTTCAATACCTGGTCAGGGCACTAAAATCCCTCAAGCTGCATGATACAGCCAAAAAATAAGCAATGTCCAGAACCTAGTCCTTTGCTTAAGCCATGGAATTTCTTGGTATGTTTTTTAAAGTGGTCACCAGCTTTATGCTTTGGTGGGCTGGATCAGTGCTTGAAAAGCCCCCAAGTGTACATGTAAGGGAATTTCTGTGTCTTGATGCACAAATGAAGGGGAAAAAAGCACATTGCGTAAGAAAGGTGCAGCAAGAATTTTAGTTTGGAGGCCTTGGACATCAGGGCACAGTGAGGCAGCTGGATGATGAGCACATTTGTTGCTCTTTGGCTTACCCGGTGGCGCTAGTGGTAAAGAGCCACCCTGCCAGTGCAGGACCCGGGTTTGATCCCTGGGTCCGGAAGATTCCCTGGAGGAGGGCATGGCAAACCACTCCAGTATTCTTGCCTGGGAAATTTCATGGACAGAGGAGCCTGGCGGGCTACAGTTCATAGGGCCACAAAGAGTCAGACACGACTGAGTGACTTAGCGTGCACGCATGCTCACGTACAGGCATAACTGCTTCTGGGAACTGACATGACCTTTCTGGAAGAGGGTGAGGTCAAATTAAGAAGCCAGGGATCCTCCTTTCCGTGCAGCCTCTGGACATACTGGATTTTTCAGGAATCGTGGACCACAACCTTGGTGGATGCCAGAAAGAAGCATCCAGCAGTGGCCTTTGCGTCTGTTATTCTCATATTCTTTTATTTTTAGAGTTTTATTTATTTATTTATTGGCTGTGCACGGGCTTTCTTAAGCTGTGGTGAATGGGAGCTCCTGTCTAGTTGCAGTGCACCGGCTTCTCATTGCGGTGACTTTTCTTGTTGTGGAGCGTGGGCTCCGGGCAAGTGGGCTATAGTCATTGTGGTGGACCAGCTTAGTTGCTCTGAGGCGTGCAGGATCTTCCTGGACCAGGGATTGAACTCATGTCCTCTGCATTGGCAGGCTAATTCTTAACCACTGGATCACCAGGGAAGTCCTCATATCCTTTTTGATAGTTCCTGAAGCTTGTGAGTAAAAATAACCTGCGTTCATGAGGTTTATTTCCACCATCCACAAACCCATCTCTGTGTCTCCTATATCTAAGACTAGGACACAGAATCTGGATATCCAAGCAACTTGTACTCTTGGGTGTTATGTACATGATAACACCCAAGTGTCCCTTTTCTATGCCAATTTTCATAAGTTCCCGAATTTGTCTATAGAATAGTATTGACTTACGCATAGCACTTTAAAACTGCCTCATGAGCCAGGCATAAGTGTCTCATCCATCCATTCGTTCAATCAGTACGTATTTATTGTACTAATTGAATATGGGGCTTCCCTGGTAGCTCAGCTGGTTAAGAATCTGTCTGCAATGCAGGAGACCCCTGTTTGATTCCTGGGTCGGGAAGATCCCCTGGAGAAGGAAACAGCAACCCACTCCAGTATTCTTGCCTGGAGAATCCCCATGGACAGAGAAGCCTGGCGGGCTACAGTCCATGGGGTCGCAAAGAGTCGGACACGACTGAGCGACTGAGCTCAGTGAGCACTGTGTATCAGGTGCTGCTTTGTGAGCTGGTGGTGAACAAAACAAGTTTCCCATCCTAGTGAGCTCACATTTAACTGAGAGGCACAGGCAGTGAACTAGTATATATGTGTATGAAGAGAGAAATGTGTCAATGATACAAGTGCCAAGAACAAAACATGACAAGGGATAGAGAGTGATGGGGGTAGGGTATGCTACTTGCCTCAGGGCAGCCAAGAAGACCTCTCTGAGGAGAGAGCATTTTAGCAGAAATAAGGGAAGAAACTTATTTCTTATTCTTATTTCTGAAAGAAATAAGGGGAGAAACTCCATGGTTTTTGTGGGTAAAGAGCATTTTGCACAGTTGTTTAACCGCTAAGTCATGCACAACTCTTCTGCGACCCCGTGGACTATCTGGAGCCTGTCAAGCTCCTCTTGTCCATGAGATTTTCCTGGCAAGGATACTGGAGTGGGTTGCTGCTTCCTTCTCCAGGGGATCTTCCTGACCCAGGGATCAAACCTGCATCTCCTGCATTGGCAGTAATAAGCGTTATATATGTTGGCAGGCAGATTATTTATCATTGGGCCTCCAGGGTTTTGCACGGAGGGTACAATAAATGCCAAAGAACTGAGAAACGAGTGTGTTTTACTTGTTCAAGGAGCAGTAAGCACAGGTGTGCGTGTGGGATGGGGCGCTGAGATGATGGTGGGTGGGAAGGAAAATGTGTTAGGACATAAACGTCTGAGAAGTAGTCAGAGGCCAGAACAAGTCGGGCAAGGTTTTAACAAACTGTGTGATGGGCAGGACTTGGAAGGTCTTGAGCAAGGTCTGACATGATCCAACTTAGGTTCTATCCAAGAGATCCCAGAATGGCAGAGACCTTTGTTGTTAGACTGTGAGCAGTTGTCCCTGGAAGAGCTCCAGGACTCCCACCTCCCTGTAATCAGGGCAACCTCACTTTGGTCTACGTCACATGTCTGACTTCTGGATAGAATTTTTTTAAAGAAAGGTTCTCATTATTTCAAAAACTTCTAAAAATTTTTGTTTTATATTACTTTTGATACTCATAAAAATGAGTGGCAAGTGGAAAAATTAAAGTAATAGGAAATGAGTATCTCATACATTTTACTCCATTGAGAAGACAAAAATGGAAACTACTATGAAGGCAGGGGTGGTGGATCTGAACCTCAGCTGGACCATCTATATTTAGAGCAGTTGGTTGTTCCTTTGTGTTAACTACAAAGTAAAAGGGTGAAATTACAGGTGACGATTATGTAGGGAATTTATGATACTTGTCAGTTGGGTGGGAAGAGAAGGCTGTTTGAAATGAGTGGATTGCTCACATCCATCTTTAAGAACACATGGAGTCAAGGCAGGGATTCCTTGGGCAGTGCAAAGCTGAGCTTTGAAAACATAAGCTGGCAGTTTATATTTTAGATAGAGCTTGTCGCTTTTGCCTCTTACCTTTTGCATTACTTTTTTGAGTGGGGAAAAAAAATCTAAGGTCGGAATTTTAAAAAATTGATGTTTTAAAATATTGTCATGAATTTTTAAATTCATTATCTCGAGAGGTATTTTTAAGGTATTATTAAGTTGGTTACATTTACTAAGTGACAACAATATGATAGGGTGTGTGTTTTTAATGTGATTGATTTAAAAAGACATAAATCTTTAAAACTCAAAACCTCAGTAGAAGTGTCATTATTGAAAGGAAGCTTGCTCTCTGCTAGCCTCTGTGTTGAACATTTTACACGCATTAGATGTTTTAATCTCCACCGCCACCCAGAATCGGGCATTATTTTACGCTCCACAGATAAACTGAGTCACAGAAAATAAAATGATTGACCCGGACTGGGAGAGCTGAGCTTGGGAAATGGATCTGTCAGCCTCAAGGCCAGCCCATTGATGACTGCATGGAGCTGTTCTCCCAGGAAGGGAAGGGTGGTTTGTCTGGAATACTCCAGACGTGGTCCAGATCTTGGTGGCAGAGAGAAATTTCACAGCCTCTGTGCCTTTGTGAAACTATCTTCACATGAGCCCATCATCCTGTGACCACATGAAAGTTGTTCCTAATGCTCTGAGTGTGTGGAACCTTCGCAGATCAGCATCTTGAGGTTCTTCTGGGGATGGATATTTACCATCTGAAGTAACTTTTAAAAAATTACCTGATGGAAAAAAAAATTACCTAATGAAACCTCAAAACTTTGATAGCCATAAAATAATACTAATTGTGCTTGCCTGCATAATGTGTTGCTAGATGTGAACCCCTGATTTTGAGATATGTTTGTCAATATCTTTCTCCTCAAGAAATCAAGATATCTAGGAATATCATTCCTTAGATGGTGAACAAACCACGCTTATTCTTTGCTTGAATACATTTATTTCTTAATCCTGAAAACATAAAAGCCTAGTCTATAGTATTTGGGTTTTAATGTGTAAAAAAAGGGAAATGGATCAAAAGTTAGATATTGACACTAGAGGAGAAGGAACAGACATGATGGTGTGAATGCCCTTGGATCACACTGTGTTCATTAAATGTTGATGGAATCTGAATTCTTCAGCTGGAGGAATCAGGTTGAGGAGGAATTAAAACAGTCAGTTGTCTTCAGCGTCATCTCTGCCTTCTCTGTCTGTCTCTCTCTCTGTTGCCCTCCCTTGATGTGAAAGAAAAAAGGTACTAGGGTAACCGACAAAATTACCAAAAAAGTATACTAGAAAGTGGGAACTGAACCTAGTAATTTGAAAGCGTACTGTAAGGTTACATACACTAAAACAGCGCTTGGCCAGGAATTAGGCGGCAGGTGCTGAGTTGCTTAGCCGTGTCTGACTCTGTGGCCCGTGGACTGCAGAGCTCCCAGCTCCCGGTCCTCCACCTCCCCCAGAGGTGGCTCACACTCATGTCCGTTACAGTGACGCACCCAGCCACCTCATCCTCTGCCATCCCCTTCTCCTTTCGCCTTCAACCCTTCGCAGCATCAGGGTCTTTTCCACTGAGTCAGCTCTTCTCATTAGGTAGGAGATCAGATTAGAAGGTCAAGAATCAGATTTACTTCCAGGTGGGTAAAGGAAAACAGAATCAGTGGGAAAGTGACTGGGTGGATATTTAAAAACTAATTTGTTCTGTCATTTTCTAATTCTTTAGGAAAAAAGAATGACAAAGGATTTTCTCATTGCTTCCATCAAAGTAAATTCCATTTGGAGGAGATTTTAATGTGAAAACTTAGCTCCATAAAATATTAGAAAGAAAATAAATATCTTAGGATGGTAAAAGGTTTTTAAAGCATAACTCTAAAGTAGAAACAGGAACAGTTGATTGATTTTATTAAATTCTAATTAAGAGCTTGTGTGTGATTAAAAATATAATGTCCAATTGAAAGATATATACAATCTTATAAACGTTATTATCTTTATTATATAAGGAGCCCTTCTAAGTAGAAAAAAATCATCCCTCCAATATCATAGTTTAATAGAATGATGAACATAGTTAACATCAATTTTGCTGAAAAGAAAAACTGTTTAGTAAGTGTTTAAGAAAATACTTTTAATGTCACAAGCAATCAGTTGCATATTGAAATGAATTTTTTTTTTTTTTTTGCTTATCAGACTCAGAGGTTAGAAAGCATAATATTTAGTCTATGGGGTATAAGAAAATTGACACCATGGATAAGAAGAGGATTATATAATATTTCTGGTAAAAAATTTGGCAGTGTGCATCAGAAACTTTTAAAATGTTTAAGCTGTCAACCCAGTATTTTCACCTAAAAGTATTTATCCTAAGAAAATAATTTAAAATGTGGACAAAAACTTTATACAGATGTATTTATTGGGCTTCCCTGGTGGCTCAGTGGTAAAGAATCCGCCTGCCAGTGTAGGAGGCACGGGTATGATCCCTGATCTGGGAAGACCCCACATGTTCCGGAGCAATTAAGCCCTTGAGCCGCGACTGCCAGGCCTGCGTGTCCAGAGCTGGGAGCCGCGACTGCCGGGCCTGCGTGTCTGGAGCCTGAGCTCTGCGGGAGAGAAGCCGCTGCAGTGAGGAGCCCGCGCACCCCGACTAGACGGTAGCCCCGTGAGCTGCAAGCAGAGGAAAGCCTGAGCAGCCACAGAGACCCAGCTCAGCCAACAGTAAACACATATTTAGAAAACGCATTTATTGTGGCATGAAGGATCGTAAATAGTGAGCACTATAGGAGATTGCTCATGACTAAATTATATGTAAAAAGGATCTCAATTTGATTAATTTTCTCCGCAGAAATACTGGAACAAAGTATATCCAATTGTTAATAGTGATTGTCTCTGGCATTTTAGGTGATTTTTGTTTCTGTCTTTAAACTTTTGTGAGTTCTCTGAAATGTCTACAGTGCTTGTGTATTTCCTCCAAACTTAAAGGAGAAACAATTAAGCATTTAAAAAAAAAAAATTCCTTCTCTTTGGCTTCAGACAAATTTGGAGCAAATCCTCCTGGGATGGCTACCCGGCACCAGTCTTTGGTGCTGCAGTGAATTAGTCTATGCATCTTTTCCTTGGTAGCTGAGAGAAGGGTCCTTGACAAGGTAGTCAGAGGGAGGAGGCAGACAGGCTGCCTTATCCCCTAAGTGCTTCTGCTTTTGTGGACCTTTTTTTCCATAAAAAAATAAAAAATTGTATTTTAGAATTGGGTTGATATGTAGAGGAATATAAACCAGTGTAGATTATTCTTTTTTTCTGATTTTAAAAGAAATTAAAACAATTTTGTGGGCTCCTGAAAGGATCATGGCCCGAGGTACTGCTAACTGGCCCTAAAGAAGGAGGCTCCCAGGTGGGAGGCTCCAGGGTACAGGAATGGGGAGGGGCTGGTGGAGGATTCTAAAAGGAATATTCTACTCCACTGAGTGGCCTTGAGTAATCCAACTTATTGTTTGTGAGAACAATGCAAATTTCAGGGCCCCAGGGCATGCTTCCTAAGCCCTGTTGTGAATTGCGCATTACGTTTTCAAAGTCTTTATTGGGAGGCTGCTCGAATTCTAAGTGAATTTCTGGTTTTGTTCTATTTGGTGGGGGACCTTAGTTCTCCAGTCAGGGGTCAAACTGGTGCTCCCTGCGGTGGGAGTGCAGTCCTAACCGCTGACTGCCAGGGAAGTCCCCTCTCTGTGAATTTCTGATTGAGGGAGAGAGTGGTTCCCGAGAGGCAGGGCGGCTCCCAGACTTCTGACCCGGGCACCTGGCTCGGGGATGGTGCCATTTTTCACCAAGAGGGGGAAGATTTCTATCTGGATATGTTGAATTTTAGGTGACTTGCAACCCAAGAAGGAGGTGGAAAGTAAATCCTTGGGATGTCCTAGAACTCAGGGGAGAGGTGTGCTAGATTCATGAGCTTAAGACGTCAAAGGACAGGAGGTGGGTGATGACACAAGATGGGTGAGTGACTGAGACAGCGGTGAGAAGAGGTGACGTAAAAACGGTACTACCAGAATGCTTCCAGAGGTTTCGGTGGAGAGCGCCCGGGGGCAGGAAAAGCTCTGGCTACTGATGGTGACACTGAGAAAGGATATAGTTCCTGAAGGAGGACGGGATTCACAGGTTGAAAAGCCACAAAGAGGTTTAGCAAGATCAGGGTGAAAAAGAAAGATGTTTAAAGGTTAGACAGTTGTTGGCAGCCTCCCTGAGAACATTGGGTGCCTGGCCAGATTACAGTGGGATTAGGAATAGATGGATGAAGAAATTGAGAGATGACTCTTTTGAGAAGCTGGCTGTGAAAGGGTGGAAAGAATTCAGATTATGGTAGGGGCCATTATTATTCTTTAGCTTTATTTATGAGAAAAGATTAGTAGAGCATGCTTATATACTGAGGGAGGAGGGGAACGTTGTGGGGTGAATTGTGTCGTCCAGAATTCCTATGCTGAAGTTCTAACCTTGGGTACCTCAGAATGTGACTTATTTGGAAACAGGGATTTTGTAGATATAATTAATTCATATGAGGTTACATTGGTGTAGGGTGGGCCCTAATCCAGTATGACTGGTTTCACAGGTGAGTTCTTTATGGCTGAGCCACTGGGCAAGCCTTAAAGGAAATGTTGTATGGAGATATGCAAACAGAGAGAATGCCATATGAACAGGGAGGCAGAGCTTAGGGTTCTGTGTCTACAGGCCTAGGACCACCAAAGGTTGTCAGCAAACCACCAGACTTGAGGTGGGAGGCTTACAACAGGTCTTTCTCTAGCACTTTCAGGGAGGCCATCGCCCTGGCAACAGTTTGATTTCCCACTTCTGTCCTCCAAAACTGTGAGACAATACTTCCGTTGTTTAAGTGGTACTTTGATGTGGGAGCCCTGGAAAAAAGAGACAACAGAGGAGGAGAAGGGAGGGGTGGGAAGAGGAGGCCTGAATAAAGCCTAAGTCGAAGGCTCTGGCAAGGTGGTGATGTCAGAGCAGCGTCTGCTTAGTGACCACCGCGGGCGGTGTGTTAAAGGAGATGTGGAAATGCTTCCAAACCAACTAGGCAACTTGTAGAAGCCTACTTCCGGTGTTTTGGTTGTATCTCTTTGATCAAATGACCTAGAAGTCATTTCTACATACTGCCTGCTGGAGACAAAAATCCTTGTGACTTTTTTTTTTCTAATTGATCATTTCTTTATTATGTAAGTTCAATAAAATCTAACATCACATAGCATAATTCAGAGTGCTTTTAAAGATAACAATTATAGGAACTTGGCAAGATAAATCTTGGTAGTATTGACAAAGTATTTATGTAGATTTTTCCAAATACCTCAACTTGAGCAGGAAAGTGGGAGTGAATAAGTAACAAATTGCACTCAACAATATTTTAACAAATTGATTTCCACTAAAATGAAAAAAGATTCATGTCTTGGCTGAATATTAATTCTTATGCTCTTTATAGAGGGCCAAATTAATCTTTAAAATAAAATTCATAATTCAACCAAATAAAAACCACATACATCAAGCAAAAGAGCTAGAAATTTGTTCAATGAATTGCAGCTGCTGCTTAACTCAACTTGATCTTCATCTATTTACTTTTGGGGAGCAAATGCATTATCAGACCATTGCTGCCGTATTTACTTCGCACATGACTTTTCATTTTTATTTATTTATTCACTTGGCTGCGCTGGGCCTTCTTTGTGGCGCACAGGCCTTCTCTGGTTGCCGTGAACCAGGGCTACTCTTTGTGGTACGGAGGCGTCTTCTTGCAGTGGCTTCTCTTGCAGTGCATGACCTCTGGGCACTCGGGCTTCAGTAGCTGCAGCACAGGATCTCCGAAGTTGTGGTGCATAGGCTTGTTTGCCGCCATGGCATGTGGAATCTGTTTTTGGACCAGGGACTGAACGCCTGTCCCCTGCGTTGGCAGAGAGATTCTTAACCACTGGACCACCAGGGAAGTCCCTGTAAATGACTTTGGATGATGTTGTTTTTGCTAAAAGGGTATGAATACTATGATGAGCAGGAGAAGGGCTATTTTGTGTTTATGGATAACCTGGAAAAACCTACATCTGAGCAACTGTTGTGTTCAGTGGTGGAGTATGAGGTGAAGAGGGGGGAAAAGGAGCACTAAAGAGACAGGTTACAACTTGCAAAACTGTGTGGCCCAGGGCGTCACTTCACTTCTCTGGGTCTCAGATTCCTTATCTCTGTTGTTTAGTTACTAGGTCCAACTCTTCTGCGACCCCATGGACTGTCTCCTGCCAGGCTCCTCTGTCCATGGGATTTCCCAGGTAGGAATACAGGAGTGGGTTGCCATTTCCTTCTCCAGGGGATCATCCCAACCCAGGGATCGAAACCATGCTTCTTGTGTCTCCTGCATTGGCAGGTGGATTCTTTACCACTGAACCACCAGAGAAGCCCTTCCTTATGTCTAACACAGGGTTAACTGGGCCTGCTTCACTATTGTATGGGAAAGCATCTAGCAGAGTGTCTGAGGCAGAGTAAAAGTGCAATTGATGTTGGTAGCATCTCTTTAATGATGAGGATCTGTAATGGGTGACGGTATAGTGGAGGGAGAGACAAGCGAGTTTTGGAATAGGCTGATCTAGATACAAATTTCAGCTCAGCTTCTTACCAGAGCTTGGTTGACTCTAGTCAAGTTACTGAACTTCTTTGAGTCTTGTTGTCTTCATCTTCACACTCTTATTTTGGAAAGTTAGGTATTGATTAAATGAGATAGCGTAAAAGAAGAAAGCATCTGGCATAGTGACTGTCAGAGTCACTGCCGGCCTGTATGACATCTTTACGTGAATTGCAAAAATCAAGCCCTTCTCCAAGTGGTCTGACTTCTGCCTGTTAGAGAATCTTCCTAATTTACTGATAATTAGAACAAAACACTTGACTGCTTACATTAATTTTCTAGAACCATGGCAGGATATCACATGTTGGGTGGCTTTTAAAGAGCAAGAGTTTGTTTCTCATAGTTCTGCAGCCTGTGAAGTCTTGATCAGGGTGCTGATGGGTTGATTTCTCCTGAGGCCTCTCTTCTTGGCTTGCAGATGGCTGCCTTCCTACCCTGTCCTCACATGGACTCACCGTGTGCACACATCATTGCTGTCTCTTCCTCTTCTTATAAGGACACCGGTCTTGTTGGTTTAGGGCTCCATCCTTTTGATCTTATTTAACTTCAATTACCTTGATAAAGGTCCTATCTCCAAAAATTACAGTGGGTTAGGACTCCAACATACTCATTTACAAGGGACACAGTTCACTCCATAACACTTCCGTCTGCCAAAAAATTGTCAGACTAAATTGGCAAATCTGTGGTGTTTACACTTTGAATGTGGTGCTGCCCTGCAGAGTGTGACTTGGAGAGCCGTTCACAAGTCTGGCACACAGTAGGTGCTGGTTTAATTTATCTCCTCTTCTTCCCTCTGTCTCCTGTCGGTCTTCCTCTCTTTCTGCCAGGCCAGGGCACTCCGACTGGTAGACCTGGTAGCCTTACCTGAGTTGTCTCCATTCTGATTTGAGTGGCCGTGACCCCCTAAGGAGGACTTTCCGTGGGGAGCAAATATAGCTTGATTTTTCTGGTCCCCACGTATACTGAGTCAGAGGTGATGCTTCCACTGTATGTTTCTCTTTATCCCGCTGTCTCCTCATCTCCTCAAGCCAACCTGTGAGCATGAAACTGGAGGAAATCAGATGGAGCACCTCAGCAGTAAGGGCCCGGGAGCTCTAGGAGCAGAAGCCAAACAAGGACCAGCTGGTGAAGAGGAGCTGATGCTGGGCCAGGTGCTGTGTGTCTGCCCTTTTGTCTCAGCTCCACCATTCCCACTCACTGCTTGAAGGCTTCTGTCCAGTAATCTTTCTGGTCACCCCTGTGCTTGTCATCACTGATGGCTTCACCTTCTAGGAGCTGATCCGTCCAGCACCAGAGACTTTCAAACACCAAAGCCAGTGCTTTCATCTCCATCCCCTGCACCTGCCATACGAGTCATCTTCAGATAGTGCGACGTTCCAAAACGACTGCTCCGCTCGTCCCGCTCCTCAGCTGAGACCTGCACTTCCACTCGTCTTGCTCGATTCCCTGCTGTAACGTTTCATTGCTGTCATTGAGATGGCTGGTCCGCTGATCAAATTCCTTTCTCTGTATCTTGCAGAGCCCTCCTGCGCTTTCCTTCCCTCATTATCTAACTTAGATTCCACAACACATCATTGTAATCACTGTCTTTAGATATCCTGAATTCCCTTGATTCTTTCATCTTTTGTTACTCTTCCCTGGTAAAATTCTGACCTTGGATGAACCCAAGCATTTGCCTTCTCTAGCCTTACACCTGAATACTTGGGCATTGCTACCTTGTACTTGCGATGGCCTTACCTTAACTTAAAATAAGCTTGCTTTCTACTTTCCCAGTGACATTTTATGACTTGCTTGATACCCAGACTTCCCAACCCTTCCTCCATTTCTTCCAAGTAGTTGTCAGCTGATGAAATTATCTTCTTGGAGAAATAGAAGCTGTCAAATGAGATCTCCTTTATCTCTCCCTCATGGAATCTGCAGACCTTCCTGTGTCTGCATCATCCTGGCTCTCCCTCTATCATGTACTTCCAGTACTTGCTGTCTCTGCGACTTTTCCTCTTTCCCTACCTGACTGTCTCTTCTTTCTACCGAAGCACAGAAGCCTTCTCAGACTCCTCCCTTGACCCGATCTTCTGCCTGTAATTGCTCCATCTCTCTGCTTCTCCTCACTGTCAAACTTCTCAAAGGGGCTGTCTTTTGTCTCTGTATTTCCACCAAAAACACTGTTCGTTTTCATAGATTGCCTAATACAGTGGACCCTCTTTGGTCCTCATTTTGTTTGGCTTAGTAGCAGCAAGTCAACAAAGTTAAAAACTCCTCTTTAATACTGAGGTACCACTGCCTTCTAGTTTTATGTCTGTTTTCTTATACATTCTATCTCTGAGTATCACATTTTCTTAGGAATTGGTCATAGGCCTTCTTTTTTCCTCCACACTATCTTTTCACATCATCATCTCCGTTCCCATGCTTTTAGATACCATCTATAGTGATGATGATTCCAGTTCCACTTTCTTTTCTGAACTTCAGAACTAATGAAGATCTGACATCTCCACTTGGATGTTTTGCATAGATCTTAATCATGAAATGTCTATAATTCTTTATAGTCACTTCTCAAAATATTTATCTCAAACTCTTTACCATGTCAGGAAATGGTAATATGTAGTAAACCAGCCGAAAAACCTGGGAGTTATTCTTTTTTTTTTTAAGTTTATTTATTTAATATTTTTGGCTGCACTGGGTGTTTGTTGCTACTCATTGGCTTTCTCTGGTTGTGGCGAGTGGGGGCTATTAGCAATGCATGGGCTTCTCATTGCAGTGGCTTCTCTTGTTGCAGAGCAGGCTCTGTAGGGCTCGTGGACTTCAGTAGCTGTGGCATGTGGGTGGGCTTAGTTGCCCCTTAGCATATAGAATCTTCCTGGATCGGGGACTGAACCTGTGTTCCCTGCACTGGCAGGCAGGGAACCTGCCTTAACCCCTGGACCACCAGGGAAATTCAGGATTTTTCTTGATTTTTTTCTCTGCCTTACCTTCCATATCTAATACATCACATTTGGACTTTACTTCCAAAATATTTTTGCAGGTAGGCTACATCTCTCCATTTCTACTGCCATCAACAAAGTGCAGCCAATATAACTTCACTCCTGGACCACTGGTTCCTAACCTGTCTTTCTAATTATATTCTTGCAGTTCTCCAAGCCACTTTCCACCCAGCCGCCATGGTAGATTACACAATGTAGATTTCATCCTTCCATTTCTCTGATGAAGACTATTGGGAGACTTTCTGTTGCTTTTGGAATAAAAACTGATGGCCGTTCCATGTCCGTACAAGCCTGCCCTGCATGGATTGTTGTTGTTGGTTGGTTGCTAAGTTGTGTCCGACTCTTCTGCAACTCCATGGACTGCAGCCTGCCAGGCTCTTCTGTCCATGGGATCTCCCAGGCAGAAATACTAGATGGGGTTGCCATTTCCTTCTCCAGGGTGTCTTCCTGATCCAGGGATTGAACCCACGTCTCCGGCATTGCAGGTAGATTCTTTACCACTGAGCCACGTAAATGATTCCCAATCGTTTAGCTGAAGTGATTTCTAAGCAAAGTGTTGAAGGTGTGGCTCGACCCTTCCTGACTGCTGGTAGTAAATGCCAGAAGAGAGAAATGAATGGAAGATGGAATTGTTAAGGAGAAAGGAACTAGATTTACAGATTTGGACAATTCTCAGCCTTTCCATATCAGAAAAAGTGAGAAAGTGTGTTCAGGAGAGAACCCTAAGGGTATATCCAATTGACCATTGGATAAGAAGATTAGTAAGGGTTGCAACATGGACCTCATCAGCCATCTAGATAGAGGCCAGGTGTTATCCTTTAAGACAAGGTGGAAATGACCCCAAAGGTGACAGAGATCATTAGGACTGTTTCCTTCGTTTCAAAAGGAAGAACCATTGCCTTACTTTCAGCAGGCCAACTGACCTCTGCCTAAAGCTATGGGGGGTGGGGGGGGGGGCGGGGGGGCCATCCAGACCTGAGTCCCCACCCCTGTGGGACAAAGTTTCAGGTCAGGGTGGATCACTCCCCCGTTGGGTCCAGAAGGTGGGACTCTTGCCCTAGTGGGTTTGAAAGGTAGGATTTCTGTTTCAATAGGCCTAGGGCACAGAGAATTGAGCTAAAGATTATTCTTGAGCCTTTAAGATGAAGAAGAACTAAAGAGCCTCTTGATGAAGTGAAAGAGGAGAGTGAAAAAGTTGGCTTAAATTCAACATTCAGAAAACTAAAATCATGGCATCCGATCCCATCACTTCATGGCAAATAGATGGGGAAACAGTGTCAGACTTTATTTTTGGGGGCTCCAAAATCACTGCAGATGGTGACTGCAGCCATGAAATTAAAAGACACTTACTCCTTGGAAGAAAAGTTATGACTAACCTGGATAGCATATTAAAAAGCAGAGATATTACTTTGCCAACAAAGATCTGTCTAGTCAAGGCTATGGTTTTTCCAGGAAGTCATGTATGGATGTGAGAGTTGGACTATAAAGAAAGCTGAGCGCCGAAGAATTGATGCTTTTGAACTGTGGTGTTGGAGAAGACTCTTGAGAGTCCCTTGGACTGCAAAGAAATCCAACCAGTCCATCCTAAAGGAGATCAGTCCTGGGTGTTCATTGGAAGGACTGATGCTGAAGCTGAAACTCCAGTACTTTGGGCACCTGATGCGAAGAGCTGAGTCATTGGAAAAGACCCTGATGCTGGGAGGGATTGGGGGCAGGAGGAGAAGGGGACGACAGAGGATGAGATGGTTGGATGGCATCACCAACTCGATGGACATGAGTTTGAGTAAACTCCGGGAGTTGGTGATGGACAGGGAGGCCTGGCGTGCTGCAGTCCATGGGGTCGCAAAGAGTCGGACACGACTGAGCGACTGAACTGAAGTGAACTGAAGATCTCATGGAGTTTCCTTGATGGTTTGGACTTATTTAGGACCCATTAACACTTTACTCTTTCCCGTTTCACCCTTCTGAAATAGAAATGTCTGTCCTATGCCTGTCCCACCATTATTATGTTGGAGGCACACAACTTGTTTTATTTCACAGGTTCCCAGATGAAGAGTAATTTGCCTCAAGATGAATCCTACCTTGACTCTTACCCACATCTAATTTAGATGATATTTAGATGAGACTTTGAACTTTAGGGTTGGTGCTGGAATGAGTTGAAACTCCAGGGCTGTTGAGATGTAATGAATGTATTTTCATGTGAGAAGAACATGAATTTTGGAGGGCCAGAGGTGAACGGCTATAGTTTGAATATTTGTGCCCTTTCTAATTCATACGTTGAGACTCTAACCCCTACCAGGATGTTACTAGGAGATGGGGTCTTTGGGAGGTGATTAGGTCATGAGATTAAAACAGACTCTGAAGAGCTCCCCCATCCTTTCTGCCACGTGAGGACACAGGGAGGAGACAGTCACCTGGGAGCCAGGAAGCAGGCTCTCACCAGATACAAAACCCGCCAGCACCTTGCTCTTGGACTTCAGCCTCCAGAACTCCAGCAATGAATTTCTGTTGTTTATAAGACGTTGGTGCCTACACACTGTCCTTGGGGTTTTGGTACATGCTGTTCCTCTGTCTGGGATTATCTCCCCTTCAGTCTTTGTTAGGCTGGTTCCTTCTCAGCTGTGAAGTCTCTTTGTAAATGTCCCCCCTCCTGTAGACAAGAGGGTCCTGGTCATCCTTTATCAAGTGTATCTCCACCTCTGTTATTGTCTCACGTAGCATGCTGCTCTTTGCCCTCACAGCACTGATCACAGTGGTAACCTCATATTTATGCCTTTGTTCTTGTGTATGTCTGGCTCTCCCACTAGACTGTCGGCCCCATGAAGGCAGAAACCATGTTGGGTTGTCCTCCATAATGAGCCCAACACTTAGCATAATGCTGAGCACCTAGGAGGCTCATTTGCTGAAGTTTTGAATGAACCAGCTGTTTGATTCTGGTTGTCAGTTATCATTTCTGAACTTAGACTTCCTCACCTGCATCCCCTAAAGTATCACCCTAAGATTTATAAAATGATTATGAGAAACATTATGAGTCATTATGTTTTAAAAAATGATGTTTCCATTTTAATTAGTGCCTATTAATTCCCTGCTAGGAAAGGTGAGGGAATTAATACTCCCACTTCTTTCTCCTCATCCCCCTCTGTTTTTGTTGGTCATATTATTTTATTATATATTGGCAAGGTCCGTAACATTTACACCTGTGAATTCCCTCAGTTACTTAGCTTTTTATTTAAATGGATTAATTGCTCGCCATCTGTATCGATTTAGATTCGTGATTTCAAACAGCAAAGAACCAACTTCGGTTAATTTAAGTAGAAGAGGAATTGATCAGAAGGATGTTGGGTGACTCGGGGGAAGGTTGGGGAAGCCTGCTCAGAGGTGGGTAGGAACTGAGAGAGATGGAGCAATGAGAAAACTCAGCTGAGGTCCTGCCATGTGAGCGGCTGGCTGGGATGCACCTCAGGATCCCTCTCTTTCTTCTTTCCTCCCTCTTCCTTCCTCCTTTTCTCCCCTTTTCCCTCACATTTCTCCCTCCTCCTTTGCTGTAGCGTGTGTGGAAGCTTTCTTGTCATCTCTTTTCATTTTATTGATACTTATGCTTACTCCGAGAAGATTTTGCAAATGATATCTACTCTCACATCATGTGGATGAATTCCCCTTGACCCTTTCCTTCCACTGTGTCTGAAACCTAATCATTGTCCATTCTGTGTTGTTTAAAGGATGGATATCTTGTTTTCTTTCTGCCTTTTTTTTTTTTTTTTTAACCTTTGGGAATGGATAAAAAAAGAGGGAAGATGGGGCTGAAGATGTGGGAAGTCTCCACCAGAAAGCCTATGCTTTGTTTTGTATGTTAATTTTGTCAAATGTACTTTATGATAATTCACCCTAGTTAGTTGGAGTGGATCACATTCCCATGTGTTAGAGCTCCAGAGTATTCCATCCCCACCCCCTAGAACCTAGATTCACTGAAGCGTGAATGGACCTTCAGTGGGCAGAGAAAATGGGCCCTGGGTGTCTCTTCCTATTTCATCCATCCATCTGTTTTCTATTCTCTCCTCTTCTGTTGGGAACCATTCTTATTCCCTCCCAATAAGAAGAGGGAAAATATGAAGATACACCCTCAATCCACTTCTCTCCTGGTTGAGAATAAAGGAGCTGAAGTTTAGGATTTTTTTTTTTTTGATTCCCTGTTACTGCATCTGTGGGGGACCAGGGGTGGGTGATGGTATGGCTGGAGGGGACATGGTCCAAAGGTCATATTCGGGAGCTGTGTTAGATCAGAAACTTCTTTCTTATTCATTAGCTGCACTTCCCATGTTTGGTTGATATTGATGGAATTTCTGCCAATTGTTTGACTTTAGTATTGAAGGGGGAAAGTCTGTGTATCTTCACTGGTTCCAGCATCCTGATCATATACCCCCTGTTTGCTTAATCTGGTTCAAGTTGGATTTCTTTCACTTGTGAGTCAAACAGTACTAACAAATGCAGTGTAGTAGATGCAGGAGACAGCCTACTAGTCAAAAATGAAGGGCCCCGATTTATATCTGATCAACTAGCCTTTCAGCTCAGAGGTGGGTCAAATGGAGCTTACAGCCAGGAGCATCACTTTCTCCGGGGGCAGCATTAGGTTCTCTGCTTAAACCCTCAGTTTGCAAACCCATAAAACTACTGTTGTTGTTGTTCAGTTGCTTAGTCCTGTCCGGCTCTTTGCAACCCCATGGACTGCAATATACCAGGCTTCCCTGTCTTTTACCATCTCTCGGCGTTTGCTCAAACTCATGTCCATTGAGTCGATGATGCCATCCAACCATTTCATCCTCTGTCATCCCCTTCTCCTCCTGCCCTCAATCTTTCCAGCATCAGGGGCTTTTCCAGTGAGCCGGCTCTTCATATCAAGTGGCCAAAGTATTGGACTTCAGCTTCAGCATCAGTCCTTCCAATGAGTGGGCATCCTTGTCTTGTTCCTGACTTTAGGGGAAATGCTTTCAGTTTTTCACCATTGAGGATAATGTTTGCTGTGGGTTTATCATATATGGCTTTTATTATGTTGAGGTGTGTTCCTTCTATGCCTGCTTTCTGGAGGGTTTTTGTCATAAATGGATGTTGAATTTTGTCAAAGGCTTTCTCTGCATCTATTGAGATAATCATATGGTTTTTATCTTTCAATTTGTTAATGTGGTGTATCACATTGATTGATTTGTGAATATTGAAGAATCCTTGCATCCCTGGGATAAAGCCCACTTGGTCATGATGTATGATCTTTTTAATATGTTGTTGGATTCTGTTTGCTAGAATTTTGTTAAGGAGTTTTGCATCTAAGTTCATCAGTGATATTGGCCTGTAGTTTTCTTTTTTTTGTGGCATCTTTGTCTGGTTTTGGTGTTAGGATGATGGTGGCTTCATAGAATGAGTTTGGAAGTTTACCTTCCTCTACAGTTTTCTGGAAGACTTTGAGTAGGATAGGTGTTAGCTCTTCTCTAAATTTTTGGTAGAATTCAGCTGTGAAGCCGTCTGGTCCTGGGCTTTTGTTTGTTGGAAGATTTCTGATTACAATTTCAATTTCTGTGCTTGTGATGGGTCTGTTAGGATTTTCTATTTCTTCCTGGTTCAGTTTTGGAAAGTTATTCTTTTCTAGGAATTTGTCCATTTCTTCCAAGTTGTCCATTTTATTGGTATAGAGCTGCTGGTAGTAGTCTCTTATGATCCTTTGTATTTCTGTGTTGTCTGTTGTGGTTTCTCCATTTTCATTTCTAATTTTGTTGATTTGATTCTTCTCCCTTTGTTTCTTAATGAGTCTGGCTAATGGTTTATCAATTTTATTTATCTTCTCAAAAAACCAGCTTTTAGCTTTGTTGATTTTTGCTATGGTCTCCTTTGTTTCTTTTGCATTTATTTCTGCCCTAATTTTTATGATTTCTTTCCTCCTACTAACCCTGGCGTGCTTCATTTCTTATTTTTCTAGTTGCTTTAGGTGTAGAGTTAGGTTATTTATTTGATTTCTCTCCTGTTTCTTGAGGTAGGCTTGTATTGCTATGAACCTTCCCCTTAGCACTGCTTTTACTGAATCCCATAGGTTTTGGGTTGTTGTGTTTTCACTATCATTTGTTTCTATGCATATTTTGATTTCTTCTGTGATTTGTTGGTTATTCAGAAGTGTGTTGTTTAGCCGCCATATGTTTGTATTTTTAATAGTTGTTTTCCTGTAGTTGACATCTAATCTTACCTCATTATGATCAGAAAAGATGCTTGAGATGATTTCAGTTTTTTTGAATTTACCAAGGTTAGATTTATGGCCCAGGATGTGATCTATCCTGGAGAAGGTTCCATGTGCACTTGAGAAAAAGGTGGAATTCATTGTTTTGGGGTGAAATGTCCTATAGATATCAATTAGGTCTAACTGGTCCATTGTATCATTTAAAGTTTGTGTTTCCTTGCTAATTTTCTGTTTAGTTGATCTATCCATATGTGTGAGTGGGGTCTTAAAGTCTCCCACTATTATTGTGTTACTGTTAATTTCCCCTTTCATACTCGTTAGCATTTGCCTTTCACACTGCGGTGCTCCTATGTTGGGTGCATATGTATTTTTAATTGTTATATCTTCTTCTTGGATTGATCCTTTGATCACTATGTAATGTCCTTCTCTGTCTCTTTTCACAGCCTTTATTTCAAAGTCTATTTTATCTGATATGAGTATTGCTACTCCTGCTTTCTTTTGGTCTCCATTTGCGTGGAATATCTTTTTCCAGCCCTTCACTTTCAGTCTGTACATGTCCCTTGTTTTGAGGTGGGTCTCCTGTAGACAGCATATATAGGGGTCTTGGTTTTGTATCTGTTCAGCCAGTCTTTGTCTTTTGTTTGAGGCATTCAACCCATTTACATTTAAGGCAATTATTGATAGGTATGGTCCCATTGCCATTTACTTTCTTGCTTTGGGTTCGAGTTTATAAACCTTTCTGTGTTTCCTGTCGAGAAAAGATCCTTTAGCATTTGTTGAAGAGCTGGTTTGGTGGAGCTGAATTCTCTCAGCTTTTGCTTGTCTGTAAATCTTGTCTATAAAGCTTCATATTTGAATGAGATCCTTTCTGGGTACAGTAATCTGGGTTGTAGGTTATTCTCTTTCATTACTTTAAGTATGTCTTGCCATTCCCTTCTGACTTGAAGAGTTTCTATAGAAAGATCAGCTGTTATCCTTATGGGAATCCTCTTGTGAGTTATTTGTTCTTTTCCCCTTGCTGCTTTTAATATTTGTTCTTTGTGTTTGATCTTTGTTAATTTGATTAATATGTGTCTTGGGGTGTTTCACCTTGGATTTATCCTGTTTGCAACTCTGGGTTTCTTGGATTTGGGTGGCTATTTCCTTCCCCATATGAGGGAAGTTTTCGACTAGTATCTCCTCAAGTATTTTCTCATGGCCTTTCTTTTTGTCTTCTTCTTCTGGGACTCCTATGATTCAACTGTTGGGGCGTTTAACAGTTTCCCAGAGGTCTCTGAGGTTGTCCTCATTTCTTTTAATTCTTTTTTCTTTTTTCCTCTCTGCTTCATTTATTTCCACCATTCTATCTTCCACCTCACTTATCCAGTCTTCTGCCTCAGTTATTCTACTGTTGGTTCCCTCCAGAGTGCTTTTGATCTCAGTTATTGCATTATTCATTATTGACTGACTCTTTTTTATTTCTTCTAGGTCCTTGTTAAACGTTTCTTGCATCTTCTCAATCCTTGTCTCCAGACTATTTATCTGTAACTCCATTTTGTTTTCAAGATTTTGGATCATCTTTACTATCATTACTCTGAATTATTTTTCAGATAGACTCCCTATCTCCTACTCTTTTGTTTGGTTTGGTGGGTTTTTATCATGTTCCTTTACCTGCTGAGTATTTTTCTGCCTTTTCATCTTGTTTAGGTTGCTGTGTTTGGGGTGGCCTTTCTGTAGACTGGAAGTTTGTGGTTCTTCTTTATTGTGGAGGTTCCTCCCTGTGGGTGGGGTTGGACAAGTGGCTTGTTAGGGAAGCTTGTGTCGGTGTTCTGGCAGGTGGAGCTGGATCTCTTCTCTCTGGAGTGCAACGAAGTGTCCAGTAGTGAGTTTTGAGGTATCTATGGGTTTGGTGTGACTCTTGGCCGCCTGTATTTTTGTGCTCAGAGTTATGTTCCTGCGTTGTTGGAGAATTAGCTGGGTATGTCTTGCTCTGAAACTTGTTGGCTCATGGGTGGAGCTTGGTTTCAATGTAGATATGGAGGCTTTTGGATGAGGTCTTTGTCGATTAATGTTCCCTGGAGTCAGGGAACATTTCTGGTATTCTCAAGTTTTGGATTAAGCCTTCTGCCTCTGGCTTTCAATCTTATTCTTACAGTAGCCTCAAGACTTCTCCATCCATACAGCACTGATGACAAAACATCTAGATTAGTGGTGAAAAGATTCTCCACAGTGAGGGATACCCAGAGAGGTTCACAGAGTTACATGGAGAAGACAAGAGGGAGGAGGAGATAGAGGTGACCAGGAGGAGAAGAGGGAAATCAAAAGGGGAGAGAGCAATCTAGCCAGGAATTACTTCCCTATGTGCCCTCCACAGTCTAGATCCCTCAGAGAGGTTCATGGAGTTCCATAGAGAAGAGAAGAGGGAGGAAGGAGAAGGAGACAGAGGTGACCAGGAGGAGAAGAGGGGGAGTCATAAGGAGAGAGACCAATCTAGCCAGTGATCAGTTTCCTAAGTGTTCTCCACAGCCCGGAACACCCAAAGAAATTCATAGAGTTATGTGGAGAAGAGAAGGGGGAGGGAGGAGATAGAGGTGACCTGGAGGAGAATAAGGAGAGTCAAAAGGGGAGGGAGCAATCAAGCCAGTAATCACACTCCTAAGTAAAGATGGGTACTGAAGATTAGATTCTTAAAGGTTCAAAATTGATAACAAATACCAGAAAGCAAAGATTAAAAATCAAGAGTAGAGGTTAGACTCTCAAAAATACAATATTAAAAAAACAAAACGAAATTGCAAAAGTTATTAAAAAAATATATGAAATTTGCTTTAAAAGTAAGGTCTTTTTTTTCCCCAAGGTAATAGTAGGTTTTAAAAATGAAAATTAAAGGAGTAATAAAGAACTTAAACAAAATTAAAAAAAATTAAAAATTGATAATAGTAAAGTATATCTAGGAATTTCTCTGGAGCTGTTGAGGGCCGTGTGGGGTCAGTTCAGTTTCAGATAGTTCCTTGTTCCAGCTTATACTTCTTCTCAAGGTCTATAGGCCCCTTGCAATGTAGCCAGTGCTAGCTACAGGGTTTTAATCTGGTGCACCTGTCACTTACAAAGTGGTTCCCTCTTTGTTTATTTTGGCTTCCTCTGTTTGCTGGTCTCTTCAGTATCTAACCTCCACCCTGACACAAGGGGGCTAAGGTGATCATTTATTTAGGCTCACTTGTTCAGTTGTGCTGTGTGGAGGGAGGAGCTCTGCAAACAAACATCACTGGCGTGTGTGAGGAGGGCTCGCAGTGTCTGGGCCACACCGGGTTTGCCCCCGTTCACGGCGTGTGTGCTTTCCTGGTCTACACTGCTCGGGCTCCAGGTTGCCCTGCAGGGGAACTGTCTAAGGCGGGCCCGGGGTTGCATGCACTTCCCAGGTCTACGCCGCTCAGGTTCAGGTTCTCGGGTTCTCCACAAAGGCGCAGACTCGGCTGGGCCTGCGTTTTGTGTCCTTCCCAGGTCCGAGCAGCTCAGGTGACCAGGTGCTTGGCGCGCTCACTCTCCCCAGGTCGGGGTGCGTCTTGTCCCCTCCCCGCCCCAGCCGCCTGGTTTCCCAGGTGAGCAGCGGGAGCAGTGTCTCAGGTGTGCCATGCGTCTCTTCTGGGGAGCTGGTCTCTGGCTGTGACCCTCCTGGCTGATGTCAACTGTCCAGGACCCCAGGAAGACTTGGTTAGCAACCGGGAGCCTGCTCTCAGTTTGGGAGAGGATGCCGTCTCTGGGGCTGAGATTGCCCCTAGCCTTCCGGCTCTGGCTGTCACCCGCCTGCCTCCCTGCCTCTGGCAGGGGATGGGCCGGTCCTCAGCCTGCTAGCTCTCTTCTGGTATTCACTCAGTCCTTTGTTCTGTGAGCGGGCTGGCAGTGCCTTAGGTTAGAGCTTTTCGCAGGAAAGTTCTCTCTCTCTCTCTCTCTCTTTTTTCCCTCTCTCTGGCTATCCCACAGTTTGGGTTGCTATCTCACATTAGCTCCCTCAGATTGACCTCCAGCATTCAGGCCCGGTCCTTACCCTAAGCAGTGCAGCCCACGCCTCCCTGTTCAGCCCCCGCTTACTGGTGGCAGATGCGAGTGTCTGGGCTACTTGTCCACTGGGAGTTGCTGTTAGGCATGTGATCTGTGGGTTTTATTCATTTATTTATTTATTTTTCCTCCCGGTTATGTTGCCCTTCGAGATTCCAAAACTCCGCATAGACCCACCGATGATAGGGTTTCCTGGTATTTGGAAACTTCTTTTACGACTCCCTCCCCGGGACGGGTCTCCATCCCTAACCCTTCTGTCTCTGTTTTTTTCTTTTATATTTTTGTCCTACCTCCTTTCGAAGACAATGGGCTGCCTTTCTGGGTGCCTGGTGTCCTCCGCCAGCGTTCGGAAGTTGTTTTGCGGAATTTGCTCAGTGTTCAAATGCTCTTTTGTTGAATTTGTGGGGGAGAAAGTGGCTCCTCCACCATCTTAGGACCATCTCTTCTCTTTCACCTTTATCAAGAGACTCTTTAGATCCTCTTCACTTTCTGCCATTAGGGTGGTGTCATCCGCCTTTCTGAGGTTATTGAAATTTCTCCTGGCAATCTTGATTCCAGCTTGTGCTTCATTCAGCCTGGCATTTCACATGATGTACTCTGCATATAAGTTAAATAAGCATGGTGGCAATATACAGCATTGATGTACTCCTTGCTCAATTTTCAGCCAGACTGTTATTCTATGTCTGGTTCTAATTTTGCTTCTTGACCTGCATACTGGTTTCTTAGGAGGCAGGTTAGATGGTCTGGTATTCCCATCTCTTTAAGAATTTTCCACAGTTTATTGTGATCCATACAGTCAAAAACTTTAGTGTAGTCAAGGAAGCAGAGGTAGATGTTTCTCTGGAATTGCCTTGCTTTTTCGATGATCCAATAGATGTTGGCAATTTGATCTCTGGTTCCTCTGCCTTTTCTAAATCCAGCTTGGACATCTGGAACTTCTCAGTGCATGTACTGTTAAAGCCCATCTTGAAGAATTTTGAGCGTTATCCTGCTAGCATGTGAAATACGTGCAGTTGTGCGGTAGTTTGAACATTCTTCGGCATTGCTCTTCTTTCGGATTGGAATGAAAACTGACCTTTTCCAGTCTTGTGGCCACTGCTGAGTTTTCCAAATTTGCTGGCTATTGAATGCAGCACTTTAACAGCATCATCTTTTAGGATTTGAAATAGCTCAGTTGGAATTCTATCACTTCCACTAGCTTTGTTGGTAGCAATGCTTCCTAAGGAGTGACTTCACACTCCAGGATGTCTGGCTCTAGGTGAGTGATCACACCATTGTGGTTGTCTGCGTCATTAAAACTTTTTGGTATAGTTCTGTGTATTCTTGCCACCTCTTCTTAATATCTTCTGCTTCTGTTAGGTCCATACCATTTCTGTCTTTTATTGTGCCCATCTTTACATGAACTGTTCCCTTAGTTTCTCTAATTTTCTTGAAGAGATCTCTAGTCTTTCCCATTCTATTTTTTCCCTCTATTCCTTTGCATTGTTCACTTAGGAAGACTTTCTTATCTCTTCTTGCTGTTCTATCAAACTCTTTGTTCAGACTGGTATATCTTTCCTTTTCTCCTTTACCTTTCACATAAAACTATAATGTTAAGCATTAACAGATCCAGTTTAGATTGGATTATTTTAAAAGTAGCTTGATGGTTAATTTTTTGTGTCACCTGGATTGTGCCATGATACCCAAATACTTGGTCAAATACCAGTCTGGATGTCTCTTTGAAGGTATTTTAGAAATGTGATTAACATTTAAATTAGTAGGACTTCCTGGTGGGACAGTGGGTGGGAATCTCCCTACCAGTGCAGGGGACACAGGATTGATCCCTGGTCCTGGAGGGATTCCACGTGCCTTGGAGCAACTGAGACTATGGGCCACAAGCACTGAAGCCCATGGCTTTAGGGCCCACAAGCCCTACAGTCTATGCTCCACAACAAGAGAAGCCACTGCAATGAGAAGCCCGTGCACCGCAATGAAGAGTAGCCCCCACTCACTGCAGCTAAAGAAAGCCCATGCACAGCAATGAAGACCCAGCACAACCAAAAATAAAAGAAAAAATACGTGGTATCCCTCAGTAGTTTTAAAAAGTTTACATTAATAGACTTCACATAAAGCAAGTCATCCTTAATGTGGGTGGGCCTTATCTAATCAGTTGAAAGCCTTAAGAGAAAAAAGATTGAAGTCTCATGGGAAAGAGGGAATTCTGCCTCCAGAATCTTCACACTCAGTCTGAAACATCAACCCTCCCATATGTCTCCAGCCTGCTGGCCTGGCCTGTAGATTTCAGGATTTTGAATTTGCCAGCCCTACAACAGCTCAAGCCAATTTCTTAACCACCCCCTCCATATACATATATGTATATACACACATTCACACACCCTAAGTCAGGTAGAAATTACTGAACGCCTCAGCTGCCACAGAGTTTCAGTATATCTCCTGAGGTGTGACTAGCTTCGCCTGTTGCTAACTCCTGTAGGATTTACCAAGGCTAGTTTGCTACGAAGAGAACAGGCAGACTCTGGAGGCAGACTGCTTCAAGCAGGCTGCAGCCTTCAGCTCCACCACATACGTGCTGTGTGACTTGACAGCTTATTTACTCTCCCCGTGCCTCAGTTTTTTCATCTGTAGAATGGGACAGATGTTTGGATGAACCTTGTAAGGTTCTGTGGAGATTAACTGAGATAATAGATGTCAAGCATTTAGAATAGGTTCTGATATGGAGCAACTTCTCAATGTTGTTGCTCAGTCGCCCAGTCGTGTCTGACTCATTGCGACCCCGTGGATTGCAGCACGCCACGCCTCCCTGTCCCTCACCATCTCCCTAAGTTTGCCCAAGTTCATGTTCATTGCATCAGTGATGCTGTCCAGCCATCTCATCCTCTGATACCCTCTTCTCCTTCTGCTCTCGATCTTTCCCGGCATCAGAGACTTTTCCAAAGAGTTGCCTGTTCACATCAGATGACCAAAATACTGGAGCTGCAGCATCAGTCCTTCCAGTGAATATTCGGGGTTGATCTCCCTTAAGGTTGGCTGGCTTGAGCTCCTTGCTGTCCAAGGGACTTTTAGGAGTCTCTTCCAGCACCACAGTTTGAAGGCGTCAATTCTTTGCTGTTCTGCCTTCTTTACGGTCCAGCCTTATAAAAGGCCAGCTTCTCAGTAAGTCTTGAACTTACAGGTTCACTGTAGTTCCGTATCTGAAGCCTATGGAGTGTGTACTGTATGCTGCCTAACATCGCTGGTGATCAAATACAGTCATATTTCTACAGTGAAATCCACTAAGAGGAGTAAATAAAGGCCATAACCTCCTACTCGTTCAGGTCAGTTTTTGCCACCAAATCAGTTTGGGAAAAACTTGGTTTTCAGAGCTCTGGATTTTGGAATTGTGGCTAAGGAGCTGCAGACTCACATCACATGGTAATGTTTTGAAGATCCTCAAAAACAATTGACTTGCCGGGTGAGCTTGTTTAATATTTTCTGCTTTAACACTGGAGTATGTCTATTAGAAAAATGATTTTTGTTTAGGCATAATTGATAAAGAGCCATATTTTAGACTCAACTTGGCACTGATAGGAGATGCTTCTGGAGATCTCTCCCGGTTTCCCAGGCAGAAGCTGCGCCCTCAGTATAAAGAGAATGCTTGTCTTCGCGCTGAGCTGTTTGTCACGGCAGGGGGTGTCCTTTCACTTCACACCCAGTCCTCCCTCTTTCTTACACAGGCTGCTAGACGGAGAGACCAGACTGGCCATGTGCTGGGAGGAAGCCAGGCTCTTGGTGGGATGTGGGGTGTTGGAATCATACTCCTTTATCAATTCAACATATATATTTTTGAGCACTTGTTCTGTGCTAGATATTAGAAGCTCTATCTATACAGCATTTTATGTTTAGCAAGTGCTTCCACATTCATTGCCTCTTTTAGTAATCTGATAAGGAGGCTGGAGTAAATGAGATTATCCTTGTTTTATTAAGAAGCAGAGTCTTAGACCATTGGTGTCACTTTAAAGCACAGAGGTAGCTGATCTTAGACACAAACCTGGCTCTTTTTTTTCTTCTTGCACTTTGTGAAAATAGGGGTGAATATATATTTTCTAACTCCAAAAGAGTAAAATGTTTAGCAGCCATTGGTGCCAATAGTCACAATAGGATCTAAATTGCTTTGGCAGAACATTTCATGGAACCTGTTTCAGCTTTAGGTAAATAATCAAATATTTCACATTATATGGGGTCACCCTGTGCTGGGCATGGTGGGGTAGAGCCCATGGGGTCACAAGGAGTCAGACACAACTTAGTGACTCAACACACACACGCCCTGTGCTTTGGAGGCTACTGCTGTCCCACCCGGGTCCCCCCTTCAGGACTGAAGGGCTCAGCCCCTTAGCTCCTGGGAGAGTTGTTGGGCTGTCTTTGGGAACTGCCATCCCGCCTCCCCTGATGCTGACATGGAGGCCCGGCCCCGCTTCCCCTGACTACCTGGCTGGACGCACAGCTCTGAGGTCCGTTCCTGCTCTAGACTTGCTGGGGCATTGGCTGAGACCTGCTCTGCCTGCACCGTCACCCAGTTCCTCCCCTGTCCAATCCCCCTTCCCCTCCTTCCTTCCGCAGGGGTCGAGCCAAAGGGGTGTTCTCCTAAATAAACTCCACACCTAAATCATCCTGTCAGAATCTGCTTCCTGGGGAACCCAACTGCAGAACCAGGTCTCACTGGGAAGTGGGGGAAAAAATAGTGTCCAGGTCCTTATTGTATGAGGGAATACCCACTTCTGAGAGTTCCTGTCCTTATTCATTAAAGGAAAGAAATGACCCTCTTGAATTTTACCAGGTCTTTTGGTGGAGCCAGACACTTTGCTGTTTGTTGTTCCCTTTTATTTATGAACTTTCACTCTAGTTTTAATTTATCTCAAAGTACGAATAGCCAAGCCTACTTGAATTCATTTCACCATTGAAATTTTTGTGGAACAGAAAATGACACAAGGAACTTAAAGGACAGGGCATCCGTTGGAACAGGAAGCACAGAACATTTCAGGAGACTGGAGTACTTTTGGTAATGATGCATGGGGTTGAAATGATGCGAAAGGGATATCATTTAACCATATAAAGTGAACAAAGGAGAATTCCATGTTAATGATTCCAGGCCTCAGTTTTTAAGAAATGAAAACGGTGGACATCAGAATAAGATCACCCTGACACATGTAGCATTTCAGATCCATCAGTCCACTTGCATTTGGTAACCTGGTTTGATTCTCTGCCAGAGCATGAGTTAGTTTTTATCTCAACAATCCTTCCTCCCCTTTGAAGGCAAAAAATAGACCCATTTTATAATATACCACAAACTGTCTCAGGGTAAGAGCTATTTTAGGGAAGGAGCATTTTCACAAACAAATTGGCAACTCAATTTGCACTGGAGTTTCCAGGTTAAAACAGTTGCATTTACTGGAGAAAAGGAAGAGGAGGCAGGGCTGTTATTGTGATTGTTTTTTCTAACATTTCCTACCAAGCCACTGCTTTGGGATAACAAAATGATTTCACCATGGGAAAAATGCAGAGAAAAGAAACTGGGGCTGTTTGATTGGCTAATAATGAACATAAAGGACTTCATGCTCGTTGAATGGCAGATTGAAATCCAGTGTGTATTCATGCAGATCTTATGGGGGTGGTATTGGATTGGACCACAAATTAGTGCTGGCATTAATGAGATGGAAGCTGTAAAATACAGAGAGTTCCAGTAACCGTGATCTCTGATAAGGCCCAATTGAAAGCACCCGGACCTTTCAGAAAAGTCCTCTGTGAGAGCAAGGCAATAAACAACGGAGACGATCAAAACGGGGGAAACGGGGGATTCCGTAACGGGCTGAAGTGGTGTTAGACATCTTGGTTAAAAGGGCACAGCACAGCTGAACGATAAACATAGCCTTGCCTAGAATGATGATTTTTAGAAACAGACACTGTTTAGGTGCTACTCAAATGACTCTGCACCTTCATTTTAGGGAAATGAGTCTAAATAGGGACTTCTCCATGATAATTCCCTTACTGCTACTATCGCTACTGCTACCCATAAACCTTATTTGTGATAT
Organism: Dama dama; assembly: GCF_033118175.1. Classification (NCBI taxonomy): domain Eukaryota; kingdom Metazoa; phylum Chordata; class Mammalia; order Artiodactyla; family Cervidae; genus Dama; species Dama dama. The sequence goes on from NC_083697.1 coordinate 65,090,632, forward strand.
GTGTCGTGATTTCATGTTTCCCTCACCCTTGACATTTGTTATCCTGTTTAATCTTCACAGTATTTTCACATTAATAGTTTAATCCATTGTTCAGAGAGAACCGCATTGAAACAAGTATACTATCAAGGGTGAAACAGATCACCAGCCCAGGTTGGATGCATGAGACAAGTGCTCGGGGCTGGTGCACTGGGAAGACCCAGAGGGATGGGATGGGGAGGGAGGCGGGAGGGGGATCGGGATGGGGAACACGTGTAAATCCATGGCTGATTCATGTCAATGTATGGCAAAAACCACTACAATATTGTAAAGTAATTAGCCTCCAACTAATAAAAATAAATGAAAAAAAAACATTAAAAAAAATAGTTGAATCCATGTCTGTACATCCAGTTAGTGTTTGAATTCCATGACTGCAGGAACTCAATCTTACTTATTTTACAAAACTCTTCCTCTTTCCATTTAATTGTTCATGTGCAGGTAATTTGTTTCAAAGAACACTGTCAGGTGGAAAATCTCTCTTTGCCAGCATTTTTGGGATTATCTGGCATAAAGAACAAATACAGCTATGGCAAAATTATATGATTAAATTAAGTTGATAAATGAGCAGAAAATACCATGTCACATTAACACAGGTGGCTTGAATTTGCCCATGGAATTCTTGGATGACCCAGTCTGCAGAACTTACCCACGGCCACCGTCACTATATTCTCTTTCTCAAGTACACTAACAAGGCCTTGGCGAACATGTGTACATCTTCGCTCAACTTCTTGGTGTCCTAGAACTCCATCAGTAAGTTTTCAGGAATTCCTCTCAGCTTTGTCTCAGGCGGACCAGATGGGACCTCTCCTGTTGGTGCCACCCATGCCTACGTGTTGCTCATCATCCAGTGTTTTATTTCCTGTTCCTCTGGGGAAGCCCTGGGTAATGAAGAAGCTATGGCCTGTCCAGCGTGCTTTGTGTTTGAGGCATACACAGTGGTTGCTGTGATGCTCTGGGAGCAGGAATGGGAGGGAGAATTTGTTTCATTTCCATGATGGTCGCCATCTTGGTTTTGTTCTTCCATATCATTTCCTCATATAACTTGAGAGTTATTTAAATGCCTATAGGTCCTTCAAGGGTATCATTGAGTACACTGACCTTTAGCTTGCCTTTTTGTAGTCTGTCCTTGTTACTAAAATTTGATACCTTTGTGTCCAGCACAAGGCCTGACATACAGTGTATGTTTATTTAGTAAATGTTGAAATGAATGGAACTGCTACCCTGTCAAATGGAGGCCCTTCCATAGTCATTAGACACATGAGGAACAATTAGACCAGAAGAAGTATATCAACGATCTTAGATAAAAATTTACAGCTAGGAAAACCCTTAGAAATCTATTAAACCTCCCCACCTCATCTCCACTATGTGTATTGATTAGAAAATTTAATTAAAAGGAAGTTGACTTGTCTAGTATCTAGTAGTTAGAGGGTAGATTAGTAAAGTCTAGCATCCTGAGCCATGATCAGTGTCTATCTCTCCACACGTCTTTCTCAAGGGTAAAGACTGTAGATGTAGAGAGGCTTCTGTGTGCATTGTATCAGTCTTATTTCAACATCTTTCTGCCAGTCATGGCATACCGATGGATTTTTATTCCTTGATGACCGCTTGTCTTTCCAATCAGAGAATTTCAGAAATGTCAAGGAAGGAGAGGCTGGAAGCCTTCCTGAACTGGCTGGTTCAGAATCACTGAATCTAAAGGTCAGGAGAGGTTTTACAGTTTCCTCAGGCCAGTCATGCTGTGAAGTTTGAATCTCCATCTATGGCGTTTTGATAAGTGGTCATCAGATGCTATTGAAATATGATGGCCTCTCTTTGGGCAGAGCTGGCTCAAGATTTGACTGAAATTCATCTTCCTGAAGCCTTTACTTGAGGTACAAGTCCACCCCTATAGAGACTCAGAACAACTGAATTTTTGGCCCCCATCGCTATTCTTCTGATTTGGTTTTCCATGATGTTTCTCCTACATGAACAGTTTTTTTCTAGTAGTGTTTCTGAGGCTTTTGAACTCCAAGGCAGATACAGAAAATGATATTTGCATGACACCCTGGGGTGAACCCGAAGTGAATTAAGGATGTCTGTCTGGAGATTAATGAAAAATTCATTATATTTTCTTTTTAGTCGTATATAATTATGATAAGAAAATACATATAAAATATTAGAGAGGAGATTAAATATTGAATTTGTATAAAGCTTCCAAATAAAATCTTTTTGAAGGTTTGACAGTGAAACTTAGCTTGATTCCATGAATATAACCTGTGATATCAGCTTTGACATTTGAAATGGCTACATGTATTTCCTGATCAAGACTTGTTGATGCTGGTTTCTTCAGATTCTTGATAGCCATAAGGGACAAGAAACAATGATTTAAAATATAATACCATTTTTTAACAACCTTCAAAATGTATGACAGTTGCAGTTATAATTAAAGACTCTCATAGTTCTTTCTTTACTTTCATTGACAGAAATAATGTGTAAATTTCTAATGTTGGTGAGAAAAGACTTCTAGTGCAGTTGAACTTTTTCATATTAAGTGTTTCAAACTATGTTGACGCTCTATTTTGGAGAATGCAGCATTGTTAGAGCGGCTACCCGGTGATGCCAATGTGTCCCGGAGGAGTATGTGAGCCTCACAGGGAGGGAAATTGTATGTGAAGAGAGGTTCTGAACAGCCACGGAACCACGTCCACTGGGGCATCTATCAGCTTCCTTCCCCAGCTCCCCGTCTCCTATGGGCAGCACCTAGGGTCAGACACATGCTCTTTGGGCATCTGGAAGATGAACTACCTCAACACCAGCTTCCTCGGGCCCACTCTCAGGATGGGCAGCAGTGTGCTCTGACTCTGGCTGCCGAGGTGGGTGTCTCCGGTGGCACAGCGCCTTGTTTATGCTCAGTATATCCAGGCTGAGAATCCGTGCCAAGGGTCGCTTTCTGCCCTTGCACCACAACCACTAAAGCCCGCGCTCCGGAGCCCGTGCTCTGCAACAAGAGCGTGCTCGGTCACTTCGGTCGTGTCCGACTCTTTGTGACCTTGGGGGCTGTAGCCCACCAGGCTTCTCTGTCCGTGGGATTCTCCAGGCAAGAATACTGGAGTGGGTTGCCATGCCGCCCTCCAGGGGATCTTCTCCACCTGGGGACTGAATCTGCATCTCTTCTGTTTCCTGAATTGCAGGCCAGTTCTTTACCACTAGAACCAGCTGGGCAGCCCTGCAACAAGAGAAGCTACAGTGATGAGAAGCCTGCACACTTTTGTAGAGAGTAGCCCCCACTCCGGAGGAGGCAATGGCACCCCACTCCAGTCCTCTTGCCTGGAAAACCCCATGGACGGAGGAGCCTGGTAGGCTGCGGTCCATGGGGTTGCTAAGAGTCGGACACGAAGTGTCTGAAGTGACTTAGCAGCAGCAGCAGCAGCCCCCACTCACCAAAACTAGAGAGGAGCCTTCCTGCAGCAAGGAAGGCCCAGCACAGCCTAAAATAGCTACTTTCTGTGCTTTCCTCCAGGGGACGGTGAAAGGCATCCTCAGACCCACTGAGCTTGAACAATGCAGAGCCCCCGCTAGGGCTGCCGTGCCCACACCTGGCTGGTATGGAGTCTTCAGCTGCTCCAAGTCATGCTCGAGGACTGAGCAGTTCATCTCCAGGCACAGCTTCACACGATTTGGAGCACAGGATGCCAGGGCACACAGGTTGGGAAGATAGGGTTTCAGTCACTGCTTCCATGATGTGGATTCAAGTTCATTCATCACCGTGGCCTCTTTCTGATGATCATGCCTGATTGATCTCCATCTTTTTCACAGCATGATGTCCAGACCTAAACTCCAGGAGTAGTCTAATCAGCAAATGTATATATGTGAATATATACATTCACATCACTATGAAACTATCACCACCATCCATCTTAAGAACATATTTCATCTTCCCAAACAGAAACTCTGTACCTATTAGACAATAACTCTCCAGTCCCCTTTGCTCCTGGTTCCTGACAGCCACCATTTTGATTTCTGTTTTTATGATTTGACTATTTTGACCTACAATATTTATCTTTTGGGACTGGCTTATTAACATAATGTTTTTAAAGTCTGTTAACGTTACAACATGTTTCAGAATTTTCTCCCTTTTTAACGTTGAAAAATATTCCATTGTATGTTTATACCATGCTATGTTTACCCATTCATGCATGGATGGGTTGCTCCCCACCTTTTGACTATTGTGAGTAATACTGCTAAGAACATGAGTGTACAAATATCTGCTTGGGTCCCGGCTTTCAGTTATTTTGCTATAGACCTAGAAGTGGAATTCTTAAAGTATATATTAATTCTGTGTTTGATTTTTTGGGGGAGCCATATACTGTTTTCCTGGCGGCTCAGTTGGTAAAGAATCTGCCTGCAAAAAAAAAAAAAGAATCTGCCTGCAATGCAGGAGACCCAGGTTCAGTCCCTGGGTGGGGAAGATTCCCCTGGAGAAGGAAATGGCAACCCACTCCAGTATTCTTACCTGGAGAATCCCCATGGACAGAGGAGCCTGGCAGGCTGAAGGCCATGTAGTTGCAAAGAGTCAGACATGACTTAGCGACTAAACCACCACCATACATTTTTCCACAATGGCTGCACCCTTTTATATTTCCACTAGTAATGCACAAAGGTTACCAGTTTCTCTACAACCTTGCCAAGACCTTTTAGATTCTGTTTTTCTGCTTTTGTGATTGCTTTTAAATAGCAGTCATCCTATTATGGGTGTGAAGTGGTATCTCACTGAGGTTTTGATTTTAATTTCCCTAATGGTTGGTGACATCGAGCATCATTTCATATGCTTATAGGTCATTTATTCTCCAATACCCATTTTTGATTGTTTATTAGAAGCACATGCTCCCGCTCAGCTTTAACATTTCATAAATTCATACTAGGCAAGTCACAACATAATATAGTGGTAATTTCCTTTATATTTTCATATGTTCATACCCTCCTGATCAGCACATCTCTGGACCATCTTACTTGTTACTTGTGAGTTACTTGTGATAGATGGCCAATCTCAGTTACTAGATGTTGATTTTTTTTTACCTTCAGTTTCAGAGGGTGCTTTTTTATCCACCATGTTGCCATAGTCTGATGAGCAAGAAAGCTTTTGGTAGAGATTACAGCAATGTGAAAGTAGGCCTTATGTGTTGAAAGAACTCATGATGATTTCCCAGAAGAAACTTAATGAGTATATCTTGAGCAGCCCCTGACAATGTTGACCACTTTATTCTTTCTGAAACTTTTTTCTCCTTTGGTTGTCCTGACACCATTCTCTCTGGCTCCCATCCTACCTCTTTAACATTCCTCCTAAGCCTCCTTCTTTCCTCATTCTTTGTCTCCTGTTCTAAATCGATTGAATTGGTTGGAGGACATCACCGGTTCAATGGACATGAACTTGGGCAAACTCTGGGAGATGGTGAGGGACCGGGAGGCCTGCCGTGCTGCAGTCGGTGGGGTCGCAGAGTCGGACATGATTTGGCGACTCAGTGCCACCAGCAACAATGGCGATTGTCTCCTGTTCTTCTACATCCAGTCTTGTTCCCATCAAATCCATTCCTTAAATTCTTTCAATCAGGACTGATATTTCTCATAACACAATCTTATCATCTCACTCTCCTGCCCAAAACACTTTGGAAAAAAAAAAAGTGAAATGTTTGTCACTTAGTCGTGTCTGCCTCTTTGCGACCACATGGACTGTGGCCTGCCAGGCTCCTCTGTCCGTGGAATTCTCCAGGCAAGAACACTGGAGCGGGTTGCCATTCCCTTCACCAGGGGGTCTTCCTGAGCAGGGGGACGAACCCTGCATCTCCTGCATCGCAGGCAGACTGCCATCTGAGCCAGCAGGGAAGCCCCGGAACGTCTTAGTGGCTCCCATTGCCTATCGATGGTCTTTCCGCTCGGCACACGAGGTTTCCAGCACTGGCTCCTGGCCCTGCCGCCTCTGTCCTTGGCTGCTTCCTCACTGAGCCTCACATTCCCGAGGAGATGCCTTCAGTCCTCTGAACACAGCATCCGGTTACACAAGTCTGTGTCTTTGCCCACACCCCTTCTTATGCGTAAAACGCGTTCTTTCCCTTTGTCCTGTGACCACAGCTCATCCTTTGAGACTCACCAGGTGACTTCTACCCATTGCCTTCCCTGGCCTCAGGTTTTCCGGGATGGCGGACCATCCCCTCATTTGTGCTGCTGTAACTTGCACATCATCACAGGCAGCACAGGTCTCCCATCAATGAAACAGAAATCGCTGACAACATTTTAGATGGACGTTTTTCCAACATTGAAAATAACATGAAATTGTAAGGTCCAATTCTCACTGGCAGTCCTGTCACAGTACCATTTTTTTTTTTCAGATTGCTTTGTAATCATCTTTTAAAATGTCTGCCTTCTCTGACGAATGTGAACTATGGGGAAAGACCTGGGTCGTCTTTGCCTTTGCAGCACTTGGCTTGACACCTGATGGCAAGTATTTATTGAGCACCATCTGTATGCCAAGCACTGCTTTAAGGGTGGGGGGAATCATAAGGAACAAAATTCCCGCCCTCCCTGAAGGGAGCCTGTGTACTGCCCATCATTTTCCAGTCTCTTTCCAACCCAAAGGCTGAAGTTATTCATTGAGTTTTCTGTGATTAGTAATATAAAGGGGGGAAGAATCACTCAGAGAGAAAATATGAACTGTCAGATGAGAATGAAATTATAACTGGTAAGAGGAGAATTAAATTAAGAGCAGTAAGCATCATGGATTTATAAAAACAAGTCATGTCAGACAAACTTAATTGCTTTTCCTGATAGAATTACCAAATCAGGGGATGGCAGTGTACAGTACCCTGAGAGCAGTTTCCTTCAACAACCAGGTAATGAATATTGTTTTTGAAGTTAGCAGAGCCCTTTGAAATAGTATCTGTTGAAATTGTACAAAATGAATTCGAATTGACTTTGATGTGAGCCTGGTTCTCTGACTTGACGGTAGTTTAAAGAGGAGAAGAGCTAAGGCAGCTCTAAGCAGTGTAGTGCTCAGCTGAGGAATATTGCGGAGCAGGAGCTCACGGGGGGTTGTTTAGAATAGGTTTGTTATGATCATTGTCAGGGTCAAAGTAGGATTTTATAGCATTTAGACAACAATGAAAGGAAATCACAGCACTTTGGGGGAATCCCTGCGTGGAGCCCAGAAATGAGATGGTTCTATACCATCCTTATAATGGCATGGCCTTTGGAGTGCTGGGCTTCCCTGATAGCTCAGTTGGTAAAGAATCTGCCTGCAGTGGAGACCCTGGTTCAATTCCTGGGTCGGGAAGACACGCTGGAGAAGGGACAGGCTACCCACTCCCGTATTCTTGGGTTTCCCTTGTGGCTCAGCTGGTAAGAAATCCACCTGCAACACAGGAGACCTGGGTTCAGTCCCTGGGTTGGGAAGATCCCCTGGAGAAGGGAAAGGCTACCCATTCCGGTATTCTAGCCTGGAGAAGTCCACAGACTGTATAGTCCACGGGGTTGCATAGAGTCGGACACGACTGAGCAACCTTCACTTTCACTTTGGAGTGATAATACCTAATATTTTGTGTGGTGCTTTAAAACCTTGCTACTCAAAGTGTGGTGTGCAGACAGCAGGAGCCTGGGGAGCATCTGGGAGTTTGTGAGAAATGGGGAATCTCTGTTCCCACCCCAGTGAAGCTGAATCTGCGTTTTCACAAGATCCTCACGTGGTTTATTTACGCGTTAGGTTTTGAGAAGCACTGCTAGGTTTATTTCATATGCTTCTGTATGTCTTGATGCACAGATCCTTCTGAGAAGTACAAGGTGTTAGGTCAGTCTATTATATCTAACCAGTATTAAGCCCTAGCCTCTAGAATTCTACTGTTTCCCCCTTTTACTTTCCTCAAAGTCAAGAATATGAAGCTGATGAAGTTGCATCTGTGGTGAAGTTATTTCAGCCCAATGGGTCATATACCATCTCCTTTTGTAAAAGGGGGCTAACAACCAGTGCCTCCTCACAGCATTTTATGTGCAACACGTGTCCATCATCTGCTTCTGTCCTTCAGCATCACGGAGAAATATGTTATTGTTCCCGTTTCACAGATGGGGACACTAATGTTTGGAGTGTTAATGTAATCGGCTTACATTCATGGTTTCAGTAAATGGCAGAGCCAAGATTTAAGCCTAGATTCTCTCTGACTCCCAGAGCCTTGCAATTTCACATCTAGGTTTTACGGGGGTTCTAAGACAGCAATGTGTGAAAAGAATTTCAGAAGCTGGGACCAAGAAGGGGATTCAGCTAAAAAATATTTACTGAGCACCTATGATGTTGTAGGAACTACTGCGAGTATTCATTAGGGAATAGAATGAGGGACCTGCCTTGGTGAGGTTTAGAGCAGAGATGGGAAAATGTGTGTGTGCTTTGAAGTGCTGAGAGTGTGAGGATGTTGCTTCCAAACTTGCACCATGTGTTGCATATAATGCAGATCTCAAAGATGCTAGAAAATGGTGCCAAATCTAAGGTCAGCTGGATGATCAGTAGACGTGAGAGTATGGAAACATAAGTTAAAATATGTAACATACTATTCAGCAGTTAATGACAAACTTTTAGACAAATATTTCGCCAAACATTTAGAATTTATTCCAACCTTACAAGAACCTTATTGGGCCCTAGAGAATTCTTCTCTTCAGTGTGTGCCAATGAGAGCTTTGGAAAGGAAAGTTGAAGGAAGCCCTTACAATGCCAACAGTGTTATTACTGACTTTGCCCAGGGTCTGGGTCCCACTCTCTGTTGGTATTGGAGGGCTTCCCTGGGGACTAAGACAGTAAAGAACCCTCCTGCCAATGCAAGAGACCTGAGTTCGATCCCTGCATCGGGAAGACCCCCTGGAGAAGGGAATGGCAACCCACTCCAGTGTTCTTGCCTGGAGAATTCTATGGACAGAGAAGCCTGGTGGGCTACAGTCCATGGGGTCGGACAGAGTCAGACATGACTGAATGACTAACACATTGACTTTCAAGAGAAAGATACTTGTTTTTGGTGTGAATCTGGCCTCCAGAATACTGCTGGGTGACAAGTATTGCAGAAATCCAGAGCCCAGGAGTCTCAGTGGGGAGATGGTATGTTGAGAAATGTTCCGTGATCAAGCATCCCTTGGACGCTTTTCTCCTATGAATTGTTTCACTCCTCAAGTTCCACTGAATGCCTCTTCCTCAGGAAGGTTTGTCTGTTCCTGTGGGCTGGGTCAGGAGGATGGCATCTGTCAAATGGTCCTGTACACCTTTCAATTTTCCTTCAAAGTCCTCATCAGATTCTAGCTTTTTGAAATATTCGTCTCTCCCCACTAGCTCTCAGCTCCACGAGCACAGAGCATGCGTCTCTCACAGTAAATATTGTATCCCTAGGACCTAGCTGAGTACAAGGCATATAGAGAGGGTGTTAAACTGACTCAGTAGCTGTATTAGAATTTGGAGATGTGATTTTTTTACTTTAAAAATGTGGCTCAATAATTTTCTTTTATTATTTTTTGTGGTAAAATATGCTTAACATAAGATTTGTCATCTTAACCATTTTAAGCACACAGTTCGGTAGTATTAAATACATTCCCAGTATTGTGCCGCCACCAGCCACGCACAGAAGTCTCACCTTGCAGAACTGAAGCTCTGTAGCTATCAAACGCTAACTCCCCAGCTTCTGCTACCAGTTCCCGGCATCGGCCACTGTGCTTTCTGCCTCAGTGAGTGGGCTCTTCCAGTGTCTGTTCTTTAAAGACCGTTTTACTTTATCCTTCTGTATTAGCAAGGGACACAAACTACATGATACTGTTTGTGGGCGTCTTTTTAATATCTAATTTATAAAGATGTCTGCTTACTCTTTGGTTTCCCAGGTGGCACTAGTGGTAAAGAACCCACCTGCAGATGCTGGAGACAGAAAGAGATGCAGGTTCGCTCCCTGGGTCGGGAAGATCCCCCGGAGGAGGGCATGGCAACCCACTCCAGTATTCTTGCCCAGAGAATCCCATGAAGAGAGGAGCCTGGCAGGCTATGGTCTATGATGTCACAAAGAGTCGGACACAACTGAAGTGACTTAGCAGGCATGCACACATGCGTGCTTATTCTTGGCCATTTATAGTGATAGAACCAGAGAATAACAGAGAAGAGTCTTCTTCAGGCCCCTGGCATTTAAGCCTCAAGTATAAGGTTTGTTGCTAGACTGAAATTCAAGTGGTGCAGAAATTGACCAGGTATTTCTTCTCCAACTGTGGAGCTATTGAATGAAAATCCAGGACAATGTAATTAAAATAGCGTTATTTATTTTTGCATCTTACACAGACTTCCAGCATAGTATTGGAGGGAAAGCACAGAGTCAACCTATGGAATGCAAATAAGAAATAAAGACAAGATGAATGTGGCAGGATCCTTGGGCAATCGTGTAATACCTGAATCTGGGGCCCAGAGAAGGTGTGGGCTCTGGTCTCTCTAATCGAATGAGACTGGCCAGGCAAGTTACATGATTCCCATTTATGCTTGGGCTGAAATATGCTGATGCTGAAGCTGAAACTCCAATACTTTGGTCACCTGATGCGAACAGCTGACTCATTGGAAAAGACCCAGATCCTGGGAAAGATTGAGGGCAGAAGAAGAGAGCAACAGAGGAAAATACGGGGACAGAGGATGAGATGGTTGGATGGCATCACCGATTCAATGGACTTGGACTTGAACTTGGGCAAACTCTGGGAGATAGTGAGGGACAGGGAGACCTGGCATGCTGTAGTCCATGGGCTTCCAAAGAGCCAGACATGACTAGGTGACTGAGCAACAACATACTTGCCAAAAAAAACCTTTTTTTTATTTAGTGGTTTGGAGATGGCAGAGGGGGCTTGTAAAAAGTCAGATCTACAAATGTAACATCTCCTGACAGACCAATAAATTGAGAACAGTGAAGGTGAGACTTTTGAGACCCGTGTTTAGATTAGCTGTCTGCATTACTCCAACTCCCCGCTCTGTGGTATGGGGAGGGAAAGGGGGAGGTGGAGTGGCTGGGGGTCGCACAGCTCCACGAGCTGGGCCGGGAAGCAGGACTCTCCTCTGTGGCTCTGAGCATCCTGAGATTCTGGGGGCACATGAGCAAAGAGCTGAGGAAGCCAGCAGAGTTCAGTAAGCTGGTTTAAGGGTCTGAAGGGTCGCGGAATGCAAACAGGGTCAGAGACCATTATCAGAGCCAAGAGCTATAAAGCTAAGGGTTTACTATGTAACAGTTAAGACGTAAGTGGGCTGCAGTCTGGGGCAACAGCCGGGATGGGATGTTTTCTGTGATCATGGCCCATGATGAGTGTAATCCAGGCAAGTTTAAAGGTCTAGGAAAATTACAGGCATGTGGTGCCCAAGTTGCTAAACAAGTTGCATTAATTTTACTATGTAGACTTGTCCAAGGTGCTATGTTCCTATTTCCTTTCCCTAAAACCTGTCTCCTCTATGTGTGGGACATTAGCCAAAGCTCTGTGACCAGCCTCATATTCCTGTTATGGATCAACCACCCAGATACCAGTGTACTAGCGTAATGGGGGAGGGGTGTCCTAACAAGGTAAGTTCTCGACCCTCCTCCATTCTGCCTGGATTAGAAATGTGCATCCCACTTTGAGAGCCCTACAGTTGTCTGAGAAACTTTGGGTCTTACACAAAACCATTTTCATGTCTTTAACACACATTTAGCTCTCACATATGCAGAAGTGATAATGGGCTTCCATTTATTCTCTTAACTTCCTTTGACTATTGAAAGAAGTAGTTATAGAGTTTGCTGAGAATTTTTGCAGCCCAAGTGCAAGAAAAATACATATATCATGGGTAATATAAATGTTTTATATATAAACATATTACATATATATATGTATATATATATATATATGGCTTCAGAAATCAGCCTTTGCAACCTCAGGTCCTACTTCTGGACCAGATGATGTTTTTCTTCTTGGGTCATGTGATATGTGCTTCAGTCTGAATAACATTAAAAATATTTCTCTTAGCAGGATGTGGCGGGTTGTTTTCTTTTTTAATTTCAAATAACACCACTCCTTGAACTGGGAACAAACAATTCACTTGCAGCTCGGCTCTGCATTTATTTGTAATTTTCACATAAATCAACTTATATGAAAATGTATTCATAATTTGAGCTTTCTCTATAGCGATAAAATGTTTCTGCTTCTGTGGTAGAAAATAGCTTATTATGCAAACAACATTGCCACTCTTACATTATGCATGGGATTTACCTGGGAACATCACAAAAGCTTCAAGAAAAAAAAAGAAGAAAAAAAAAAAGAATGGGGAGGGTGAAGGGTGCTTCATTTACTGCACCACTTACCTGTAATAATTAGCTACAAATGAGCTAATACCTGTATTTAGCAACTTGTTTAATATTGCTTTGGTTAATTCAGTGAAACAATGGAAGGAAAAGAAAAAAATACAAGGGAGGTCTCCTGACAAATGGTGCCTTTCAGGATGTCAGCCCAGTGAAAAATGAGATCTGGTGGTTTCAAACTTAGGCCAGTGGTGGTGAGTAATTAATGGCTAACTCATCTGAACTCGTGTGCTCGATCTAATTTGGGATATTGAGAGTTCACACTGATTTGCCTTTAAAAAGAATGTCTCTGTCAAATAAAGTGATTGTATAAGATTGATATGGAGATCTCTGACTTGGATGTATAGCCTATTATATATTTACAAAGCCAGCAGCAGACAGTATTATTCCTAACTCTGTGTGCATTGGGACCCCCATTTCTGGAGGGAAGGCTGTTGTCCTTTCTAGATAGGATTCAAGCAGGGACCACTTTGGGTATAAATGGTGTATGGTACTTATTTTTTCACTCTTATAATAAATACAGTTTGAATGCCTTTTCACTGTGTTCAGGCCTGTGGATAAAGCAATAGTATAATATGACCTCTTAGGTTACCTCCATTGTAACTGGGGAGGGCAGTGGGTAGGCAAAGAACAAGTAGCATAAATAAATAAAATAATTGCAAGATGAGTGATAAATGCTATGAAGGAAACACACAAAGAACATGATTTTAAAAGTATGGGGGGTGGAAATGATGAGTATAGGGTGTTCCATCACCTCTAAGATACAGAGTGTAGTCCTTGACATACGATTAATCTCTTTAAACGTACTCTTTGTAAATTATAAAAGAAGATATGTACATGAATTGTCATTATTTAACATAGTTTTATACAACCCTACACAGTTGCCCTTCATGAATCCACCATCTTGAATCACTGTTTGTGGTCCATTTGCTCCATCTGGATGATCCCATTTCAAAGGATCACATACCAAGGAGATCATTCTGTAGTTGTGGCTTCTCAGCAGCTCACAACTCTTCTTTGTGAGACTTGTGACTGCTCCACTGGGTATTCTCCAAAGGTGACTTCTTTCACTGGTTCTGCTGTAGAATTTCTGATGTCTTTGTATTGGTCAGGATTTTAGGCTTATCCCTGGAGAGAGGAGGTGGTACATGGTAGATCTAGGTCCAGGTCTGGAATCAGAACCCTGGTATTTCATTCCCAGCTTCATGCCATAATAGTTGCTTGATGTTAGTCAGCCTACATCCTTTTCTGAACATCTACTCCGTGTCATGTTTAAAAGCTGCATAACAATAATACCCTCACTCAAAAAAAAAAATACCCTCTCTCATAATATCTAATAATACCTTTCTAAATTGATGAAGTAAAATTATGAAGTAAAATGAAAATTCCTATGTTATGTAAATAATTTCAGGCCCTAGGAAAAAAACAGTCCCTTAGTTCATTTTATAAAACTAATTAATGTGATAAGTATATATTGATTTCACTTCCAAATATGATGCAAAAGTCTAACTAAAACATTGGTTTACCAAATCTAGCCCTAGATAAAATGAATAACACACCATAACTCAGTAGGCTTTATTTCCGTGATGGAAAGGTGTTTTAATATCAGAAAATCTACATGAAAGTTCTTTAAATGAGCCAACTAAAAAAGGAAACAAGCGTGGGTTTAAATTATAACATACTGTAACATAACTTTATAAAATTAAATAGCGTTTCTTGACTAAACTATAAGCAAAATAGGATTATAGGGATATTTACTTAAACATGAAAAGACTATCAAATCCTTTTAGCAAACTTAATATGAAGTCCAATGTTGAAGTTATTTTGTTTAAACTCAGGAACAAAATAGAGCTCCCTTTTATGACTGCAATTATTTACGTTGGTTTGGAGGTACTAGCTAATGTAATAAGAAGAGAAAAGTAAGTAATAGATATAAATATTAGGAGAGATGATGTATTTGTAATGATATTGATTGGTTACTTAGCACACCCAGGGAGACTAAAAGAAAGTTCTAGATTTGATAAGGTGTCTGGATAATTGATAAATATACAAAATCTGTAATTTTCTTTTTTACTAGTGTCAGTAAGCTAAAAATAGACTTTGAAAAAAGAATCCCCTTTATAAGCACAAAATTTAAAATACAGAGGAATAGTTTTACATGATTTGAACCCATATTTAAAAAACCTAAAACAACTTATTGAATAAATGGAGAGATGTCCAATCATCTATAAGGAATACTTAAAACTGTATAATTTTCTGTTCTTTCAATAAACAAATATTTGCAATTTCATTCAGAATTTTTAATGTTTTTGTTGAATAAAATAATTCAGGTTCAAATGGAAGAATAGGTATCTAAAAGTGGGTGCAGGCTCAGTCTCTCAGTCTTGTCCAGCTCTTTGTGACCCCACGGACTGCAGTCCCACCGGGCTCCTCTGTCCATGGGACTCTCTAGGCAGGAACACTGGAGTGGGTTGCCATGCCCTCCTCCAGGGGATCTTCCCAACCCAGGGATCGAACCCGTGTCTGCTGTGTCTCCTGCATTGGCAGGCGCATTCTTTACCACTGAGACATCTGGTAAGCTCATCTTAGAGTACAAAATGCAAAAGACAAGACATACTTCCCTCACTAGATAGTAAGCCTAGTTTTAGAGCCACTGTAATCAAAATGGCTTGTTATTGGCATAAAATCAGATAAATGTAGCAGTGAAACAGAATTGAAACTCCAGAAAGAGATCCAGGTGTTTATGAGAATTGCCCACATGTCAAAAGTGGCGCTGCAACCTATGAAAAGGGTGGCTTATTTAATAAACGATGCTGGCAAAATGGGCTAAACATGTGGCAGAAAGCAAAATTTGTAATCCCTACCTCTTAATACAAAAGATAAAGTCCAGATGGATTAAAGAAAGTAACATGTCGATAGCTGTTAAAATGAGTAATGTACCTAAGCTCCGACCTTGCAAAGGGAGTGGAAATCTAGCCAATAGAATTAAAGCACCAGTATATAAGGACATGTGTACTAATATTTATTACAGCATTGCTTTCATTGGCAAACAAACAAAAAACTGGAAACAGCCTCACTTTCCATCAAAAGAATGATTGAGTAAGAAGATCCATACCTTGGAATTTTATGCAGTCATTTCGAAGAATGAATTCCACCTCTAATTGTTCGCTTGGAAGGATGTCTATAATGTAATTAAAGGAGAAAAGCAAACTGCAAAATTATGTGAAGAGTATGATCCAATGTTTGTATCCATATATTATATACACATAAAAAGGTTTGAAAGTGTATAGCTGGCCGTTAATATCTGTTTTCTCTGGGAAGAGAGTGACAATGGAGGAAGATTTAAAGAGAGATGCATAATTTTTTCTTTATACGTTGTTAGATTGTATCACTTGTTACAATGAGCACATGTTCATTTAAAAATTTTAAAAATGATTAAAAATATTTAATGACCAAATGAGAGTACATGTGATATGCTCTGTCTGACTGGCATTATTTCTTGCCTCTGCCTAATTTTTTTGTTTTTTTTTGGGGGGGGGGCCTAGAATAGAAAATCAGCTTATTGAGACTGGGCCAATAATTCTTTAATTAAATAATATTTTTCCAAGTATACTCCATGAAGTAAGCCTTCCTAAAGAATCCTAGAATCTCAGCTCTTCAAATCCCAATTACTTCCCTTCAGACTCTAATCGTTTTTCAGTGGCCCAGTCGTGTCTGACTCTTTGAGACCCCGTGGACTGCAGCACACCCGGCCTCCCTGTCCCTCACCCAAGTTTGCCCAAGTTCATGTCCATTGCATCAGTGATGCCATCCAGCCATCTCACCCTCTGACGCCCTTTTCTCCTTCTGCCCTCAATCTTTCCCAGCATCAGGGACTTTTCCAATGAGTCGTCTGTTCGCATCAGATGGCCAAAACACTGGAGCTTCAGCTTCAGCATCAGTCATTCCAATGACTATTTACGGTTGATCTCCCTTAAGATTGACCGGTTTGATCTCCTTGCTGTCCAAGGGACTCTCAGGAGTCTTCTCCAGCTCCACAGTTTGAAGGCATCAGTTCTTTGGCGTTCTGCCTTCTTTATGGTCCAGCTCTCACAGCCATACATGACTACCGGGAAGACCAAAACCTTGACTATACGGACCTTGTCGGCAGAGTAATGTCTCTGCTTTTCAACACACTGTCTCGGTTTGTTGTTCCTTTCCTGCCAGGAAGCAGTTGTCTTCTGATTTCATGATCTGCAGTCAGCCCCCACAGTAATTTTAGAGCCCAAGAAGAGGAAATCTATCACCACTTCCACCTTTTCCCCTTCTATTTGCCATGAAGTAATGGAGCTGGATTCCGTGATCTTAGTTTTTTTATATTTAGTTTTAAGCTGGCTCTTTCACGCTTCTCCTTCACCCTCATCAAGAGGCTCTTTAGTTCCTCTTCACTTTCTGCCATTAGAGTGATATTATCCGCATGTGGTTAGCATCCACATAGCCTCTAGTTACTAATATTAAAAAAGTACATTGGACAATGTTGTTTGTTGTTGTTTAGTCCCGAAGTTGTGTCTCACCCTTTGCGATCCCACGTACTGCAGCCTGCCAGGCTCCTCTGTCCGTGGGATTTCCCAGGCAAGAATACTGGAGTGGGTTGCCGTTTCTTGCTCCAGGGGATCTTCCTGACCCAGGGATCAAACCTATATCTCCTGCATTGGCAGGTGGATTCTTTACCTCTGAGCCCCCAGGGAAGCCACATTGGACAATAAGAACAGTTGAAAACAATTAAAAACCCTTTGGTTGGAAAATGACATGAGATCAGTCTCCAAAGGAACAGATCCTAGGGCCTGTGGAGTTCTGAAAGGGTACTGGGGTTCCAGTTGGGAATGCTAGGGCCCCCTCATGCCTGACCGAGAATCTGTTCTTTCTAGGGCCCCATACTACCTCTCAATCTGGACAAAGGGCACCAAACCTACTCCAAAATGGAAATGTTTTCTCTGCCACCGATTTAGAAGACCTCTGAGCATTTTACAGACTCCTATCCTGAACTGTGCGTATCATGCAGCTCTGAGGATGGTGTGTTGTTTTGAGCTCTGGTTTTCAAGACACTGAAGTAAACATTTTCACAGGCTGGCCCTGACCATTTTCTGCCAGACCTGGCATGTCACCTATAGTCAAACTGATGCCAGCTTCTGTCTTGCTCATTTTACTGCTGATCCGGTGAAAGTTAGAGATGGTTTGCAGTCTGGTGAGAACCGGAAGCCTCTTGGTCCAATGCCATGATTCTCTAGGTGTCTGACACGGGCCAGGTTTGCCTGGGGAGGCAAGCTGGCGAAATGGATGAAGCACATGCTCCAGAATTAGAGACACGCCAGCCCAGGCCTTTGTGTGTATGTGTTTGCAAGGCTTAGAATTGCCTCGATAATGATCACAAGCACTTCCTGATGTCTGCAACCTGTGAACAGACGCCAGCGATTGACTGGCTAAGCTGGATGAGGGTCCCAGAGGATGGGCTGTTGGCAGCTGTTCTTGGTATACCTTTAAGCATCGTTACTTGTGAGAGAAGAAATAAAACTGGAGCAAGAGAACAGCTTGGCTTCATTCCTTGAGTAATGGGAAAGGACTGTGACTCGAACTCATCTATCTGTATCCTGAGGTTAAGAGTAGCTCAGATGTAAATTTCAAATTAAATAAGAAAGTCTGAGAGAATGCATTATGAGCTCAGTGCTCAATGAACAAAATAGAAAAAGATTTCAGCCAAGGGAGTTAATTTTACTCTGGGGATAAGTTTCTATGTTTCCTCTTTAAGCATGCTTGGAATTCAGTTCTGAGGGTCAAATATTGGCATTTATGAGATGACTTCTTGTACTACACAGCATGAATAACTGTAAATACAGCCATCCTCCGTATCCATAGGGGATTGGTTCCAGGCCCCCCGCCCTCACCCTGACTACATGCTGTGTTGTGAACAAATCACACAAACATAGTATCAGTCGCAAGAAGCCAGATATGAAAGAATACACTCTATGATTCCACTTATATAAAATTCAAAACCAGGCAAAACTCACCAGTGGTGTCAGAAGTCAGGAATGTGGCTGTCCCTGAAGCAGAAATGACAGGAAGGGGCAAGAAGGGGTTTCTGGTCACAATTTCTTGATCTAGTGGCTGAGTTTATGAGTTTGTTCACTTTCTGAAAATTTCATCTACCTGTATATTTATGATAGGTATATTTTTCTTATGTATATGTCAATAATTATACAATAAGGAAGTAACAGAGATGTAATGTACATGATTGTGGCTACAGCCAAACGTATTTCAGTGCATATTTGAAAGTTGCCGAGAATAAATCTTCCAAGTTCTCATCACACACACACATATATGTACCTATCATAGCTATACAGGTAGATGAAACTTTCAGAAACTGAACAAACTCACACAGGCCCAAAATTTTAACTTTGTATGGTAATTAGAGTTACTGTGGTTGTCATTTCACAGTATGCAAATATTGAATAGTTATGTTGTACATCTGAAACTAATATAATGTTATGTGTCAACTATACCTCAATAAGAAAAGAACCTCCCCCCCCCCCAAAAAAAAAGTAAAAAGAAAAATCAATTTCTTGTGTCTTTCTTACCTGCTTTAGTGTCTGTGGTAGATGGCAACTGTTTGTTCTCCGTGACACTTCCATCCTTCAGGTAAATCTTTAATCAGGGCTGCAACTGACTAAGTGTTACAGTCAGCCCTCTGTATCCTCTGCATCCGTGGAGTCAGACTATCTTGGATTAAATATATTTGGAAATAAAATTCTAGAAAATTCTAAAAGCCAAAACTTGAATTTGCCACACATTGGCAACTATTTACATAGCATCTCCATGATATGTACAGCTATTTACATAGCACTTACATTGCATTAGGTATTATAAGTAATCTAGAGATGATTAAAGTATTCCAGATAGGCACAGATTCTATGCAAATACTTCACCATTTTATATAAGGGACTTGAGCAGGCTTGGCTTTTGGTTATTCATAGGGGTCCTAGAACCAACCCCCTATGGATACTGAGGGATGACTTATAAACTGTTTTGAGTTCTCAACTACTTAGAATGACTTCATTTGTTACAGTCTTTTCTGCCTTATATTTTACAGAGGGAGCAGCCCAATAGAGAATAGGTGCAGACAGCTTGAAATAAATGTTAAGCACGAGGAAAATAAGGCCCATTAACCTCACACAGTGAAGGGTGCTGTAATTGTAGATAGAAAGACAGCTTTCATCCTCTTCACAAATTTGCCTATAGGGTCTGGTCAGCTAACTGAGCTTTTAATCTTTGTTCTGGATAGTTTCTTTATTTATTCTCTCTAGTGGCAGGGCATAGATTGGAAACCCTCTGGAGATCTTTTCTGCTTTTTATTTCAGATAATTAAGCCTATCAGGGCAATAATCATGAATGGTGAAGCTGTAGAATCTTTCAAGCATGGTTAGGAGATGAGATATTATTATCTTTCTAATAGAAGGAAGACCTCCAGCATCCTCTGGCTGTGAGTAGACCACTTCTGCTGTGGGTAGTCCCAAGCAGAGACCACATAGGAGTAAATGAAGGCATTGATGAAATCTGGTTGGCCATCAGGTCAGGACATCTTGCCTTCAGCTCAGTAGCATCCTTTCAGCCTCTATCCCAACCCTTTCCTCCTGAGCCCATCCAAGCTGCCCATGGCTGACTTACATTTGGTTTGTTTGCAAATCTTACTTAACCTTTATTTCTATTGAAGTCTCCTGGTACCCGCTCTCTGCACAAATCCATGTCTTACCCCTGAATTATGAACCCAGGCATCATTTTGAGTGGTTTCTCTCAGTGAGAGATAGCCATCCACCTGTTGGCACTTACCTAGCATTATACTTATTTTCCCTCTCCAAGAGGACTCCACCCCAGCTTATCTTGGAATGTTTCTTCACCAGGGCTTGTACTATCCCTTCCTCATATATCAATGGATCTTAGCTGGAACTAAATAGACGAAAAGGAGAAGTGGGAGGAGAAGAAGAAGGAGAAACTGATAAAATGTGCTATTCTGTCTTCAGGGTGCTTTAGTTCAAATGTTAGTTTCTTATAGAAACCTTCTTTCTCTAACCTCCCTTTCTAAAATGACTATCATTTTCTATCATAGTACTCTCTTAGTTTTTTTCACCACTACTGAAATTATCTTGTTAATTTTTTTACCTGTTTGCTGTGTAATTCTCTACTTCCCCACAACTGTAGTCTCTATAAAGAGATTCTTATCTGTCTTGTTCACTGTGATATCCTAACGTGAACGGGACTTGGAACCATGGTAAGACTTACCTGATAATTTTGAAAGAATAGATGAATCACTAAAAATACACTAAAACATGGAGAAAGTTTGAGCTACTCTTACTCTGAGTATAATATGTGAAAACTAAAATAGCCTTGATCACTATCAGTTCAGTTCAGTTGCTCAGTTGTGTCTGACTCTTTGCAACCCCATGGACTGCAGCACAACAGGCCTTTCTGTCCATCACCAAATCCAAGAGTCTACCCAAACTCATGTCCATTGAGTCGGTGATGCCATCCAACCATCTCATCCTCTGTCGCCCCCTTCTCCTCCTGCCCTCAATCTTTCCCAGCATCAGGGTCGTTTCAAATGAGTCAGTTCTTTGCATCAGGTGACCAAAGTATTGGAGTTTCAGCTTCAGCATCAGTCCTTCCAATGAACACCCAGGACTGATCTCCTTGAGGATGGACTGGTTGGATCTCCTTGCAGTCCAAGGGACTCTCAAGAGTCTTCTCCAACACCACAGTTCAAAAGCATCAATTATTCGGCGCTCAGCTTTCTTTATAGTCCAACTCTCACATCCATACATGACTACTGGAAAAAACATAGCCTTGACTAGATGGACCTTTGTTGGCAAAGTAATGTCTCTGCTTTTTAATATGCTGTCTAGGTTGGTCATAACTTTCCTTCCAAGGAGTAAGTGTCTTTTAATTTCATGGCTGCAATCAACATCTGCAGTGATTTTGGAGCCCTCAAAAATAAAGTCTGACACTGTTTTGACTGTTTCCCCATCTATTTGCCATGAAGTGATGGGACCAGATGCCATGATCTTAGTTTTCTGAATGTTGAGCTTTAAGCCAACTTTTTCACTCTCCTCTTTCACTTTCATCAAGAGGCTCTTTAGTTCTTCTTCACTTTCTGCCATAATGATGATGTCATCTGCATATCTGAGGTTATTGATATTTCTCCCGGCAATCTTGATTCCAGCTTGTGCTTCCTCCAGCCCAGCATTTCTCATGATGTACTCTGCATATAAGTTAAATAAGCATGGTGACAATATACAGCCTTGATGTACTCCTTTTCCTATTTGGAACCAGTGTGTTGTTCCATGTCCAGTTCTAACTGTTGCTTCCTGACCTGCATACAGATTTCCCAAGAGGCAGGTCAAGTGGTCTGGTATTCCCATCTCTTTCAGAATTTTCTCAGTTTATTGTGATCCACACAGTCAAAGGCTTTGGCATAGTCAATAAAGCAGAAATAGATGTTTTTCTGGAACTCTCTTGCTTTTTTGATGATCTAGGGAATGTTGGCAATTTGATCTCTGGTTCCTCTGCCTTTCGTAAATCCAGCTTGAACATCTGGAAGTTCATGGTTCATGTACTGTTGAAGCCTGGCTTGGAGAATTTTGAGCATTACTTTGCTAGTGTGTGAGATGAGTGCAGTGGATCACTATAGTCATAGTGATTTTGTCTTACAATATCCAACTGGTCAAAGACGGTAGAACACCCACTTGGGTGTTACACCATGATGCCAGCTTAGATTTTCTTAGGGTAAGTGCAGATCATTGGCCTATGTGGAGAGGTTGCTTCTGACTCTGGAGAGGAGTGTGGCTTTTAGTTACCGAGTTGGGAAAGCATGCAAGGTGAATTCTGAGTTAAGCTTCAGGATTTTCTCCCTAGGGAGATCTAGAAATTGCTAAGACTTTACATTAATATGTAACCAAAATTTAAACTCATATTTCAGCAACAAGGAATAGTAAATAATGCATTGCTTCATGAAGATTTGCTTAGTTTATTTACTTACATTATTTATAGGTTATGTTGGGAATAGACTTGGCCTGCTTTGCTTTGTTCACAGTAACATTCCATAAATATAACAGCGAGCGATAAAATAGCATTGATTCAGAAGTGAGCTCATGGCTTCATAGAACATCAAACATAAAAGCTGTGTTACAATGATAAATACTAAATCTTTAAAATATCTTTAAAATATCGTTGGCTTTTTACTGCCATTACTTACGCAGTGTGTATTTCAGATTTTCATATTCAGTATTGAATGTGAAATGTATAACACTGTGAGTTATATCCTGAGCTTTGGTGCAGCCTGTACGAAATTGGCATTTTGAAGTTGTGGATGGTGGCAGAAGAACTTGATTCAGGTTCAAAAGATCAACCTAAATGGTCCAGGAAAATCTCAGGAAAAGAACAATCAGCAATAAAATATATTAGCTTTTTTTTTTCCTGTGTGTGACATTTAAGTGATTTGGGCAAAAATAGTGAGAGTTAATAAGTCATGAGAAACAGACATAGAGAACAAACACAGGGACACCAAGAGGGAAGAGGGGATGGGATGAATTTGGAGGCTGGGATTTAAATATATACACTATCGTATAAAACAGATAACTAATGAGGACCTCCTGGATAGCACAGGGAACCCGACTCAGTGCTCTGTCGTAACCTAAATGGGAAGGAAATCCAAAAAAGAGAGGATGTATGAATACATATAGCTGATTCACTTTGCTGTGGAGCAGAAACTACCAAACACTGTAAAGCAACTGTACGCCAATAAGAATGAAAAAAGGTCTTTTGTTCTTTCTATGGTAGGAGATGCCTTTGTTTTCCTACTTGGTGTCTCCTTGAGTTTTCTCAATTCCAGAGAGTCTCCACATGGCCTCACGTTGGTGTGATGGAAGCCGAGATGGTGCTCTGAAGACCGTGGGAGATGGGTGTGCTAAGATGTAGCGCTGCTAAGCCTGGACCTTGCAGTCAGGTAGGTCTGGGCTCAGGTTCTGGCTCTGCTGTTAACAACTTGTGTGTCCTTGGGCAAATGACCGTTTGAGCCCCAGTTTTCTCATCTGTAAAATAGAGATAATACCATGCTCCTAATAACGAGACTATCCAACAAGGTAATCTCTGTAGAGTGTAGTGCCTGATACATCGTGAAGGTCTGTAAATACCCTGTTGCCTTGCAAATATGCTGAGGGAGAGGAGATGAAGGTTATCGTGGCTATGTAACCAAACTAGGATTTGCAAATTACCTGGTGTTTATGACAGAAATGAATTACATGAAATAGTCGTAATTATAGATTGAAACCTCACCTTAACACTACTTGGCATAAGGCATGTCTGTCATGGACTCTTTTTCAAGAAAAATTTTAAAAGCTGGTATAACAAAAAAGCCTGTCATACAGGTGGATTTATGCACATCTATTTCTGTGGCAAAGGCCTGAGGGCAAGGTGAATATATTTTAAAAACAGGATCTATGATATAGCCAAGTCTGAATGTTGCACAATTTTGTGATTTTTTTTCAAAGCCCTTTTGAAGGTGCAATTGAGTTTTTAATATAATGAAAGACTGAAAGGAAAATGGAGAAGGTGGAGGGGAGCAAGCCCCAAAAGGGATGGTCCCCATATGGAATCAGTGAGAGCAAGCCTCAGTATTTATGGGGCACCCCTCTCTATCTGCAGTCAGATAGTCTGTGTTTGACTCCTGGGCTGGAAAGCAGTGGCTCCGATGGTTAGAGCCCCTGGTGAGGTGACCTGAATTACAGCCTCGGTATACTGAGACACAGGGGATTTGTTACAAAATTATCTTTTCTCTCTTATGGCATCCTTGAGACTTACTTAATCCTCTCTCAAAGTTTGAAGAATACATAAGAATTATGGTGTCTTGTTGGGAGCATCTTTTTAAAAAACTGTTCACCTTTTAATTTGTAAAGTTTCATCTACTGCTAGGTTCAAGAGTAATGTAGTGAGTGGCCACATATCTTCACCTGGGTCAACCTGTTATTATTTTTGTACATTTGCTCTATCTATGCATATCCCTATCATAGATGATATGTAATGTATTTTATTTCTTTGTTTCATGCTGAATCCTTGGAAAGTAGATTGCAGAAGTGGTGATGGTGGCAGCCAGTATTTCCTGAGAACACTGACATCCTGAGCCCATCAAATTTGGCGTATTTCACATTGATCCAAGGCTATTATATATTGCACCATCCATATTCCAATTTTTGTTTGTCCTAAAAGTATCCTTCCTAGCAATTGTTTTTTTCCACTCTAGAGTCACACATTGCATTTAGGCATTCTGGTTTTTAGCTTCTTTTAATCTGCAGCTTTCCCTGGACTTGTTTTTTATTTCCTGACATTGCCATTTTTAAGAGTACTGGCCCCTCTTTTGGTGAAATGTCCCCCAGCGTGGGTGTGTCTGAGGGTTTCTTTGTGATCAGCTCCATTTTTGTCAGGAATACCCCTGATGGGACGCTGTGTCCTTGTCAGCGCCTCATCACAGGGGACATGCAATGTCAGTTGGAACATTTTCATTGGCGTTAAAAAATATTTTTAATAGTTTTACTTTTTATTCGTTAACATGAAGACCCTGGAGTATTTCTTAGTTGTAAAAGTCTCCTTGAAAACCTTAGTACATGAAACATTACAACTATGAGACTTGCCACCGTTTCTTGGAAAAATGGCTGTAGGTTCATCATTTTGGTCTTTATCACTAACAATGGTGCTTATGATTGAATGGTTAAATATCTTAGGGACTTCTGCTAAGATGCCTTGTTATCAGGAGAATTCAATTGTGCTGGAAGTCTGAGGGTGCTAATTAATCACCGTCCCCTTTCTACAGGTTCTTAACACAAGAAGTAAAATGCTGATCAGCTTTTTTACGAGTAAGGCTGGAGGATGTGGCAAAGCCTCTAATCTCCCTCTCCAAAGCAGAACCTTTAATGCTATCCCAGTCCTGACCTATTCATGCTCAGCCCGTATTGGAAAGGTTGAGACCTGACTAGTTGGGAGAGGAAGGAGCCAGCCATCTTGTTGAACCCATGCAGATCGGAGAGGCAGAGGGCGAGTGAGAAGGGTGGGCCCAAGCTGGCCCCACTCCCGAAAATGGTCCATGATTGTCCTAAGGGGTCAGTAATGGAGAGAGGACGTGTGGGCGCTCCAGTGCTCCCCTAGAGACCAGAGATGAAGTCTTGTCTGTGGTTTAGGGTAAGAACATGCGGATGGAAGGAAAAGGATTCTTACAATGTTGCCTACATTGATTTCTCAGGCTGCATCATGGGATGGAAAAGGAGACACTTTGAAGACTACTTGGAAAGTGAAGTGACTTCTTTCCAGCAGAGGCTGCAGATTACCAGCACATCAACTTTCCTTTTCAACTTGGGAAAAGCTATTGAAGAGAGAGACATTTGTCAGCTTTGCCAGCCTAGTTAGACCATTACTAAAACAGTGCCTCCTGAACCATTGTTCATTTTCATAAACAAACAATATTAATACATTCACATGATGAAACATTTTGAAGTCACAAAATTTACAAAAATCTCCTTTTCCCCTTTTCCCTCCACTGTAAGTCCACTCTCTTCCCTGAGGCACCAGGCGGCCCTGCACTGTTTTATTTTATGTTTTTAGCTTTTAAATTAATTTTTGTTGGATATAGTTTCTTTACAATGTTGTGTTGGTTTCTACCAGATAGGAAAGTGAACCAGCTATCCATATACATACATCCCCCCTTTCTTGGATTTCTCGCCCATCTAGGTCGCGTCGCGGCAGAGTGCTGAGTAGGATTCCCTGTGCTAAATGGTGGGTTCTCATTAGTTATCCATTTTATACACAGTGTCAGAGGTGTATATATGTCAACCCCAACCTCCCAATCCACCCCACCCTCTCCTCCCCCCGTTTGGTGTCCATACGTTTGTCCTCTACATCTGTCGTCTGGGTCTCTATTCTACTTTTGCAAGTGAAGTCATCTATACCATTTTTGAGATTCTACAGACTTGCCTCAATATACAAGATGTCTTTTTCTCTTTCTAACTTACTCCAGTCTGTATGACAGTCTCTAGCTGCACCCCCTGTACTGTTTTGAGAATGTATTCATCTTTCAGACGAGCCATAATCACTCGAAGCTTCCTCACCCTCCCCTCCCGGTCCCAATCTTTCGATATTAAAACCATTTAAAATCAGAATCCACCTCCATGCTCCGAGTGCCTCCTCTCCTGCTCTGGTTTTTCCATAGCACGTACCAGTTTCTAAGACACGATATCATCTAAGTTTTAAAGTTACATTTGTTGTTTATTTTCTGTCTGTCCCACTGGAAGCAAGGGCAGAGATCTCTGTCTGTTTCCTTCCCTAGTGTAGCTTTGGCACCTGGATACCAGCCCACAATAGGTAATCCATAAATGTTGTTGAAATCTGAAGGAATAAAGCCATCTCTCCCTTCCCTCCAGACAGAAACTGAGGAGGTAGAGGATCCAATTAAAATATATCACATTGCCCCTTGAACTGAAGACTTCTCCTTGCATTTCTAAGGGAGCAGCTATTAAAAGTATATGGCTCAGAGCTGGGTGTCTTTCTTATTTTCTGTGGGTCTGAGGAGACATGATTTGGAAATGGAAAATGAAGAAAAGAACGGGACAGTGTTCTGCATATTGATGTGATGTACCGACTCTTTTGAGAAGGCAGCGTCTTGAAATTGCTGAGCAGTTAGAAAATGATTTCTCTTCATCTGTCCAGGTTAAGATGGTGCAGATGAAATGCAACCCTTCCCCACATCAAGCCTGCCCAGCCCTTAAATCTGCATTGAATCCCTTCTATCTGCCAACGATACGCATGTTTATGT
This sequence comes from Dama dama, assembly GCF_033118175.1. Taxonomy (NCBI): domain Eukaryota; kingdom Metazoa; phylum Chordata; class Mammalia; order Artiodactyla; family Cervidae; genus Dama; species Dama dama. The sequence continues at coordinate 65,117,887 of NC_083697.1, forward strand.
CTCCAAGCCTGACATCCCCACGTGTTGTCTGACTTGTCCCCCCCTCTCCTGGCCCCTCGTCTTCACCATCTCTGTAAATGGCCTCATCACATACATACACAGTGGCTCAAGTCCCAAACCTCCCAGTCATCCGTAATTCCTCTTATTGCTTCGCTCCTCACAACTCATTCAATGGCAAGTCCTAAGAGTTCTTCCTCCAAAGATGTATTATATCCAGACACTGTTCACTGTCCATGTCCACTGCCATCATCCTAGTTCATGTGACCATCAGGTCTCCTCCGGACTGCTGCCAGAGACTCCAAATGATCTTCCTTCTGCCTCCCTAGTCCCCAAGAATCTATTCTCACAGATCAGCCTGAGGGAATTCTTTCAAAGACGTGAATCTGATTCTGTCACCCGCCTGCTTAAACCCCTTTAATGTCTTTCCTATGAAATTAGGAGTCAGCTGCTCAGCATGGCCAGGGCTCCACCTGCTCTGGCTCTTGCCTGCTTCTCCATCACATCAAGGTTCTCACACCTCCTCCTTTACTACAGTGAACTCTTGTTTTCCTTCTTTGAATATATGGAGTTTCATTTCCTGCTTCAGGTCGATTACACTTGCTTTTCCGTTTGTCTGGAAGGCTCCACTCCAGAGCATTGCTGAACTCTCCTCATTAGTCACATTACCTACTCAAAGAGCCCTTCCTGACCATGCTGTATAATGCCTACCTATGCCAAGTGCAGAGGTTTTATAAACAGTGCCTGGAATCATTGTGATTATTTCCTTACATCAATGAGGTTCCAGAAGGAAACATCCCACTCAAACGAAATAGTGGAAGGGAAATTAATAAAGGGATCGTTCACAAAGATGTAGGTGGGTATAGGGAAAGCGAAAGAGATATTGGTGGCCCTCGTAGCAACATCAGGGAATTGTTGCCATCTCTAGACCTGAATGGGGCAGGGGGAGGGAACAGCTACCTGAAGCTGGGCGGAAGAGAGGTAATTTACAGGAGAGGCCATCTGGCAGTACTGTGGCCCAGCAGAGAGGACGTCAGGGGGGTAGACATTCAGATTTGACTCTGCCGCTTCCACCCAGCCTTCTGCTAGGTCCTCATTGGCCCAACCCAACCAGAAACCAAAGGGCAAGGCTGCCTATTTATGCGATCCGCAAAGGTGGGTCTCCATGACACGCAGTAGGCTTGTGAGAGAGGATCTGGCAGGGCAGACAGAGGGTACTCAATATCCAGCACATGCCTCTACTACAATGAGGCTTCATAAGAGGAGCAATGGTTCCCCAAATCTAGGAGAGTTCCTGGCACACATAGGTGCCCGATAAATATTTGTCGAATGAATGAATGAATAAATGAATGAGAATTCTTTGTCTTTAGGGGATGTGTCTGTGTAGCCCAACAATTATTAGCCATAAAATTGGGAAAATATATAGATGTGCCTCGGTTCACACTGATGGGGCAGAAGGCCATGTATGGACTCTGGCACGTCTGTGCCCTCTGGATGCTGAGCAGGGCTGAGCAGCTGAGAGCCTGCCCCTCCCCACCCTCCTCTTGAAGCTTGGGTCAAGGTGTTGCTGTGCACTCACCTCTCAGACTTAGAGACATACACCTTGGATTGGTGTGTGGGAGGGGATTCGTTTTTGAGACCAGTCTCTAAGAGGAGAGGCTGCAGTTTCTGGGTTAAAGTACCCAGAAGACGGGTACTTTAATAGAAATGTGCAAATTTGAGGGTAGGGTCCCCCGGGAACCGTTACCATCTGGAGGTGGCATCTGAAACCCCTTAGCTCCCGTTTTGTGCAATACTTCTTGCTTCAAGTCAGAATCTGACAGAATGTCAACATTAAAACTGTTTTTCTTAAGGAAGAGATGCCAAGGATCACTGCGTCTGTGCTTGTATTAAGGGGCAACAAATGATATATGCAGATTTGTTACTAGGAATTCTCCTCTCTTGATGCCTCTTGATGTCATTAGTGAGAGACCTGTTCCTTGTTTAAGATCTAATGGGATTAGACTTGGGGGAAGAATGGTTCTCTGTGGGCCTCTCAGTTTTTGCATCAGGAAAAGTTAGAGGGTAAGAGGAGAGGGGGAGAGGTGGCGAGAGAGAGAGAAGTTGGGAAAAGAAGAGGTTGTGGTAGATGTGTTAGGCAAGTAGTCAGACATGACTAGGTCCCCGCCTAATTCTGGATGGGCTCCTCTTTCCCTCTCCACCTGGATGCTAGTGGTCAGAAGGCACCAGGAGGTTCTCCCTCTTCTGGTCGAGGACTGCTACGTTTTCAGCCTTATCAGGACCAAACAGGATAAAACTCAACAGCACAGGTTGGCACAGGCATGCCAAGACCTAAAAAGTGACTCAAAGTGACCCAGGGTTCACTAAGCGATATTTGTAATAAACTAGCATTGTGGTTTTTGCTGTCCCCTCCGCCCCCACCATGGTTTCATTCGCATACTTGTGTTTAAGTACCTGTGCGCTAGGAGATAAGTTATATAACCTAAAGCTGTCAATCAACTTGTCAGTCAAATAACACCGGACAAAGGGAGGGATCACCACTCTAAAACATCCAACTCCACCCTCGTCACTTCCCAGATGGCTCAGTGGTAAAGAATCTGCCCGCCAACACAGAAGATGCAGGTTCAGTCCCTGGGGCAGGAAGATCCCCTAGAGACTAGAAGGGCAACCCACTCCAGTATTCTTGCCTGAGAAATCCCATGGACAGATCTGGCTGGCTGCAGATCAGGGGGTCTCAAAGAGTTGGACACGACTGAGCACGGATGCGTAGCCCATTACAGAGCTATTTCTGGTTTCCAGACAGCCCGCTCTCATTCTTTTTTGGAAGTGTATTTTGCTTTGCTTAATAAACCCTTGCTACTTGAAACTTCTCTCTGTCTCTCAACTGAACTCTTTCCTTTTGGAGGACAAGGACTGAAGAATTGCCACTTTGCCTGTAAGATGGACCAGTCTTTTTTTTTAAATTGGAGTTTAGTTGATGCACAATTTTATATAAATTACAGCTGTAGAATGCAGTAACTCACACATTTTAAAGGTTATAGTTGTGATACAATACTGGCTATGTGCCCTCTGTTGTGGAACAGCCTTTTTAGGAAGGGGAGATAAATTTTAATATCTTCTTTGTGACATTGCACATATACAGTCTTATTTATCCCTATGACAAGCATGTGATGTCCACAGTATTATTGTTGCTTTTCTATAGAGAGGTAAACAGATTAACCAAGAGATTAAGTAAATCATCCAAAGTCACATAGCTAGGCAGTTGCGAAATCAGTCCGCTGTTTGAGAATCCTGTACCTCTCTCAAATCCTTTCTCTCCCCTGCTAGGCAGAATTATAACGGAAGGTTGCTGGGAACTCACCTGGAACCTGAGGGGCGTCTCTGTTTCTCCCTGACATTTCTCCGACACAGTAGGCCCTGCCCTGAAAGAGCTTCCCGGTGAGAATGAAGGGTTGATGGGATGGGGCCACTGAGCCCAAAATGAGTGGGAGGAAAGGAGTTGGTTCATTTGTGTTTCACACTCTGAGATGGTGAACACAAAATCTGTTCTGGTTTAAGAAAAAGTCTTCTTTAGGAAAAGTCTCCTAGATAAGAGAGAAGTGAAGTGAAAGTCTCTTAGTCGTGTCCGACTCTTTGTGACCCCATGGATGTAGCTTGCCAGGCTCTTCTGTCCATGGAATTCTCCAGGCCAGAATATTAGAGTGGGTAGCTACTCCCTTCTCCAGGAGCTCTTCCCAACCTAGAGACTGAATCCAGGTCTCCCACATTGCAGGCGGATTCTTTACCATCTGAACCACCAGGGAAGCCCGAGATAAGAGAGAGTGAGTTAAAAAATATCTTTCTAACCAGTCAACAGTGATTAGGAAGCAATATGGATAATGCACTGGTGGGTAATCAAGAGTGAATATTGCAGAGTGAGTGTAACGATCTTAATTTTCTTGAATTTCAAGGACAGAGGATAGAACTTTCTTAGAGAACATGGAAATATTGGCTCAAAGGGCTTCTCCTCTCTGCATGCTGTTTTTGTAGTCAGAGAATGCCCTCTGTGTAAAAGAAATTCGGGGTTGGGGAAGGGGAGGAATATGGTAACCCAAGATCTTTCTTTGGTAAAAATAAGAAAGCATGAGAGGAATAACTGTTGCCAGAAAGGTTTGTGCAGAAAGAAACACAAAGCCACCCCTAGATCTATCTGGATCGTATCATGTGGAAGATATTGTACCTTCACACTGACCATGTCCATGGAGCATGGGGCAAGGCAAGCCAGCTCATGTATGATAACACTTTTATCCCATATTTTAAGGTCTTTGAGGTTTAGAGATGATTCTATTGCCCTGGTTTCAAACTAAAACAGCACTATGTCCTCACTAGTAGACTTCACTAACGCCCACTGATATTTGCAGTTTCCTCCCCTCCTTGGCACATGGAGAGACTATGTATTCCTGCCCCTGCAGGAGTTTTGGGGTGGAGCAATGTGACTAATTCCAGCCAGTAGGCTAGGAATAAAAATGATGTGTGTCCCTTCTGGGAAAAACATTCAGTGTTGGTGTGTTTTTTCCCATCTTCCCTCTCCCAGCAGGTGAACCAGGAAGCATCGTGTTGAGATAGAGATGCCTAGGA